>NW_022985442.1:0-40549 GCF_010093595.1 Mytilinidion resinicola
CCCTAACCCTAACCCTAACCCTAACCCTAACCCTAACCCTAACCCTAACCCTAACCCTAACCCTAACCCTAACCCTAACCCTAACCCTAACCCTACGTTTCCTTCTTACTTCTATACTCTACTCTAAACATCCACTGCCGCCGCCTTTCCCTAATCCTACACGGGCACCTACCTACCTCCCTCTTTTAAAAATAAACTCTTTTAAACTTTTACTCTATACTTAACACTTGCTTTCTTATCCTACTTTAAACATTTGCTGCCGCCGCCTTCCTTTAACCCCACACGGGCACCTACCTACCCCCTCTTTAAAAACAACCCCTTTTAAACTCTTACTTTATACTTAACACCTGCTTTCTTGTCCTACTTTAAATATTCGCTGCTGCCGCCTTTCCTTAACCCTACACGGGCACCCACCCACCCCCTCTTTTTAAAAAACACCCCTTTTAAACTCTAACTCTACGTTTCCCTCTTACTTCTATACTCTACTCTAAACATCCGCTGCCGCCGCCTTTCCCTAATCCCACACGGGCACCCACCTACCTCCCCCTTTTAAAAACAAACTCTTTTAAACTCTTACTCTATACTTAACACTTGCTTTCTTATCCTACTTTAAATATTTGCTGCCGCCGCCTTCCCTTAACCCCACACGGGCACCCACCTACCCCCCCTTTAAAACTCTAATAACCCTAAACTTCCTATCTCCCAACCTGCTCTATAAATCTAATAAATCCCTAACACATTCAATTTAACTCTAATCCACCCTATTAAACCTTCCCGCCAAACTATTGTAACACGCTTCCCTAATCCCCGTTGCTGCCTTCTTTCCACCCCCTCTTTTACATCTCCTTCTTAACGAAATCTCTAAACTCCTTAGGATACCGCACCTACACTGCGTACACTGCTGCTGCTAATACTCCCTTATACTAACACTTTTTTCCCCTTTGCTTCTGCCACCCTCCCCGCGTTATATCCTTTTTATAACTTACGCAAACCCCCTATAGCAATCCGCACTCCTAATACCCTAAAAACGGTGCCCACAACGTCTTCGCCCTCTTCCCTTGCGCCTTCTTTATCGGGTTCATCTTTTCTCGAAACATCTTAATTGCTACCCGAATATTCTCCGCTTCCGGCTTATTGCAATGCTAAATATCGTGCCCCTTACTCCTTTCCTTCTATGCCTAATATTGCTGGCAACCCACCTTCTACTGCTCTATTAATTCAACCAATCTATCCACCTCTAACGCTTCTATCGACTGTAAACTTGCCTCTCCAATTACTTATGCCTTTTAAACCGACAACTGCTGCTTAAATTCCACTCTCTCTGCAACCGCCTTCTTTTCCATCCGGGGCGTTGCTGGTGGTACCCCTAACATGCTGTCTGCTGTGGTAACGCCCTATGCATCGTCGTCGGGCTTATCGGCGTTCTTAATTACAACTGTCGTGCTGGCGCGTATATCCTAATCAATCGAAACAATCTTATCTATATCCCTGTTGGCAACTACTATATCGGTTGTTGCTTCGGCTTCTATAACTGCCTCCTCTTTATTAACCGCTACCCCTAAACGCGCTCGATATTGCTAATATCTCTGTTCCCCCTCTTTACATTCTACTCGCTCTTAGTTCCTATCTATTGCACCGTTAATTATCTTTCTTATACAACTCCTACCTATAATAAATCCCTGTATTTCCTTCTTAACGTCCTCCCCAAAATCCTGCTTATAAACAACGCCCCTTTTATCTGTTCGGAATCCGTGTATAATTATTGCTTTACTCTTCCGCCTATTACGCCCTGCCCTTCCGCTCTCCTGCGCGTAATGCCGTATTTTTCGAATTGTTCTAATATGCACTACCGCTCGAATTGTTAGCGCATTAATGCCCAACCCCAATGCGTTTATAGCTGTAAACACCTGCTGTCGCCCTTTAGTTAACTGCTTTACCAACTTGCTCTTCTTCTTACTGCTTCCTATATTTTAGTGGAAATAAACGCACTCTAAAACTTCTGCCAATCGAATTGTCTTCTTTACCGTGTCGCAATATATAATTACCTGCCCCCCTGCGTGCTTCTGCTTTAAACTCTCTACTAACTTAATAACTGCGTCCTTTTCCTATTGCATATTATATCGTTAAATGCGGTATATAATGTTTTTCCGCGTTGTTAGCCCCCGAAACCACTAGTATTCTTCCCTGGCTAGCAACCCTATTAATTAAATAAATTCCTTCTCTTCTTGGGGCTAGATTATTGCTGTTAAATACACCAACTGCGTTTCTATTATAACTAAATTCCTCAACGCCAATATCCTGCTCCTCCACCCGCCTACTAAATCTAAAATTACGTGGCATTCGTTAATTATAATCCGGTCCAACCGTTCTATTAACTGCTGTCGGTTAATAAAATTGCCAAATGCTTTTCCAACCGCCAACTCCGGCGTAACCAACACGACCTGCGCCTATTCTTGCGGACTTTAACTATTCTATTCAACGCAACCGATGCCGGCTTTATTGCAACAGCTTTTTATATCCTCCTGCAATAACACTAATAGCATAACTACTACCGTTACGCCTGTTAAATACAATGCTGGCAATATAAACAACACGCTCTTACCTCCACCTATGCCTATAATAGCAACTACCGGGCTCTTATAGTGTATAATAGCCTTTAATACTGGTCTCTGCACGCCCCAAAATTCGGCCTTTTTACCTACCAACGCTTTTAACTACTACTCTATATCCACTAATCTTATTATCTTCCACCGTTAATATTCCTTCTTAATGGCCTCCTTTCTGTTAGCTGCCGCGCGGGTTCCTTTCTTCAGCTTGGTCTGCATCGCGCACGGGAACTGCAAAAACTAATGCCACTCTGTGCTAACCCTCCGCAACTGTGCCCTCCTTGCCTTGGTGCTGAATATCGACTCTATAATCGACCGACTATATATTCCCCCTCTAATCCTAGATCTATGGCCGGTCTAGATATTAAATGCTTTGTCTTCGTTATCCGAATTATCCTTATCGCCCTGCACCACCGCCTTTACAACCGCCTTAGAATTGATATATCGACGGTATATGGCCTTGGTGCCGTGTCTCTATGCTATAATATTTAACTTAACCCCTATCTATCGCAACAACGCTCCTTGCAATGCTATCTTTAAACGGTTGGAATTCCATTTCTTAGGTAACAGGACTGTGTTCTTTCCCCCTTTATTCTCGGCAATGTTTTCGGTTTCTTCTATTGCTTTGCATTCTTCTTCTCCTTGCTCTTTATTCTTCTCTTTATCCTCCTCTTCTTCGTCCTCTTTATCTTCTGCGCTTGCTATATTATTAATTTAAACCCGCCTCTGCTTCCTCTGTAGTATTGTCTAACCCTTTTCGGGCTTAGGCTCCTATATAAATGGACTAATCTCTGCTGGTTAACCGCCCTATGCACTTTCTAACCTCTACTAAAATAGCAACACTAACTACAAATAATACACCACTAATTCGCCCACCGCGCGTGGCAAATATCGGTGGATAACCTTAGCCTTTCCACTAACTCCTATGCCTTTGTAGTATGCCGTTATATATACCACTAACCCGTTCTTAATAAAAATCCCCCTACTATTGCTATTCGGGCTGTTTCGATGCTGCACTGTTATTAACTCTATTCCACGCGCTGGCAACCCACCCGTTATGTGCACCAACGCTGCTAAATACTGCCGGAATACTCGCATCGCTTATGCATACTTCTTGATCTCCTTCCCCTTCCATACTAACCCTTGCTTGCCTTTTGCTGCTATAGCGGCTGCTGGGTTGCTGGCTCCAATATTAATAAACCTCTCCCTAATCTTCTGCTCCTGGCTGACCTAATTACTTAACCACCTCTTTCCATACACGCCCCCGAATCCTAACTCTTAATTTCGCGGGTTCTTAATAAAACTCTATCCCGACTGTTGCTCGGCTAGGTTATCTACTAAATGCGCCCAATTAATAGCTGGCAATGCAACAGCTTCCTGTCCACTTAACAGCCCCCGCACAACTTAATCGACCTTTTCCAACAATAATAAATCCCGGTGCAACTCGACCCGGGCTGTCTCCACTAACCTGTGGACCATCGAACGCAACTAGGGCATGCTAAATCGAATATTACTATACAACAACGTATTGTCCATCTACTTAATTACGCCCTTAGCATTAGTAGTGTACCGGATCTTTATCCTATACGCCTTTAACCGCTGCAACTAATCCACGGGGTGCAGCATTCTGCTATATTAAACCAACGTTATAAACCGGTCTGCTATTTCTTACACAAATTTAAAATGCGCCGGCGCCATTTCCTCGGCGTCTTTCTGGCTGAAATGCTCCTTCTATTATATATCCGCCGCGCGCTTTTTACATATCTTTATAGCCTAATATAAAACCAATATACGGGATATATTAACAATAGCTGCAATCTTAGGCGTGTATATTAACGCGCTTTCCTAACCGCATCGCTGGCTAATGCCTAAAACGGCCATGCCGCTAATTAATACGCTGGTGTACTTATTGTCCGTGAATAGGTGGTCCAACAACGCTAACATAAATGCTAAAACGGCCTCCTCTAACCTCTCTTACTCCTCCTCGTTAATTATATAACTGTTGTTGCTATTACTGCTGTCGTCGCTAATATTACTATTATTGCTATCCTCCTCTTCATCCTGCCCTACTATTATCTCGATCTTTGCCAACGCTAACCCCTGTTTACCTGTTAACCTAAATACTAGCCTCTAGTTCTAGATATCGCCCTTACTCTCCAACTTTTCTATCTCCTCGCTGCAAATCGGCTCTATTCTGCAGGTTCTCCAAACGTAATAGATAATAGCTAACTAATACGCGCTGTATTTAACTATTGTCTTGCCCGTCTGGTGTGCGCTGAACGGCTTCTTGTTTGTTTTATTGCCGGTTTCACGTCGATTAATGTAATTTATAGCTGCTAATCTAACTATACTGGCTTTAGATGCTTGCTGCGCCTTCTAAATTACTATTTTAACTGCAAAACACAAATTGGCCAACGCTTCCTCTCTCTTCTCGGGCTTGCGCATTAACAACTCCAACCACTCGCTATCTAATCTCTTTAAATACTTTGCCTATCCGGCGCGGTTCAACTATGCATTAACCTCGAATCGGTTGTTGTCGGCCTGGATCTAACTGCTCGCTTCCTTATTAGCTCTCTTAATATTAATTATTGCCTGTGTAAATACAGCCTCTAATGCCTCCTAGATAGGATCCTTCTATTCTTCTCTCTCGGCGGCTAGGTTGTGCGCGTTTACCTGGAACAATCGGGCTAACAACGCCTTGCTGCTAAATTTCTAGCAATACACGCCAACTTCCCACATTTTCGCCCGCTGTATAATACTCTGCTGCCTTTAGTAATAACATCCTCGCTTTCGCGGATTCTCCCACCTATGCTCCTTCTTATAATAGGTCTATATATTCTGCAAACCGCGCACTATAGCTCTATACGGCTGGTTGTTTTCATAGGTTCCTAAATATTTTAATCCGTTATGCTAAATAGGTAAATACGGCACGGGTTTAGCGGTGGGTGCTGGGAAAACAACCTGCCTATTGTTCTGGGCCCAATCTTCTATATCTGCTACGGCCTCTTATATAGATTTTCGTGTTGCTGATGTTAATTCCTAGTAGTGCTTAGTTAAATGCATTTATAACTGCGTCTTGGTAATGCTATAGCTACAAACTCGGTAAACTACAATGCGGTACTGCGGGATATGCTCGAAAATTCGGGTGAATTATTCCATGGCGTTTAATACGATTACTACAATAATTGCTGTAACGGATTCACGGTTTAATATAATAATGGGATAATGGAATATTAGATAATAGATAATTAATAAACGTGTTAATCGCTGTGTTAATAGCGGCCGGACGTGCTTTTAACTACTCTCACCGCTACTTAGACCCTTCCCAACGCCTCCTGCTCTTAGCTACCTAGATTGTTACACCCGTTACTTAACTATGCATCTAGGGGATCCATCTACAACCTTGCATGCCTGGGTGCAACTGGTGGCATAGTGGGTCCTAATTTCCGGGTACCTGGGGCTTGCAAATAGCTTGCAACGACTACATCTATTACGAACTTTGGGTACTTAACTACCCTCCTACGTTCGCGCCTTAACTGCGATCGCTGCGCACGGCCACGAATATTATCACAACCTTAACTACCCTAACGCGACGACGACAACATAATCCAACGGTCGCATCGTTAATCCGAATGGTGCATTTAATGCGCAATAGTCGATAACTTGCCTGCAGCGTTGGAACTAGCAAATTCGGTTGGGGTTTGCCACGGTATAATTTGATTTTCGTTTCTAAATTATATTGTTGCAGCGCACGGTTCAGTTTTAAATCATAATATGGCATATACTACGATATGTTTTACCTATAGGTTAATAGGCCCTGTCTCTTCTGCTCCTATTGCTGGAACTTGCGCTATATTTTCTCTTATATAACCTTATTATTCTCCTCCTATACCGCTTGCCCGCCCACCTTTTCTTTAACCTTTTCCTCGGCCTCTTCTATTTCCTCTTCCACCTCTTCCACCTCCTTTTCTACTCCGCCGCAAATATTATATAACTCTTCGCCTTCCTTGCACCTATTTTTATCCCCTCGCCCGTCTAAATACCCGTCTAATACAATCCTCCTATATTTTTCTATCTTACCTTCCCCTTCTATATATAACCCTACTAACCGCCGCTCTTCTTCTATCTACTTATTTTCTTTACCTCTTCTTTTACCCCCTTTTTTAACTATAATCGCCTTGCTCCGTAATCCGTCCCGCCCCGCCCTGCTACTTTCCTGTGCGTAATCTAACAATATTCGCGGCCGATCCATATATATAATGTACTGAATATCCGGTATATCCACCTCTATACCCAACGCGCTTATTACTATAATTACCTATTGCTTGCTGTCTATAAACTCGCTTAATATACTTGCTTTACCTACTGCGTTATAGTAATACGCGCTGTAATCCAACGCCTGCGCTATCCTCTTTACTTTTCCAACCGTGCTACTATATACTACTACCTTCCCGGTTTAAATCCTCTGAATTTTCCTTTAAATTATCCCTAAAACCGCTTCTTCTATCTCCTATTTTCCTTTTCTATCTACTCGAACTATATAATATGCTATGTTTACTCGTGCTGTCCTCGCCCTAAATATCTTTACCTGCTCCCTCTGGAAATGTATTCTTTAATATAATTCCCCTTTTTCTATCGGCGGCAACGTTGCGGTTAATAACACTATCTGCGTCTCGGCCGCTACTAGCTTGCCTAACTGCTGCATCTGCTTCTAGAATATATATTAACGGTTTAAAACAATATAACACTTGTTAATAATAATCCGATCCAGCTGCTGCGTTGCCTTTAATCGATTTAAAAACGTTATAAATCCCTTACTAACGGCGGATTCCGGCGTTACTAATATAACGGCTGCTGTATCTAGAGGGTGCCGTCCTTCCTATTCCTTACATAAAATACCTAGCTTCTTGTATCGCCGCTTTATATCCCCTTATAATACAATTAACGGCACTATAACTACTGTTATTCTACCCTACTCTGCCTACGCTGGTAATATAAATAATAAGCTCTTTCCTGCACTAGTTGGTATTACTGCTACTACCGGGCTCTCGCCTGCCGTAATTATCGCGATTGCGTCCTCCTGCACGCCTCGGAACACCGCCTCTATACCTATTATCCGCTTTAACTGTGCCGCTATATCTATCTTCCTTAACCGCGCCTATTAATCTTTTTAACCTTTATCTGCTTCGCTTTTAAACGGAGCCCGCTTCCGCTTCTTTAATATAAACTTATTATTAACAGCCGACTAATATCCTAAAAACCGATGCTAATTTATGCTTAATGCCCGGAACTGCTGCCTTTTATCGGCCACCGCTCCTGCCTGCTCTATAATTGCTCGCGTATACACTAACCCGGCAACGTGCGATATATGCCCGGCCTGCTCGTCTGCAATTGCTGCTGCTATATTCTCCTTATTCCACTTCTTATTGTTATTATTATCCTCTGCCCTAAACACCGTTAAACCGCGCATAAACCTTCTGCTAATACTAATAGCAATTTTACAGTATAACTAGATAGTTAGCTCCTGCTCTAACCTAACCCTGCTCTTACGCTTTAACGCCTGTTGCAACCGTTCCGACGTCTACTTACGCCCGCTTAGGTCGGCCGGCTATAAATGCGATAATATTGCCTCTTTCTCCTACACTATCGCCTTTAATTGCTGCTGGAACGGCAATACTAACTATAAATACTATACTAATAACTCCTCCACCTCGCGCAGTATATATTAATAGATAATCTTAATATCGCCACTAACTGTATAACCCTTATAGTATCGCGTTATAAATACCACTATGCCGTCCTTAATAAATATGTTGCGATGCCCGCCCTTTACTATATTACTGTGCCGAATACTTAAAACCTCGGGTTTTTATGCTAGCTGCCTCCCTAATATATACATTAATATAATTAACTTCTCTCGGAATTCGATTACGCGTGACATGTACTGCTTAACTCCTTATTAATTAATACCCGAGCGGTATTCTGCCTTTAAAAACCTTCCTTAGGTTACAGGATTGCGTCCGATATAATTGAATAACTATGTCTCTTTATTAATAGGCAACCGCGTTTAATAGTCCTTTAAAAAATTCCATCCCGGTTGCTTATCTATTGGATTGTCCCGTAATTCACTCTATAGGATTACGGGCACTTAATTAGTTATCTTGTTCCGTTTACTAGGTAGCAGGATTTTAGCATGTGTATATGCTAAAATCCCGCTATTAAAAAACAACAGCTCTTCTAATAATAACCGTTAGCTCTCTATAACTAACCTGTATACTATACTGCGGAACTAGGCTATATTAAAATACAACCCCTTATATAATAACTTGTTGTAGCCTATCTATTTAACATAGCCTTTTAATATGCTGTTATAATAGATCTTTAACCTGTATATCCGCAAATCCAATATCTACTATATTGGCCTGTAGCTCCCTCGGACTATAAACTTATCTATTATCTCTTAAATAAACTGCAAACATCCTTTCTGCTGCTACTAGGACGGCGTGCTGCTGTTGTCGCTCTCGTACGCACTATTGCTGTTAAACTCGCTATCTTAAAACGGCTCTAATAACTCTAACGCTTGCTGAACCACTATAAAACGGGTGACCTTAATAACGGCTAATAAAATAGGCGGATACAACTCGGGGCCCTTCCAGCCGTCCTTTTTAACACCTAACACCGCTAATATATATACTAACAGGCTATTATACTCCTTGCGGGTGATGGATTAGTTTAGCAACTTAATATAAAACTGCAAACACGCCTTCTAGATGCCTGTTAACCCTTCTGGCTTACTGCTGGCGTTCTTAGGCCTGCTATCTCCTATTCCCTGCTCCTTATCGCTATCTATCTTATTAATTTCTATTTTATCCTCCTCCTCTTCTATCTTATCCTCTTCCTTTTCTTCCGTCTTGTCCTCTCCCTCCACCTCTCGCTCGGCCTGCTTAATTAACGCCTCCTACGCCTCTTGCTACTGCCGCGTAAACCGGTACTTAGGGCTCTCCTACTCGTGCTCGCGCTGCGTACAGGCAAAAAATATTAACATCTGCTTCCACGGCCGGGTGTGTTCGCTAATCGACTTCTCGTCCATATACGGCTGCAACGGCTAGTACCGCGTCTGGTGCTTCTCTGTTTAAATTGCCTCTAACCGCATAAATACGCCGACTCGATTAATAACCGATACCTGGCTAAACCGCGCTAACCTGTCTATAGCCTCCTAAATTGCGGCTTTAACGGGTTCCTCCTCCTGCTTTAGGTCTGCGTTTAGCTCCTTAATATATGCTAATAAATCCGGCCTCTCTATGCCCACTAAATACAGCAACCACTGCGTCCGCTCTAACCACGGGTTTACCTTGTTTCTCTCGCCGGCCTAGATGGTTATTTAGACTTACTTCTCTATATTTGCCTACGCCTCTGCCATCTTCTTCCCTAACTGCGCCTATGCAATCTTGCTGTTAACGGGAATAGGTTCTGGCCTGGCTTCCTAGCCTTACCTGGGTTGTCGCACTTTAAAATACTGTAATCCGTGGCCTTGTACAAAAAACCGCTGGCAATAGACGTGTTTAAATGCCTTTTCAATGCGTGCCTGCACCTTTTTTTCTCCTAATCGACTTGGCCGTCCTGGCTTTCTTCCTGCTAACCACCTATAGATCTTTTGCTAATACTTCCTTATCGCCCTAATGCTCCGCGATATATAACGGCAACGGCCTGGTTCTAGTTAATATAATAATCTATCCGAATACAACAGCAACTGGCTAACTGGCGCTATAATACTGTCCGGCATTTTAAACTTACTTAGATACTGGATAACTCCGGGCTATTTGCGCACACCTTCTCTAATTAAATCGGCCTTTTTGCGCGGTACCTTATAGATCTTTTGTAAATAGCCTTTAATCTGGTCTAGCTATACGCCATGCCTGCACTTCTTATAAATAGCTAATTGGAATTCGGCTAAATACTTAAAATACCTGCTCTTAGTACTGGATTTGGCCATTTTAAACACTTAGTCTGCCTCTAGAATTAACTCTTGCTTAATATTTAATAGGCGGCGACGAGTGCTACTTATAGGTTGCTGGGTGCAATTTCCACCCCCTTTTCGCCTCGCTGCCACGGTTGCTGCGGTTGCTAATCACCCTAACCACCCGCTAAACTATTATAACTGTAGCCTAACTTACAACACAACTATGCCTGCGCGGGATCTATGCACAACTGCACAGGATCTGCGCCAACATATACGTCCGGGCTTAAAGTTCTCGTCCCCAACTAAAAATTGGGCCCGTAGCTACCTTATTTGCTGCTATACCTTCCTTGCCTGCACCTAATACGCTATTGTTGGATGTTAACCACGCCTGCCTCCTATAGGCATTGGTTCGGTGCCGCTGCTAATATTCGTGTGGTGTATATGGCCACGGCTGGTGGTGTTCTGCTGCGCGCTCGGTCGCGGTCGCGGCGGTTCTGCGAACACCACAACTTCCACCTAACCCTAACTAACCACACGGGTTAACCTAATGCAAATCGGCTAGGGGGTGCAACTAAATGCGCTGAATAATATACTAAAATTTGGTGCAATTCCGGCTGCGGGACATAAATAGAACCTGCCTCTAAAAAATAAATGGAATAAGCCCCGTGCCTAAATCTACGCCCTGGTCTGGTATTTTCTATCCTTAACAAATAAATAGAATAAGGGCTGGTTCCATTTACCGCTATGGGATAGAGTATTCTTTTTTATATACCGGTTAGATAGAAAAGTATGCAGCTTTTAGGCTAGGTTATAGAACTTCCGTTTAGATATACTTAATTCCTATAGGCTTAGTTAACGCTAAGCAGTTCTCTATATTTTATTAGTTCGCCGGAGTTTAATTGCCTTCTTTATAGCTTTATAGGCGTCTAGCTAGCAATTTCTATAGGTAATATAGATAAAAAAATTAGGTATTATTAAGTAAGCTGCCTTTATATTAAAGGCTTTTTAAATATAATCCGGGCATATAATCGTAGCTATTTAGCTTATTTTCTTTTAGTTTTTTACTATATATTTCTAAGAGATATATATACTTTATATACAGTTAAACTTACTTACTATAGTTCTTTTCCTTTACTAACTGCCTTTTTTTTTAAAATCCGTAAGCCTATAATAGTTATATAATTCTAAACTATAGTATTTATATACTATCTAAACTACTATTACTTTAAATATAGGCTTAATAAACCTAGAGTTCTATACTATAAAAAAGCCTTTAAAGAAAAAGTAGTCTATATAGCGCTTAATAGCCTTCTCTAATAAGTTAAACTACTTACCCCTAAATAGCTTTAGAAGGTAGTAAGCCGGTATCTAATTAATTACTTTTTATATAGAGGGAATAAAATTCCGGTATAATTAGAGGTTTAAAATCTATACCTATTACTTCTAAAAAGGTATAAAAGAGCCTAAGTATAGCTATAGTTTATTTAAAAAGGTTAGTACTAGTCTAGAAGTATAGTGTTAAAATTTAGTAGTATTTTAATAGATTCTAGAAGTAGAGGAAACTTATTTAGGTGCCTAGAGGGACTACTTTTAGTATAAATAGTAGAGGTAGAAGTTTTTAAAGGTATAGAACTAGAGCTTTATATATTTAGCTAATAAGGAAGTATATATAAAGGTATAAGAGAAGTTAATTCTATTAGAATTAGCCTTTTTATACGGCTAGGTATATAGCTATATAGCTGTATATAACGCTGTATAATATAGGTAGGCTAAATAAAGGGCTGTATAAAATAGGAAAGCTATATAAAAGGCTGTCTATATAGTAAGTATAGTAATAGAACTGCACTATTATAATAACTACCTGCAATACTTTACCTACTATAATTCGCCTATTATATAGCTTTGTTACCTAATCTTATATAAAGCTTATAAGCTCGCGCTATATATATATCCTGCCGGTATATTTTCTTTACCGGTGCTTTTTATTTCCTATTTTTTATATAATATCTTAATTCTCCACGTAGTATTATACCTAGCACTTAATTAACGCTTTTTTTTTAAGCCCTTAAACTCCTGCTTATAGCGCTAGCGTAATATTATATTATATCCCTTTACTACTATAATAACCCCAAATAACCTAACTACTATACTTATAGAGCTAGTTTCTTCTATAAAGGAATAGCTTACTATAGTATAATCCTTATTTATAAAAGCCCTGCAGAACTAATAATCTGCCTTTATAAAAGCTCTATAGCGCTAATAATCTATTTTTACGGAAGAAATAGCAGTGCTATAAAAGGAAATATTAACGATCCGGTTCTAATCCTTTTCTTCTATACCGCCTACGCCTAACTAATAATCTATAGAAAATACTATTTATAAATTAAATAATAGCTTAAAGCCTATCGCCCCTATAAACTATATATAGACCCTAACTATTAAGGTTATACCTTCTCCCTTTTCTAATACCTTCCCGATATATTCTAACCTGCCTACCTAGAAATCCGACCGATTAATTAACCCTTTAATATTTAACGGCCGCTAAAAGAAACTTCTTAGCTTTATCCGAAAACTATAATATAAACTAGAAGAAAACGCGGACTAATACCCTACTAAACAAGCCCACCTGCTATACACGTATTTTTATCTAAAGTATAACCTATTAATACTAATAGATTTTTTAATAGATTAGGATATATAATAGTAGAATAATTTATATTATTTCTACAGGCTATATATAATAATTCTAATAAGGAACTTACTGCCCTAAGTAAACTCGACTCGCTAAAATAAGGAAAACGTAGCTTTATTTCTTACTTTACTAAATTCCAACGCCTTACTGCTAATATAGGCCTTAACGAAATCGGTTTAATAACCTAACTCTAACGCTTATTATCGGACGAGCTATATAGAGCTATAGTCGGTATTTATATTCCAGATAATATAAATAAATATACTAACCTAATTTCTGCATATAATAATAATCTCTAATACCTACTAGCTAACTATCCCTTTTATTATTAACCTTCCGCTTAGAAGAACCTAAATATAATAGAAATTAAGGTATTAAACTACGCCCCGGCTAGATCTGCCGAATAAAAAGAATACTGCTAAAAAAGCCTCTACTATAAGTATAGTAAGTATAGCTATATTTTCTATAACTACTCTATACTATTACTATAAGTCCGATTATTTAGCCTAGATAGGCTCTTAAGTCTACGCATATATATATAAGCTATAAGCCTGCCCTAGTTTTTACCTATATACTATTTATCTATATCTATAAACTTATTTTCTAGCTCTAATTATTCTAGAAAAAAATACTAGTCCCGTATAAAAAAGCTATTAAAAGCTTAGTTCCGGGCCTAAATCGCCCTCTAGAACTATTCTAACCCCGGATTTCTATAAATTTATTCGAAAAACCTATAGTTAACTCCTAGAAATAATAAATCCTTACTCTATTTTCCCTATAGTAAGGTTCTATATAATTAAATACCTAAGCTCTAATTAATAGCAGAGCTACTAGTATAGGTTATATTTACAGATTTCTAGCGCGCGTATAGAACCTTTATTTTAACCTGCTACTAATTATTTTATACCTAACTAGATTTAACGGAAAATAACTAAAAAAAGGAAAAATTACGCACTCTATACGCGTGACCCTCTACTACCTAAACTATACGGAATTAATCCGTTTCTATATACTAGAGATTAGAAAATATAACTTAATACTAGAATAGCTATAGCTATACAGGCACTATATTAGGATTAATTATAATAACTAATAGCTGCTCTTCTACTTCTTCTATTACCAGGCTTATTACCTGCATAAACCTGCTAATATATTCTAATATAATAATAGTAAGAACCTATATTAAAAGGCTTCTAATAAAGCACCTTATTTAATAACTAAACGCTTCTATTTCTAACGGTTAAACCTATATATATAATACTAATATAACTACTAGCTTTCTAAAATAAACCGCTAGCTAAATAAACCTAAACCTAAACCTAAACCTAAACCTAAACCTAAACCTAAATCTAAACTAGATCCTAATATAAAGCCTAATACTAAACTAAATATCTACCTGCTTAAAGTAGAGACGTTAACCTAATTAGCCTAATAACCCGATTATAAAATCTTCGCTATTACTATTGCCGATATTAATAAGGCCTTAGCTAAGAAAAAGTATACTAATCTAGTAATAAAGGTCTCTATAGAGTATTACCCGTTTTTAAAAAACTTCTTCTGCTAAAAAGCTAATAAGCTGCCCGAATACTATATATATAACTATAAAATTATTCTAGAAAAAGGAAAATAATATAGGTTTAGTCTACTATATAGTATATCCTAGAATAAACTAAAAGTGCTTTAAAAGTACCTTAATAACAACCTTATAAAAGGATTTATCTGTGCTAGCTTATTACCTATTACCTCTTCTATTATTTTTATTAAAAAACCCGGAAAAGGCTTATAATTTTATATTAATTACCGAGCACTTAATATAGTAATAATTAAGAACTATTACCTAATTCTATTAATCTAAAAAACGCTGGCCTAACTTAGCAAGGCTAAGTATTATACTAAGCTCGATATTATCTCGGCGTTTAATCGCCTACGGATTATAAAAGGAGATAAATAGCTAATAGCCTTCTAGACACGATACGGCCTATTTAAATACCTAGTTATACTCTTTAGACTAGCTAACGCCTTTAGTATATTCCAGTACTATATAAATAATATACTCCGCCTATACCTAAATATATTATATACTACGTATATTAATAATATCCTAATATATAGCGAAAGTTTTAAGAAATACTAATACTATATAAAACTAGTCCTTAAGGCCTTAGAAAATACAGGACTATAACTTAATATTAATAAATGCGAATTCTACTAGAGTAGTATTATTTACCTAGGGTATATAATATTAACCGACGGAATTAGTATAGACCCGAATAAAATTAATAATATTTATAACTAGGAAACCCTTTATAATATAAAAAACGTATAAGCCTTTATAGGATTTGCTAACTTCTACTAATAATTTATTAACAACTTTTCTAGCTTAGCTGCACCTTTTATTACTTTTATAAAGAAGGGCGTGTAATTTTAATTTAATAAACCCTATAAAAAAGCCTTTAAATATCTTAAAATAGCTTTTATAACTGCTCTAATTCTCCGCTACTTTAACCTAGATTTACTAATAACTATCGAAGCCGACTTATTTAATTATATAAATGCCGGAATTCTATTATAGACCGATAAGCGTAGAGTTCTAAGGCCTATAGCCTACTTCTCTAAACGGCTAAACCCTGCTAAATATAACTATAAAATTTATAATAAAAAACTTCTTGCGATTATCTAGTGCTTTAAATAATAGCGCCCGGAACTAGAAGATACTATACTTCTAATCTAGGTTTTTAGTAACTATAAAAACCTGCAGTACTTTACTACTATAAAATAGCTTAGCTACTAATAGGCCTGCTAGGTAGAATACCTATTTTATTTTAACTTTATAATTATATACTAACCCGGTAAGTTTAGAAAGAAGCCGGATATTCTAACTTGCTATATATAGGATATATCTGCGCAGGAAGAAGCCTAAGCCGCCCGAAATTAGACTCTATTATACCCTAAGTTATTTACTAAATTAAACTTTATAGAAACCGATTATATAATTTAAGAAATTATTAAGAAAGAATACCCTAATAATAAATTTATATAAAAAGTCCTAGAACTAATATAATCTAGAACCTAATATTTAAAAAAGATTACCCTAAGCAAATATAAAGTCTATAATAGTAAACTATTCTACTATAATTACCTTATAATTCCTAACTATAATAAATTAAAGATTAAGCTTTTCTAATATATATATAATTTACCTGTAGGCGGCTATCTAGGCTGCAGAAAAACCTTTAAAATTTTCTAGAGAAAATATTACTAGCCCTAGATATTTAAGATAATTTATTAATTTATAGCCTATTATTACACCTATTACTATATAAAGGCTTTAAGAGAAAAATATAACAGCTTTCTAAAGCTACTACCGGTTCTGCTATATTACTAGTAAGATATCTCCGTTAATTTTATTATAAATCTACCTAAATCTAAAGGCTATACTAATATTATAATTATAGTAGATCGCCTAAGTAAGTACTAATATATTATTCCTTATAAGATAATTATAGCTTAAGCTACTGCTAACCTATTCTACTAGCACGTTTAGGTATATTACAGCCTTCCTAATATATACGTCTCTAATTAAAAATTATAGTTTATTTCCGTATTTTAGAATAAACTATATAGATAACTATAAATTAAAGCCTAACTATTATTAGCCTTTTACTCTAAAATAGATAGCTAGACGGAAAAAGCTAATTCTATATTAGAATAAGTCCTCTATACTTATATAAACTACTAGCAAGATAACTAGGTAACCTAGCTGCTATTAGCTTAATTTAAAGTAAATAATATAAAATCTAAATTAACTATAGTAATACTATTTATCGCTGTTACAGAATAAAACCCTTAAATAGGTTTTAAACCCCCTATAGAAATACAGCGCCCTGCTTACTAAATACTGTAAGCCCGTAAGGCTAATTAAATAATTAATAAGATAACCAATATTAAATAGTTTATCCGTAAAGAGATAACTTAGGCACAGGCGATATAAAAAGAGTTTACTAACCGTCGACGCACCGGTGCACTATTCTACCGCGTTGGCAATAAAGTTTAGCTAGACGCCCGGAACATCTATATAAAACGAAAGTCTAAAAAGCTTAACTAGAAGAACCTCGGAAAGTTTCTAATTACGCAAGTGGTTTTACTATACGCCTATTAATTGGGCCTACCTAATATAATAAAGATCCACCCTGTCTTTTACGTCTCTCTCCTACGGCCTGCCGCCCCGTCCTCGGATTACCTTCCTGGCCAAGAAAACTCTCCTTCTAAACCTGTTGAGATTAATAGCAAACCGGAGTACTACGTTAACCGCATTAAAGACCTCCGCTTTAACCGACGCCGAAAGCAACACAAATACCTTGTTAAATAGACTGGCTATAATAAGTTATCCTGGGAGCCTGCCTTAGAACTTAAGGATACAACGGCTGCCGCCAATTATTACTGCCGGCACCCTAATATACCTGAACCACCTAATACATCCGTATAATATAACGTTAACGCCTAAGAGACTTAGGTTTAGGGGGGGGGTACTGTTACGGTAACTACCCGCAACACCTTACCCACCACAATTCGCCTATTACGTGGCTTCGTCACCTGATCTCGCACGGAGCTCGTGAGCTCGCGCCATACGCACGTCCCGCCGGTATATCTTCTTCGCCGGCGCTCTTCATTTCCTGTTCTTTACACAATGTCTTGATTCTCCACGTAGTATTGTACCTAGCACTTAATCAACGCTCCTTTTTGAGCCCTTGAACTCCTGCTTGTAGCGCTAGCGTGACATGCACGAGGTGGTGGAGGAGGCCTTTTGATCAAGGATTCGTATGAAGGAAGAGGGCTTCCTTCATCGTCTGATGATAGATTGGACATTGCGAACGTAGAGAATAGATAGAAAATGAAGATAGGAGAGAGAGGAGCTGTTTGATGTTGAAATTGATGAAATTGATGACCTTTTCTATGATAAATACACCTACACGACCGCGTCAAGGGCGCGGTTCCCCGCTGCCGATTGACAACGCGTTCTTGCATCTAACCGACCAAAACGCGCTGGCTGTAATGCGCGTACACGTAGCTATCGATTCATTGCGTCAGATTGTAATTGCGACAATTATTGGTGGAGTTGTTGATTTTTGTATGGGCCGCTACTGACGTGGCCATGTTGATTTTGTGATTTTCATAATATAGGCGAGCGAGCACGCGAGCACGTAACATATCGGCCGGTCGAATCGGCCTGCCCCGAACGGTTCCGGACGTCCATGGTATACCGGAACTTTCCCGTCCGAGTTCTGGATGTCGGGAACTCGAGATAGAAGTGGTGATGGATGATGGTGTTTCTACCGGGACAGGTGGACCTTTAGAGAATCGAAAGCGACGCGTAGAATACTTAGTCAGCTACACTGGTATGGTGGCAGCACCCTTGGCACCCCTCTTTTACCTCGATCGAGAGCCTTGCGTTATCTACTGGAATACATCCTGTCCCGTTGAATCTATACCAACTAGAAGCCTTTCAAATGCCCCGCATGTCCAGCACTTCTAATCATCGACATGTTCCAAGCACCCTTCTACCGCAGCCATCTGATTCCTGGCGCCCAAAATGGCTGCTTGAAAAAGCAAGTCTACCTGCGTAGAGGCTGGGCAAGGCTGAACACCTTTGCTAAATAGGGACATCAATTCCCTGGGCTATTTCTTGCCTTCATACTCCTTTCCCACAGTCTTCTCCGAATCTTTGCTTCTCTGTTCCTCCCGTGGGCGCGATCCTCCCGCTCGTTGGATTCTGCCGTTCTCACGATCCTCCCCACTATCACGGCTCTCTCGGTCGCCGTTTGTACAACTTTCCCACTCTGACGATCTTCTGCACAGCCGCGGCTGTGCACTGCGCCTATTCTTACGAACAACACCGTGGCGATGTTGTCTTCCTCTTAATACGAGCGTTTGCCGCGAGATTAACGAGCCTACCATCACGTCATACAAACTCAACACTCGAGCGTAGAATGATTGATTGCCCAATTGGATGACCAAAAATGGTATGGTATAAGTTCGCAGATACCACGCTTGTGGAGACCGGCTTGGCCTCCCTGGAGACTGTGAGCGGATACCATTCTGCTGCTATGGCAACCGCATCGCACGCTGATTGAGGGAGAAGCATTCGTGGCGTTCCAAAGTTGAGAATTAGTGCTGAGTCACGTGGTCAGAATTCACTACTTACTTCCGAAGAAGCCTACCAATAGACAAACTTGTACAAAGGGGAGCCCGGACAGAAATGTGCGGAAGTATCATCTATAGATACCCGAACTCGATCTCTGACTTCTAAATCAAGATAACGGTTTGAACTGACCCTTCCCCTCCTCCACAAACTGCTGCGATGTCTTCGCTTGCTGCATAAACTGCTCCAACATCTTTATTTTCTCCCACCCTAGGTTATACTTCCCTTCCAACCAAACTCGTCAATATTATGATGTACCGAAGAAGCCCGAAGTCGACGGAACACTATAGAAGAATATAGCGAGCCGGATGGTTGGGCCTAAGATTGTCGTCCCAGTCCCCGTTCCCGTCCGTCTCTGTGGCCACCTCAGCCGAGATTTCTACCTAAGACTTTTAGCTTTCCATTTGACTAGGCCTAAAGTAATTTTGGCGGACTTTTAAGGGATTCGGAGGGACGGGTGCGGATGGAGTCGAGCTTTGAGATGGTGACGCGCACGCCCCAGCGCAGGACCAGTGGGTGAAGTGACGGTTGGATGACCGTGTCTGAGCGCGTGTTGAGGTTGGTTGGAATTGCAGCTGGACTGATTTGACTTGCAAGTCTATATTACGAGCCTTGGGCAGAGACGCGAAGGATATAGAACATGACAAACAAGTCCACAGTCTAATACACCAAAATCCTTTAGTTGCACTCCTAAATCCCTCTCCGTGGCATGACGCCCTCGATCTGCCGTCTCTCTCGCTCAAGACATGCAACCAAGGGTCCCCTCGGAACATCCTCACGATCTAGGCACAGCTCCACCATCCTCAAACCTTTGCCATCCATCAGCCTCTCATCGTTCAAAGCCTCGTCAAGCTCTTCCCAAGTTCCCACCGACGTAGTGAAAGCATCGTCCTCAACTCCAAAGAAGCTGGGCGCGCGTAGATAACGCCAGCGCGCAATAGCATTGTACCGCTCGTGCAGTCCATGTATGCACCGCTCGATCGTATAGCCATTGTTGTTGATGAGGAACACGACTACATTGAGATCGTGGCGGATTATCGTGGATAGCTCTTGTGCTGTCATCTGGAAGCTGTCATCGCCAATGAACAGAATGGTGCGGCCGCTCTTGGTCTCCTGCTTGAGCACATTATCACGGCTGCGTTCTTGCTGCAGCTCTCGCTGTGCCAGTGCTGCACCTTGTGCCGCAGGAAGCATGTACTCGATTGAGAGCCAGGTGGCAGGTCCGAAGAGTCGAGTAAGAGGCGGAAGCAGCAGTTCCCGAATGCCGTGGCCTGCAGTGCCAGTTCCCTCAAGGATAATGTCGTCCGGTAGGAGGTATTCTGAGAAAATGCGCCAGAGCTTATCGTGGGTGATAGGTTCCCGTGGAGCAACATCTGAGAATGTCAGAAGGCCGCGGTGGTGGCCGAGAAGGTCGTCTTGGTGGACGGAGTGTTAACGTTGAATTTTCGAGAGATCAAGCTTCTGCAGGAGCTGAAGAACCGCGAGCCTAGTTGGAATGTCTCGCAAAATCTGGCGACCTATTCTGATCTCCGTGTCCATGAACATACACTGGCATCGGCTTTGGGTATAGTGGAATACTCGTAGGTGTTGCTAGAGCTCCAATGCGGCCCCAAACACATAATCAGATCCGCCTGATCGAAAAGTTCTTGAGGCGCTGGGTCATCAATTTTTCCTTTGTAGACGCCGTGGAAGTTTGACAAAGTCTCATCGAAAAGACCTTTGCCGTAAGGTGTCATCCGGGAGGGCCAATTTGTAGACTTGATAAGGGCCTGCACATCTTCAACGATACCAAGAGCTCTGCTTTCGCCATCTGCGAGGATGATGAGATGTTTACGCAGTGTAGATCATGTCCAGCACTTTTGTCAACGCTTTGTCCAAGGTTGGATTTGGCGACGCATTTGGTATGGTAATCGGTTATCGAAGCCCAGCTGCGTGGACAGGGGTTGACACTAGGTCCACCGGAATCTCAATGTACACAGATCGACTATGCAGCAGGCATTGCGTCAGAACATGGTCGATTTGCTCAGGGCTTGTCGAAGGGTCTCTCAAGCTGGTCTGCGCTGCGGTGACATGAGCGTGCATCTGACCGAAGCGGTGGTAGTCCCCATCGTTGAATGTGTGGTGAACAGAGAGCCTTGCATCCTGGGTGGCCCGACCTGGGGTAACCGACGATATGAATAACAGGCGCACGCTCAGCATACGCTCCCGCAATGGCGTTGATCGCAGAGAGCTCACCAACCCCAAACGTGGTAATCAAAGCCCCTATGCCTTTGATACGCGCAAAGCCGTCCGCAGCATACCCAGCATTCAGCTCATTAACATTGCCCACCCAGCACAGCCCAGCTGGCGCAACGTAGTCGAGTAAATCGAGGTTGTAGTCGCCCGGATCCCCATGGACGGAGCCAACGCCCAGCTGGCGAAGGCGTGTAAAGAGGTATTCGGCAAGGAGAACGGTCGCCATCGTGTCGGTCGCAGGGACCAAAATTGTAGACCTAAGAACAAGGAATTAAGGAATTGAAATTCGTAGAAGAGAGAAGTAGATGGCTTTTAAGGCTGGAGTCTTCGGCATGCCATGCAGTTATGCCATGGACTTATACCCTCAAGGTAATACGGAAAGCTCAAGCCAAACTAGAAAAAGTATTCTCGGCGTCGGTGTGAACAGTCTGATACTGGTGGCGCTAGTCGTGGGATCACTCCGGCTGCCCTAAGATCACTCCGGTTGCCCTAATGGGCCGACAACGCCCCTTCGAGGGAGAGAGCTAGATCCAGGCAAGAATCCGAATATTGCATAGCGAGTCTTTGCAGGTAGCGCCGCTCCAGGTCAGTATCGTAGAAGACATCGAAGCATGGTAGGTCAATGGTGGCTCGAGAGACAGCAGTGAAGAACAGTCTCATGGCCTCCCATCGTGCATTGTTCTCGCAGAATGTAGCACAGAAATCTTTCAACGTGGAATCAATACCCGTGGTCAGCGAGCTACAGGAGTGAAGGAACAGCTTTTTTTTACAAAGCTACGATATTTTCATCCCTAGGGCCTAGTTTTTTGACTATGCACTGAGCGGTTTGAGCGCATTGCATAGTAAATGAGTTGGTAAGAGGGAGGTTCACTCCTTTGGCAGTCCATGCTTCGACCAGCAAGACCCACGACGAGGCTTTGGCGGAAAGACGAGCTTGTCTGATCAGCGCTGCGCCATAAGCAATCTTCTCGTCGTTTACCACGCTTAGACGGAACTTGTGCCGGGTTTTCTCCCTGTCCTTGTCCTGGCGATGGCCATCGACGTCGCTGCTTGGGCTGTTGCCAGATGAGAGGTGGTCGAAAAAGGTGGTATGGCTGGACGAGCCGAGGTAGCCTGGACTGGGATATTGACGAGGTCTCTTCAGGAGCACGCCGAGAGATACAGGTGTGCTCGGACTATCAAAGTTGCGTTGTTGTGGTGGCTCACTGACATTGTTGGATATACTCCTCTTTTTGAATGGTCATGACCGGTATGTGCAAACAGCTGTCGTGTTTCCGTCTCTGCATCGTAAACAATGCGGCTGCACATGATCACAAGCAAGCTTCCGAGATCTACACGGATCACAAGCTGGTAGTTTTGGCGGCATTCTTTGGGCATGAGACATAGGACGTTGTTGGTGTTCTCGATAGAATACGGACAACATTAGGTGCCGGCCCCGCTCCGAAGGATGACGCACGACCTCGGAGTCTGTACTCCGCATCTCCAGGCGAAGGTCTCCAACGAGTAAAATGGCACGTGAATGAGTGTCAGAAGTCGTGGTCCCGTCTTTCTGTTGCGCTCTCCAAGGTAACATTCCTAGTGCCTTTGACTCTGGCAATCATCGAGCCTTCAGACCCATCACCGAGCCTTGAGTCCCCAAAGCGGCGTTTTTGATAGCGGTACGAGTTGAGAGATCCCAAAGTTGAGGAAAGACTTCTTTGCCAGACAAGCCAGAAAGTGTGTCCTCAAAGTCCATGGATGGGGCAGACTCGCCGTGGAAAATGTCAGGTCCTTTCCGTTCGCTTTCAGGCCCGCCGCCGACGATTGAGTTGCGTCGATCACTTTGTTTCCTATATCTTCAAACAGTGGTCTCTTAAGTACTTCAACGAAGCCAGCGTATGCCACGGTACATATGAGACCGTGCCAGGAGCACAGAGATACAAGGGCCACTGCATCCGTGATTTCAAATAGTACGCTTGCAGAGAACCTTTCGAGGCAACAGACGTTGTGCATGCGACATCATTATTGCGTGGATTGCCAAAGCAATCTAGACTATAAAGAGATTGGAGATAACAAAGTCCGAAATAGACGCCGGCTGGCCTAACCCTAACACCAGAGAATACCGATCCAGCCTTCAGAAACCGCCCTTTGCCTGCAGCTTCTTCGCCATGCCAACAGCGCCCTTGACCCAGCTCACAGGCGGCGCTGACGGCTTCGTCGCTCCTTCTGCCTCATGCCCTTGATCATCTCGCCACACTCCGTCTTCCGGACTTCCTCTCCCATATGTTAGGGTATTCTGATTCCGCTCGATCCCCTCACGCCACTTCCTGCATGTTGCTTCCGAGTCAATCATGACATTGATCTCCTGTGAGTGATACCAACTCTGCGTGTCTTGGTTGCCGGAGCCTTGAATGCCGACGCGACTGTCGGCAATGAGGAGTTTGACGTGGCAAGCTCGCTGACTGAATTGGTGGTGTATTGGTTTCGACTGGTCTTTGGCGGTATACCAGTGGACGTGCAACAGAGTGCGCTCTTGCAAGGACAGTTCCTTGTACAGCTTTGCGGCGAAGGCTTCATTTATGCCACCTTGACCTGGCATCATCTCGCCGGCGTCGTTGTAACCGAGGCAGACGTAGTATGTGATGTCAACGCCACGTCTGACTGCCGCAGCGAGAGCGGGAAGAAGATGGTGGGAATTGAGATTGGGTGTTTGGATGAAGATTGACTGCTTGGCGTTGCGGATGCACGAGAGGAATGCTTCGTTCTGTGGAACAAAGGCATCGGCGTTGTTTGGTGAGCCGTGAGGTCGCCGTGGGACTAGTGCCATTGGTATGTCTTCTTTCGGATGAGCAATGTAAGGGGTGAACTCGGTTCCAGGCTCTGGTTCTGGGCCGGTAGGTTCAGCGTTGCTCTTGCTCGTGTCATTTAGATGTCTGTTGATGGCCGAGACACGACTTTCACCGGGCCTAGGAGAGTACATGGCCTGTACTCGAGCGATCTCTGCTGCTATGGTGTCATCGTAATGGGGGTCGCCAGGATTGTGCGGCGCCAGATGCTTCTTCGCTTCGTTGCCGTCCTGTACGATTGCTTGTTGCTCACGTGCATCAGCCTGGTCGGGGTGCACATGTTGATCATTCGAGGCAAACAGTCTCTGGAAGGAAGGCTCATTCCATGTACTGAATCCGCCCAAGGCTGCTGGGGAATTGTGGGTTGGCAAGGGTGGATCCAGTGCATCGTGCCAGGTGACTAGGAAGGAGTCGTAGAGCGAATCAACAACTGGTCCCTCCAAATGCGTCATCATCTCCACGTTGGCATTATTCTCCATATTGTTGCTCTCGACGATGCCGATTTCTCTGTCGACCACCATGAATTTTGCGTGAAGAGTGCCGAGAAGAGGCACATGTAGACTGGAGACTTCGAGGTCCAGGTTCGGAATCTCATCTGGGTGCGGAAGATTTATCTTCTCTCCAGAATAGACCTCTACCGGGACCTTCTGGTGGTTGTTGACGAATTGCTTTACGCCAGCCTTGTCGAAAATGATCTTCACGACAACTCGGTCGCCTCTGACCCCTGCTCTTCGAGACAACTCTTTGAGTGCATCGCTAATGAGGTCTACGGCATCCGATGGCGACCAAGAACATGACGCGAAAAGAACCTCTCTCCTCGCTCTCACGATGACATTTGACATGTGTCGGACCAAGTCGACTAGGGGTGCGATGACGCTCAGCGGTATGGAGCCATGCGTGCCAATGAGTGCTGGCGACACCACGCCGCTCAACGGATCAGCATCCAGGCAGCATAGAACGTCATGGTACACACGAAGAAACAGCTCCCCAGGTTGTGTCGGTCCCCATCTCCCACAACTGAGGGCTTGCTTAAGGTCTTGGGCCGATGCGGGGCTCAGTTCGTGGTCGGCCTCGCTGGATGGCTGCCCAGTCTTCTCCTTCTTGCCAAACAATTTGATTGAGGCTTCCTCTGGACTCAGCGAGGGGTTTTGCGCAAGCAACGAACTCACTGTCTCGTCGGCTTGGCAGTGCTTCACCACTGTCGGCGTGATCTGGGGCTTCATCGTTGGTGGTGAAAGCTGGTAGAGTATAGTGTGGATAATAATTGTTTTCGGCGATGTCCAAAAGGAAGGAGACAGATTTGCATTGAGGGCATGTGGTGAGGAAACAGGGCGGTACATACAATGTGGATTTCAGCTACCTTTGTGTGGCAGCTCTGCCTGATGTCATCGCGGGGTGCCCGCAAGCAAGGAAATTGGCGGCGTGTTCAAGCTTGGCCGTAGCAGGCGATTCCGACGGATAGCATACCTTGGATTTCCATTTGAAGCTGCTCAAGCTCGCGTACGTGAACAATGCAGATCCAAGCATGGCGATAAATATAGCCATGCCCAGCGAATGCTGCATCTCTTGGCCTCTGGGCAGGAAAGCTTGGCCACTCAAGACCCAACTCCCCCACCCATCTTCCTCGGGGCTGCAGCTCGACATCGACAAGAACAAAAGTAAGGAGATTCTCGACGCAAAGACGCCTCGAGACTTCCAGCTGTTACACAGTCAGTAAAGAGAAAGTTTAAATATTTCCGAGCCATGGTGTGAAAGGTAATGCGTCATAAAGCGTGAGTTTCTGAACAGGTTTAGTGTTAGTTTTCCAAGCTTCGGCTAATTTCTTAGCCTCTGGGCGGGAAAGCTTAGTTTTGCATGGCCCCCCTGCCCCTACCTTTATGCCTCCTACCGTCTCCGCCAGCCAGCATTGTTGGCAGGATCCCCGGGGTCCTCAAGGTCATCGCCTGGTTTCGACTCATCATGCATCAGTTTATTGCAAAAGTAACTAATAGGCCGTGTAGCAGGAAGAAATTTGGGTGCAGTGCCCTATCGCCACCTCCCAACCTTCATCATGCCCGGGACCGCGAATCGGAAACCTTTCAATCTATTTCTACCAGCCTTGGAGAGCATCTATCCATCGCCCGAAACATCTTCTCGCTGAAGCGGAAGACAACTAGGTTACCCCGCCTCACTTAACACGCCCAATAGTCTTCAACGGCGTACTATAACGCCTGAGAAATCTTATGCTAGCCCTTTAGGTTTAACTAATTCGTCGCATTTAAAGGCAGTCGCACTTGTATCGCACTAATCCACTTATTACGCCTCCTGCCTTTTAGGCCTCTGTTAATAATCTCGATAATACTGTGGTGATGTAGGTTGGGATAGTCACAGGAGGGAGTATTATGCGTCACCGAGGAGGAAGAGGATGGGGAAAGGTGAAGTTCAATCGTATTATTCTAGGCAGAGGCCGTGGCCCGATGCGCTGCCAAAGGCAGGCTGAAAACAAGAATCTCGAGAGGAAGAAGGTGGTGTCCTTGAGGAGCGAGCTGCCATTGTTGAGAAGGGGGCCCAGTTGCCTGTCACGTGCCACCCGCATACCAGCACCGGTCTACCTCACCACATACCTCCCCACCCAGGAGTCGACCCATGACGACATTCTTTTGCGCTGAGGTAGACCGCTAGCCATAGAAGAAGTATCTAGAGTAAGAAGCAGGAATATAGAAGTAGGAAATAGAAAGAGAACAAGCCGCCTATTGCAGTAGGCCGGAAGTACACAGGTCTATGCCTCCCCACCTTGCAACCTGCCATTCGCAGCAATTTGTGCAGCACCGAAGCCAAAGGGAGGCCAGAAGGAGGGGAGATGGACCGGAGAGGCTGTCGTCCTTCTGCCACGCAGCAAGCTCGGGTTTCCGGATCAGCCTAGTCAGCAGCGCATTAATATTCAGCTGGAAACCAGTGCCTCGGACAATTGCGCCGTTGTGGAAGAAATGGTATGCCCCTAGTTCGTTATATGGCACAGGCGGGCGTGCCTCCTTTCGGAACCAGACATGCTGCGGACCAATACAAAGAAAACTAAAGGTTTCGCGGTTCTTATAGATGTAGTGCAGCCGGTTAAATAGATAGATATAGGTAAGATTAGCCGTTTTTAGGCCTAGATAGGATCCTATAGATCGGGTATAGTAATAGTAAACTAGCGAGCAAGTTTTATCGGCTCTAGTATTTTAATACTAGCTTATAAGTACCTTAAGGCGGTTAAAGTTACCTATTTTTTGCTTAGATTTTAGTTTTTCTTTTAGCGTAAGTGTGAGGTGACCGGAGCACCTACAGTATATAGCCCCAGGCCATGCACCACGACTCCTTAAGGATTCGTTTCCTAATATACGAATACTACCCATTCTTGTCACGGTCTCGGGCGGCAGGATTGCCCTAGCTAGCTCGGGCAAGTAGGTAGAAGTAATAACTGAATTCACTACGTGTTCTGAAATGCACGGCAGGCAGGCGGGTTAAATAACAAGACGTAGCTCAAGGAGCTACAAGGAGGCAGGGCGGCGGTCGGCAGGTATACTCCTGCCAAGGCTCGCATAGGCCCTTGCAACAAGGCCTCTCGCCGGGTCCTAACATCACGTGATACGCTGTGCAGCAAGCTTCACCGTTTAAGCCGTGACAATTCTATTATCGAGCTCCCTGCTGTGCACTCTCCTCTTACAGTAAGCTAAATAGTAGTATTACAGGTATAGTTATCTATAGTAGCCTTTAACGCAACTAGGAACTTAGTAAGGTTTTTAGTAACTCCCTTATTTTTATCTAGGGCTAGCTTATTATAGTTAACGCTAGCTAAAAATCCTTATATAGTTTTTATAGAAGGAAGAGTTCTATAGAAAGCAGGGTATAGAAATAGTAAAGTAGATAAATCTAGTATAAAAAAGGGTATACTAATATTTATAAAGAAGAATAGTGTTATAACCCGTAATATAAACCACCCGAGCGCAGAGGCACTTATAGAGATAAGTAAGTAGATAAGACTAATTACACAGGACTAAGTTACAGAACCCTAGGGGTTATGTGTAGGACGCATAGGGATCTTAGATTCCCCCACGGACTGCTGGTGGATAGGAATAATCTAAGGATAGGATATTACGAGACAGAGAGGTTACGTGTCGGCTTGAGAGGCTCGCAGCGAGCAGGAGCGAGCTGGCTCGCTGAGCTTGCAGAAGAGCGGGAAGAGGACGGACTCACCCGGCTCGCGGACGAGCACGATAAGTATATAGGTTTCTTAGAACGGGACTTTTATATATAAGGACGCTCCTTTACATAAATAGAAACCTTATAGGCACCGCAAGCCCGACAAGCAGCCTGTACGAGGCGGTGCTACGAACCTGCTCCTACATTGTAGTGAGCAGAGCAGATGCTTGAGGCACGATGGAGCTGGTGATGGCGTTGTGGCCGTTCGAAGGCCCTCCACCGGACAACGACAACAACGGACCGCATCACCAGAACAGAGGAACAACCATCAAAATGGGTATGAAAACCATCCGACGTATGTCTACTTGTGTAGGAAGCAAGCCGAACGTGGAGCCGATGCCTAGGCGTACGATAGGACACCTCTGGGGTGGCGATGCAGAGTTTTCACCCTCCCCTCTATCGAAGCTCTCGTTAACTGATGGTGTCTACAGTGCCTACAGCGTCACCAAAGTCATTGGCGGTCAATTGGAGGACCTCAAACAGCGTGGTGCTCGCAGCCTTTGCCTAGGAGACAGCATTCTCATGGCGGTCAAGTGGAGGACCTTAAACAGCGTGGTGCTCGCAGCCATCGACAATGCCTGTAGGCGCCCATCGGCACGCGAGGAAGCCCAAAGCTCCTGAAGGGAGATGGTCACAGCCAGCATGGTGGGGGTAATGGAGCCGTCCGCCGGACAGGCAGAGGGAGGAAGGACGACAGACCGGATGATTTCCAAGCAGATGCAATCCCGATGACGCGCTGCGAGGCGACGACGCCTGACCGACCCGGCTACAACACGACACGCAGGGTGGACACGAGTGCTGGGGCAGCAGCTGGATATACTTGAGGACGGGCATAGCAGGCAGATGGGAGGAGGAAGATGGATGCTCCATCTTGGTTAGTGGGAGGGAAACGTCGAAGTATGCTGCCTGGCTAGGGGTATATGGATAACAACTCCTGCAAGACACGGTCGGCCTTGTGAAGGGGAGACTCTACAAGGTATCGCGAAGCAGCGTCAGCTGTGAGGCGAGGTGTGCAATGGCAGCGACAGCAGACACTGTCTGTACAGCCCGAGAGGACGGATGCGCGTGTTGGTCCATGAACAGGCAAGGAGAGGAGGATGATATGGGCTTAAGGAGCAAACTGGTGCAGGGGCGTAGGAGGAGGGCTTTGTCCACCCGAGTCCTCGAGGCCGGGTTAGGAGGTGAGCTTAGGCAAGAGTCCTCCAGCTAGGCTGGAAAGCGTGTGAGAGGGGTCGCGCCCTCTTGTTGTAGTGTAGACAGCATGCAATACAATCTGTACCCGCACGCGCGAAGCAGGCATGGACCTAGCCACGGAGGAAGGGCTAGAGATATGGGCAAGAGGAACATTGTGGTCTACAATTGACCTTATGTTCACAACAGGGTGGCTAACAGAACGAATAATTTCCTCCACGGTACGAGAGGAATGGAACTGCGACTCTGATCACCGGCCTATATACACGGAGTTCGATGTCTCACCACTAAAGGCAGCCGAACCCCCGCAGCGTAAGCTGTGGAAGGATGTAGCATGGAAAGAAGTACGAGAGAACCTAGCAATACGGCTAGACGAGCTAGAAACTCGGAACGACCCGCAGGAGACGGAGGAAGATCTTAATATGTTTGCACACCGCCTATATAAGTGCATACAAGCCACAATAGACAAAACCATACCACTCGCAAAGCTATTGAAATAAGCATCACCTGCGTGGTCAACAGAGTGCACCGAGGAAGTGCGGGAGACGAGGCGGGCCTATAGGACCTAGCGCTCGTTAAGAACAGTAGAGGACTGGATTTTGTACAGAGTACAGTGCAATAGAAAGAAGAGGGCTATACGCAAAAAGAGTATAAAAGCATGGCGCCGCGCAGTAGATAAGATCACGTCGGATCCGAAAGGCGTATAGAAGCTAGCCAAATAGGGCAGAACTGTTGGAAAGGAACCACGGCCACCGCCTTAATTCCCCCCTTTTTTACGGCCTAACAATGCAACGCTCTATACAGACAACGAGACCAAGGCCCAAATACTTGCGGAATAGTTCTTCCTACCCCCTGTGGAGGCAGACCTCTCCGATATTAAAGGATACTAATACCTAGAGCCGTACAAGTCCTTACAAGACGTTACAGTGGAAGACGTCCTCTCCGCGCTAATAGGAATAGCCCCGGACAAGGCCCCGGGTATTACAAAGATAACTAACAGAATCCTTAAGAAATGCGAAACGCAGCTAGCACTAACGCTGGCCAGGTTTTTCACCAGGTGCGTGTGTATAGGGTACTACCCACGGCCGTATAAAGAATTAATTACTGTAGTACTATATAAGCCTTAGAAAGCGTCCTATAACACAGCAAAGTTATACAGGCTAATTGCGCTGCTGGAAATAGTAGGTAAGCTGCTTAAACGCATTATAGCACGAAAACTATCTAAGATAGTAAAGGAGAAAGGCATACTCCTACTAAGCTAAATAGGCGTAAGGCCCGAATAATCTACGCAGATAGCACTAGAACTTTTTATAGAGCAAATATAAACTATATAGAAGGGTAATTTTTACCTTATTACCTTTTTTTTTAGCCTAGATATTTTAGGGGCCTTTAATAGAGTATTTTATAAGAGAATAATATATAACCTATAGGTTTAATATATACCGGAATAAATAGTCTAATTTATAGAATTATTCCTATAGAACCGAACTATAAAACTTTCTATTAGAAGATATATTACTAAAACTATTCTAGTTAACATAGGTATACTATAAGGATTTTTACTTTTACTAATCCTTTTTTTATTCTTTATAAGTATACTCCTGCCGGCACTATAAAAAGGCAATATAACAGCCTATAGGTATATAAATAATACTAATATTCTTATATTTAGTAGAAGTATAGAAGAAAACTACAGGGTAATTAAAAGTGCGCATATATAGTATATAGATATAACGGGTCGTCTCTTCTATACCTTCTAAGTATTTTATACTAAAGCAGGGTATAGGTAAGTTATTATCGGGGTGTAATAGTTTTTAAAAGGTAAGGCAATAATTAATTAAGGTCTAAGACGGGGTTATTACTTCTAATAGGTAATATTAAAGTCTTAAGTTAAATATAAGGTTTCTATCTATATAAAAAAGCGTCCCTTTATATAAAAGCTCCGTCCTAAAAAACCTTTTACTTATATAGCTCGCAGCCTTAAGCTCCTTAAGCTACTCTTCTAGCTTACGGCCTTAAGCCTTTTAAGCGCTCGCCTAGCTCGCTTCCTTAAGCCTTTTAAGCTATTATATAACCCTGTTTTTATAATATTTTATTCTTAGATTATTCCTATTTACTAGTAGTTTATAGGAGAATCTAGGATCCCTATACATCCTATATATAACCCTTTTAGTCCCGTAACCTAGTTCTGCGTAATTAGTTTTATCTACTTACTTATTTTTATAAGTGCCTCTGTGCTCGGGTTGTTTATATTATAGGTTATAACACTCGCTCCCCCTTCTAAGGCTTTCGGCCCGAAAGTATTTCCGTGGTGGGGTTTTAGATAAGTAGCTGGCGATGCCCTATCTGCTAGGCTGTTATTATACCTCTCTATTTCTTCTTTTATAATATCTAACGCCTTAAAAGCTAAGAAATAAAAAAGCTATCTTATACTTGCTAATTATATTAACGCGTCTAGTTTAAAAGTTATACCTTGTTCCTAGTATAAATCTCGGGGTTTATTATATATAGTTTCTATATCTAACTTAGATTATTATACCGCTTATATTTAGGCGCAATAATTAAACTGTAATATTGCTGGCATTTTAGCAGCTGCCTATAAGCTATTGCAATCTACTATTATCTGCAACTATATCCTAGCTAACCTTTCTAGGGCGGAAACTAGCCTATAAAGAGGATAAACTTTATTATAAAAAGTTAGAAACCTGCACAACTCTAAAAGCGGCTATAGTAAAGCTAGATTACCTGGATTCTTAAAAAAAGTTACTGCGCAAGCGTAGTAAAAAGATAATGCGTTATAGTTTTAAAACTCTAGAAGAGCTTAAGAAAAATAATTAGAAAGAGGCTAAGTAGAAAGAATAAGAGCGTGCTAAGCAGGAAGGCTTGCCTTCTACCTTAGGAACTATTAGGTATTCTTCTTTCTTTCTAGGTATACCGGGTACTGCTAGCTGTCTATTCTATTACTATATATTCTAATTATATAGTAGTGGTATTCCTTCTCTAGGTTCCTTTAATCTTTCCTAGCTAGATAGTATACTATTGCCGTTTTTCTAGGCTGTTCCGAATTCTAGCGGTAAAACTACTGCAGGAGTTCCTAATAGTTTGCTAAACTCTTAACCGGTTCCTATATATTTTTAGAGGTGCTGTATCCTTTCCACTTAATTAGGTACTTCTTTTACTAACCGTGCTATTAGGAATCTAGGATTTATTCGACCTTATATTTATTATTATTATCGACCTCTATATTATTTTCTAGCTTAGTATTTAGTAGTGCGGGTTCTAGTAGCAATATATAGAAAACCGGGTGTATTTTTATTCTATTAGGTAGCCTAAGCTTATAGTTTACTAGGCTAATAATATTCTGTATTTTAAATAGTCTAATCTTAATATAGTCTAACTTTATACTTAGTTATTTTATTTTAATATTTTTATAGAGTAGGTAGACTTTATCCCCCCCTTTAAAGGTTAGTGCAATACTCCAGTATTAATTATAATATCTTGCTAACCTTAGTATTAGGAATTAGATATCTATTAAAAGCTGTCTTTATAGCTCCTTAATATTTTTAACTAATAGCAGTGCCCTTTAGGCTTTTATACTGTTAAGTTAGGGTTTTTAATACGCCTCTAGATTAAAACTATAGTTTATAAAAAAGGGCGATACCTTTATTATTTCTGTAGATGCGCTATTATAGGCGAACTGGGCTATTAGTAGTAGTAATACCTAATTATCCTGCCTATAGTTAATATAGTATTATAGGTACTGCTCTAAAGTCTAATTAAGCCTTTCCGTTTACCCGTCCGTCTAAGGGTAAAACGCTATAGAAAGCTTATACTTTATCCCTAGTTATATAGTAAGGGTCTACTAGAATTTTAATATAAAAAGCTTATTTTAGTCTAAAATTATCTTCTAGGGTAGCCTGTAATTGCTAATAATATACTTTAAAAAAGCGTAGGCTAAATCCTCTGCTATTAATACTTTTTAGTAAGGGATAAAGTATATATATTTAGTTAGTTAGTCCGTAACTACTAATATTATATTATACTTTATACCTGTTATAGGTTTAATAGACTATAGTAGCTTAACTATAAAGTTCTATATAATAGATTTCTATACTTTTTCCGGTATAGAGGGACTTTTTATTAGTCTATATAGTGCGTGTTATACCGATTTATTCTTTATACACTTGCAGTTATATACAATTTTCTCCGTTAATTTCCGGAGTCTAGGGAAGTAGAATATTCTTGCAATTCTTTCCTGTGTTTTTTCCACTCCCTAGTGCCTATACACTAGTATACTATAGAATTCCTTAATAAGCTCTTTTTATAAGGTCTTAGGTATAAATATCTTATTCTATAAGGTAATAATACCGCCCTGGATTTCTCTATACTTTTAGTTTATAGGTTCTAGGCGCAAGCTTTGCCAGTTATAACCCGCTAAATCCCGGCTTTTTTAATCTACCTTCTATACTGCCTTAATTTATTTATACTACTTATTATTCTTAGACCTATAAATAACTGCTGCTTATATATAGTTAAATTTAAGGGTTCCCGGACTAGTTTCCTTAAGTATAGGTTGCCTAGTTTTCTTAGCTCCTTCTATATAGTCCGGCCTTCTGCTAAGTATATCTATATAAGTATTTTTAGATCCCTTTTAGTATATAATCTTAAAATTAAAAGTTTCTAGCTTTTCTAACCATCTTTTCTATCTCCTATTTAACTCCTTAGTTATAGTAAAGTATATTAGATTTTTATAGTCTATATACACCTGTACTATATATACTGCCCCTTTAAGGTAAACTTTCCACTATTTAAATGCTTCTATTATAGCTAACAGTTTCTTATTATAGATATTATAGTTTAGCTTAGCTATACTTAGCTTTTATAAGTAGAACACTATAGGATACAGTTTCCCTTATTTATCTAGTTAGTTAAGTATTGCTCCTACTGCCTTATCTAATATATTACTCTTAATAGTAACTGGTTTCTATAGGTTAAAAATTGCTAATACTAGTTTTAAAGTAAACTATACCTTTAACCTATTAAATACGCCCTATACTTCTAGGGTCTATCTATATTTAATATCTTTTCTAGTAAGTTCTATAAGTAGCTCTACAATTTTTAAGTAACCCTTAATAAACTGCCTATAGTAATTAGCTAACCCTAGAAATAACTATAGTTCCTTTAAATTCGCGGGCTCTAGCTATTCTTAGATAGAGAACACCTTGCCTTCTTCTATCTCGATCTGTTCTGGACTAATAACGTATTCTAGGAATCCGACTCTCTGCCTATAGAACTCGCACTTATCCGGGTTTACTATAAAATTATATTCTTTAAGTTTTTTAAGTACCTTTTATACGTGTATTTTATGTTTACTTAGCGTTTCTAAGTATATAAGGATATTATTAAGGTATACTACTGTAAACCGATCTAGGTAGCCTTTTAACGCTAAGTTAACTACTGCCTAAAATATTGCTAGCGCGTTGGTAAGCCTAAATAGTATTACTATATACTTAAAGTGTCCGTATTAAGTTCTAAAAGCCGTCTTCTACTCTTCTCCTTCTTTTATCCGAATTAAATAGTACCCTTCGCGTAGGTCTAACTTTATAAAGTACTTAGCCTTATATAGTTAGTTTTTAAGCTCGGAGATTAAAGGTAATAAATAGCGGTTTTTAATTATAATCTTATTTAGTTATCTATAGTCTATATAAAGGCGTAGCTTACTATTTACCTTTAGGATAAATATTATAAGGTAACCTGCGGGCGATTCTAATGGTCTAATAAATCCTTACTTTAGGTTCTTTTCTAGGTATTCTTCTAGCACTTCTAGCTCGCTCTAGGCTAGTAAGTAGATTAGTCTAAACTATAGTTATTTGCCTAGTACTAGGGGAATATAGTAATCCTAAGGTTAGTGCTTTAGTAATATATTCTAAACTTTTTCTATAAAGATTTCTTTAAATTTATTATATTTTTCTAGCATAACTAGTGCTTTTACTACCTTAGCTAGCTGCCGGCTGCTTAGGGGTCTAGGCTACTATTAGCTCGCTGCCCTATCTTCTTTTTAGGCTTTTTTGCCTTTTAAGGTATCTATATTAACATTTTATTTTTACTTAGGCTTATCCTAGTATAGGGTGCCTTTTAGTCTACTTTCTAATTAAATCCTTACTTTACTAGACTTCTAATCGACTTAGAGGTTATACTGCTTTAGCTATAGTATACCTAAGATTATATTATATCTCGCTGTATTAGTTATATTTATACTAATAGTTTCTCTATATTTTTTAATCTATATAACACCTAGTTAAGTTTCTATAGTTACCTGCCTATTACTATATTATATAGGTGTGCTATCTACTATATATAGTCTATAAGGTCTGTTTTTCTATTGCTAAGGGATTTAGTTTCTCTTAATAAAGTTATAGAATATAAAATTTCCCTGCGCGCTACTATCTAGCAGTACTCTTGCCGGGTTCCTACTAATTTTAACCGATAGGATTACGTGTCTGTAGTTTTAAATAGGAATAGAGTTAGGCTATATTACCGGGTTCCTTCCTTTCTTTATAATATAGGCTTTTCCTACTAGAGTGGCAATAGTTGCAGTTTGCGTTTTTTTATCTTTAGCTGCTCTATAGGACCTTATTCTTAGCTGCTTTAGCCGTTCTATTACTTAAGCGCCTGCTCGTTTTTTAGCTATTCTTATAGCTAATAGTTCGTATATTTTATTTTGCAATATACTAGATATAAGTCCTAGTAATATATTTACTAGTTTTTACCTTTTCTATATTCTATTAGGTACTAAAAGTCCGTAACTATAGTATCTACTTCTATAAGTTTATCTTTTTTACCTATAATATAGTGCTCTGTTTCCTTAAATAGTACTAGTTGCGTAATAATATAATATTTTATCCGATATAGGTACTATTCTTAATATTTCTTGTGTGCTATATACTTATCGTATTTGTTTTCGATATATAATACCTAAGATATCTGTCTATAAAGTGGGTGGTTTCTATCTAGCCGTTTATTTTCCTTATTATAGACACCTATTTTACCGATAGGGTGTAAAGCTCTATAGATTTTAATCTCGGTTTATCTTCCGTATAGCTCTAGCAGTTCTCGCTCTGGCCCTATACTAAATTCGCCGTTGCTAGACCACTTTTCTAGTTTACAATCTTTATTACTATTATAGTACTCCTTACTATTCTTAACAGGTAATTTATTATTCTATTTTATCTAGATATTACGGCTTAAGCCTTTAAATATATCTAATTTTGCGCGAGTTTCTGCGTTAAGGGTTGGCGTTATTGTTGTTATTCCTGCGGCTGCGGCTATTTTTTATCCTTTTTCTTTAATAAGTTGTCCGGTAACTCTTCCTATAGCTCTTAGAAATTAGTAACTAGCTAGTTCCTTTAGCTCTGCGCCCGCTATAGTATTTTCGGCCTTTTGCGCTTCTCGTCCTTTATTAAGGCGTGCGAGAATTTCTCTTGCGCTTTATTCGTACGTGGCTATAACTTTGTTAACCTGTGCTTCCGTGTCTAGTAACTCGGTTTTACTGTTATTCTATAGCTTAGGTATATTAGTTTAGGGTTCTAATCGCGGTTTAATTATCTAGAACGCCTTATCCGTTTTTAATAGGTAGTTAATTTCTATACTCTTAACTTCTATATCTATATAGTAGTTATCTATAGGGTTGCTATTATACTTTTTATTCCTTATTATAGTAATAGTATATCCCTTTACCCTTTATATTAAATAGTACCCTATTACCTGCTTATCTAACTAATAGGTAAAGTAGTTGTTATTATAGCACGCGGTTTATAATATAGAATTGTGGCGGTCTATATTTAGCTTTATTATAACTACTGCTGTTTAGGTGTTTCTGGAGCACTTATTTATAAAGTATTCCTATTCTCCGCACAATAGGTATGCGCTGTTGCGCCTTCTTTTTTACCTTTCTTTATCGGTAATTAGTTTACCCCTTTAGTTATTGCGTTGTTTTATAATATTAATTTCTATACAATCTCTATAGTTGCGGTTAGTTACTTTTAGCTTTAGTCTAGCTAGTTAGGCGTAAGAATAAAGTTCTTTTTTATCTGCCTGTTCTAGTTGTTATTTATACTATTAACTGTTAATCTATATTACTATTTCCTTAAGTTTATAGAGTATTAGAGGCCTTTCGCCTTATATAATTTTATTTTTAATATTTTCCTTAAAACCTCTATAGTACTGTGCTTGCAGAGCTTTATCTCCCTATAATAGCTTAGACGCGATTTGTATAAATTCTAAAGTATAGCAGCTGGTTAAGCCCTTCTGCTTTAGAACTGCTATTTTCTATTCTACTATCCGTTTTTTATCGGTGTCTCCAAAGGTTATCTAAAGTGCTAACTTAAAGTATCCGTAATTACTAAACATAATATTAGTTTCTGGTTTCCAATCGTTTATATTAGTATTGCTAAGCTAGTTTATAAGCATCGGGTTAAACTAGTTAAATACTTCTTTTTTTAAGAAGGTGGCTGCTATATAGACCTTATTTAATTTAAATTTAAGGTTGCTTTAGTTTATGCGTAGGTATAGCCTTATCTGCGTTATAAATACTTATAAAGCTCCTCTCTCCCTAGTAAACTCTTCGGGTTTATTTATTTTATAGCCTCTATAGCTAACTATTCTAGTAGTAGTAAGCTCTTTTTAGATAGTTTAGAAATTTCCCTATAAGGCTATAATCTTTTTATTCTTAGTATTGCTAGCTTCTTCTAGTATTTATATTTATATAAGCAATGCCTGTATACGTGTTACTACCTTAGTTATAGTTAGGGTTAGTCTAGTAGTTATACTACCTAAAAGGGTTAGTAGGGCTATCTTAATTAATTATCTATATATAACTCCTTTAATATAGCAGTGTTTAAAGTATAATAGGTTGTCTTTTCTATACCTTCTAAGTGTTTTACACTAAGGCAGGGTATAGGTAAGTTATTATCGGGGTGTAATAGTCTTTAAAAGGTAAAGCAATAATTAATTAAGGTCTAAAACAGGGTTATTACTTCTAATAGGTAATATTAAAGTCTTAAGTTAAATATAAGGTTCCTATCTATATAAAGGAGCGTCCCTTTATATAAAAGCTCTGTTCTAAGAAACCTCTTACTTATATAGCTCGCAGCTTTAAGCTTCTTAAGCTACTCTTCTAGCTTGCAGCCTTAAGCCCCTTAAGCGCTCGCCTAGCTTACTTTCTTAAGCCTCTTAAGCTATTATATAACCCTATTCTTATAATATCTTATTTTTAAATTGTTCCTATCTACTAGCAGTTTATAGGGGAATCTAGGATCCCTATACGTTCTACACGTAACCCTTTTAGTCCCGTAACCTAGTTCTGCGTAATTAGTCTTATCTACTTACTTATCTCCGCAAGTGCCTCTGCGCTTAGGTTGTTCGTATTACGGGTTATAATAATAGAGTGGGCGAAGAAGTATAGTATAGTATTTGCCCCGGATAAATATTACCTTATATACTTTATAAGGCGCCGTTTAAATATAGTAAATATAAAGGCTATAGTAAATATCTAGGGCTTTATAAAGGGCCTAATTATAGAGCTTTATATACTTAAAGTTTAGATAGATTCTAAACTTAAATAGGGCCCGTATATATATATTATAAAGGAAAAGGCTATAGTATAAATAGAAGCCCTTATATAGCTAATAGTATTAATATAGAGCGCAAGCTTCTAAAAAGTATAGTATATATACTTAGCAGTTATTAGGCCGGCCCTTATATATAGGTGCACTACCTAGTTTCTAATACTAGGTATAAAGGAATAAATTAGTAAAGCAAAGATTAAATAACTTAAAACGGCCTAGAACTACTACCTTTATACTATTACAGGGGTGTATAAAATAATAGATATTAAAACGCTTAAATATAAAACCTCTTGCCCCCCTCTAAGGCTTAAGCTAGAGGAACTTACAGTGGCGTACACGGACTGCACGCGTGCAGGCCAGGCTAGAGAGTATATTAAAACCACGTGCCGCACTATTAAAAATACTATTAGAAGATACTATAAGCCTAGGAAAACGCCTAAATATAAGCTAAGCCGGCGTAATATACTAAAAAGGCTTGCGGTTAAGGCTATAGCACTAGCCCTAAGGTATAAAAGGCAGTTAGATAACTTATATAAACTTTTAAGATAAGAAGTAATATAGAAAGTATATAAGGAAAGGTAGAGGAATAAATAAAAGGCCTACAGGAAGAAATAAAGGGGCCCCCCTACGCCGGCCCTTAATATAAAATAGAATAAGAATTAGGCAACTAAACACTATAAGCTTACAAAAGCAGAGAGCTTAATTATCACGCTCCTACGAACAGAACATATAGGGCTTAACGCATACCTGCACCGCATAAGGGTGCCCAATCACCCTTCGCCCGCGTGCCCCTGCGGGCATATACCACAGTCTCCAAAGCACGTAGTAATGCACTGCGAACAACACCGCAACGGCAGAGGCGATATGTTCTTTAAGGCCAGAATAAGAACGTATATGCAGCTGTACAAAGACCATAAGGGAAATAAGGCCGTTTCGCAATGGTTCCTGCACCAGACAGACCTCCTACCCTACCTCTCTATAGCTAGAGAGATGG
>NW_022985442.1:40804-67353 GCF_010093595.1 Mytilinidion resinicola
ATGCTCACAGAGCTGCCACGCGTCCCCCACAGCCGCGCAGAAACAAAAGGAACGCAAGGCGTTATACACTGTAGAAAACAAGGTTTTCACCCGACCGCTATCCCTTCGCACGCTGATTTACGTCCACAGTTATCGATAAGGATTCGGCCAATCAGAGGCTCCGAATCTGGCCCCCGTGATGAGGACTACACCCAGCTAAGGTAATTCAAATACGTGTAGCAGCTATATACAAGCTAGTCTAGAGAGTTGAGCTAGGCCATGTGATCCTTCCATCCCGTGCAAATAGAAGTAGCTGAGCCCGGTGTTGTACAGAAAGGAATTGAACACACCGAGCAACCGTACCGAGTCCTACGACACCGATTTGGTCGCTTCCAGTCCTGGCTACACCTTAATTTCTTAGTAGTGTTGACCGATAAGTCCGCTAGAGGTTTCCTAGCCTCAATCAGCTTATTTGTAACCTTCCGACCGGCTTCAATGCAGGCACTGCAATTTTGAGGCTTCTTCCACAGCCTTACAAGCTTGTGTTCGGCCACCGGCCTCCAGATGACGTCGTTGGTGCCCTTCCTATCGTTCCTAGGACGCCGCTGTCGTCTTACCTGCTGTGAGGCCTTACAAAGTTGGACGTAGAGGTCCTCGCGGAATTGTAGGTGGGTATCCTTCCTACCACCCCGGCCAGCCGGTAGCTGGTAGCTTGATAGCTTGTAGCAGTTGGTGATGACGGTGTCTAGCAAGAAGCTGAACAGCGGCCGCCACGTTTTGCAATGAATCTTCTGGGTGTTGTAGTAGCTACGCAGCTGATCGGCAATATCAACGCCGCACATGTGCAAATTGTATTCGTCGATGTGCACGGGTATGTCCAGCCAAGCCCTGAACTCATTACCAAACACTAGCTTGGTCTGTGCAAAGCCTGTAGCCGTAGGGGTAGGCCTTTTTCGTAGTTTGCAGATATATGATTGACCTGTAGATGTATGACGTCAGCGGCTCTGCGTGCGGCTCTACAATACTAAACTTACCATTATGAACTGTCGACAGGAATAAAACAATCCTAGCATCCTTCCAGGCCATTTCCATCACCTGGTGACTCTTAGATAACTCTCCATAGAGCGTCCCCCATGGAATTTGGGGCTCATGGATTGTTCCAAGGTCTGCCAGCCGTGCACTAATGGCCTCGGCCGGCAGCTTCTCTTTGGCCTTTGTCCCCTTCTTCTTGTTATCTAACTCCTCGCGCCTTGTCTTTGTAAGCCGGAGAGTTCCTGCAGCTCCAACACCCTTAGCACGCAGTCGCTCGAATAATCTAATACTGCTAAAGAGGTTATCAAGCCAGACTACGTGCTGGCCCGGCGGATAGAGTCGCTTGTTTGAATTAGCGTCGCGTTGAAGGAGAAGATCAAGAACAACAGCTTCAGTTGGTGTAAAGCCATCGCGAACAAAGGAATTATCAAGGTCAACGGGGCCTTTGTCGTTGCCCTTAGCGTGCCATAGCCAATCGAGAACGTAGCCTTGATTAGCTAGAACCCAGATTTTGAAACCCTCGGGCGTAGGCTTCGTTGGAATGTTCACAATCTCGCTCGCTCTGCCCATAAACCTCTCTATTGTTTCATCAATAGCCAGATGCGTGCCTGGCGCCCAGAACTGCCGGCAGCGTACTCGAATATGCTCAGAGAGCTCATCTACGCGGTCAAATGTTGTATAGAAGCCATCATCTGGCATAGAGCTGGCGCGAATGTAGCGATCAAGCTGCTGGAAACGGTTGCTGCCTATGTAGTTGCTTGGCCAGTTGGCCATGCCGGCTTCGGTCGCCCAGTAGGCCTCAACCGACGGCTGCACCACTACTCCCATATAAATAACGACTCCAAAATATGCGTACAACTCTCTCCTGTTTGTAGGCCTCCATGCGCGCTCTCGGCCAAGCGGTGCATCCTCTTTGGACGGCCGGTGATCCTTGGCGTACTCGTTCGTCCAGCGCACCATCTTCTCTACCATTTCATCGGTAAAGAATAGGCGGAATAAGGCCACAGGATCATGCTGATCAAGACCTGGAGGTATATTGGGGGTGCCGGGCGCGTCGTAGTTGTTGATTTGTAGTGGCTCGAATGCAGGCAGCGGCGTAGGCTTGGGGTAGGGAAGTTTGGGGTGTTTGTAAGGCTTCGGGTCCTTCTGCACGTAGTCGACATCATTAGATGTCCGTGGCATTGTGGAGTATTTGATTGTGGATAACAACTAGCTATTTGGCTTGTTTACGTGCTGGCGCGTACGTTGGGGCACGGGCTTGGCGCCAAGTGTGGACGCCAGCGTGCGAAGGGATAGAGCGAACGGTTTCCCCTTGTAAAGTGGTTCGAGGTAACTCCCCCTCAGGTTTAGGCGATCCTTCTCTTCGGGCTTAGCGTGTTTTCCTCTAAATCCATGCTTGTGTCGCTTGAAACCTTGGGGGCGGCGTAGCTCCTCAGGCTTCTACATCCGCCTAATGAAAGAACCAACCAACCGACCTTGGGGGCATCACCAATGAGGTAGAGACTCGTTGAGCGGCAGCAGTTTTAAGTTTAACGGATAGAGGATCCGAAACAGTGCTACTTGGGCCTCGACGCCTGAGGCCGCTGATGTACAAGCTTCACACCGACCTCGACCACCTGCATGCACAGCCTCAGCCTCATGTCCTTGGCCCAAGGTCGCCCTGCCCGGCAGATGGGCCATTTTTCACAATTTCTTGGTCTTCATCGCATCCAGTCATACCAGAACCGCCAGACCGCCTCCTCTTCGTTCTAAGGTTGCCAGACTCAAACAACGATGACGACAACGACGTCGAGAAAGAGACGAGCCTCCAAAATCCTCGAGCGGCAGCCGTTGTCCAGAAATCCCGATATCTCCACGAGTCCTGAAGGCCGAATACTGCGATACAAGTTCGAACCTCTCGTATACGCGAACGAGATCCGCCTCCTTCGAGTCACGAAATCATCCTCCCATGAAGGATGGGAATACAGCATTGAACACCATGTGTTGGAGACTGCCCCGTCTTTCGAGACTGTTTCATACGTCTGGGGTGATGGGAATCAACGACATACTCTTAGCATCGGGGTGACACCGGGTGATAGATCATACGCAATATTCATCAATGAGAATTTGCAAGAGGCGATTCCTTGGCTTTCCTGGCATTGTCGCACTGGATATCTTTGGATAGACCAGATCTGTATTAATCAGATCAGCATCAACGAGAGGAACCACCAAGTTAAGATTATGGGAAAGATTTACAGTCACGGTAAGCGGGTTCTAGTATGGCTGAAAGGCACTCCCATTAACTGCTACCTCGTCGAGCTCAACGAGATATGCGAAGTCTCGTACGAGAAGAGGGACTGTGTACACCTTATGCGAGAAATGTTGCTCAAAGCTTTAAAGAGACCAGATGCCATAGACGGCCGCAATGCTCTAATCCGCATTTTCCAAAACCAGTGGTTCACTCGAGCCTGGGTTTTCCAAGAGGCCGTTGCGTCTAAAAGAGCAGATTTTGTGTCTGGGAAGCACACTCTCGGTTTCCTGTCGCTGTACCACATAGCACAGGCGGCTATCTCTGAGGAAAGCCCTTCCTCAATCCGCCATGCTCTGCAGCAGGAAAGGGGCTGTGACATCCTTCAAGATATGTATGGAATCAAATGTCCCAAAGCGGAACGGGCCATTCACTTGAGTAGTATGCAAGGAGGGAGCTTCTCTGACTTTCGCCGATTCCTCTCGATGGTTGCTTCAACCATGCATGCATCTGATATTCGGGATCTGATTTTCGCATTTTCCGGCACGAAAGCCTTATCTCCATTTCCATTTGCTCCACCCCCTTTGTATTGCCAGCAACATCAGAGACAAATTACACTCACCGTAAACTACGCACTTCCATATCGCCAGGTTTTAATCGATGTCGCAGCCTCGATGATTCGCGATTCGGAGACCTTGGACATCCTTGAGAACGTCTGTCCGCACTGGCCACAGCCTGGTAGCGATTTTCATGTCCCATCTTGGGTCCCAGTATGGAACCATGCTCCAAAACAGCCTCCGCTACAATATTCAAGAAGATCAACAATCTTGCACGAATGGGCTGCAGACTGTCAACGAGGCGATGGTGACCCGAGGACACTCAATCATGTTTGGCTTGAGTCTGGCTCCACGCTAAAGCTTCGTGTGCGAGGTGCCTGTATCACAACTATCACTGAAGCTTCGAGCCCGCCTTTTAGCTATGTTTCCACGCAAAGGTTTTGCCCAGTGGACGAGCTTCGTCGATACATCAATCTTGACGCCAACTTTAATGCAATCGACAAAAGACTCAGCGAAGGCCAAGCAACCCGTGAAGAACTACTCAATGTGATTATGGCAGGGCGGGCCGAAACCGAGGAACTTTCTAGGTTTGGTGTGGGATATGAACAGTCTGTGAATTCCCATGAGCTTCTCGAGGCGTACGATCGAATGGAAAACCCGAGTCACTACCTAATCTCACCCTACGAGCGCCGTCTGATCTCCACAATACAATTTTACACCTATCTCGCCAAAGGACGGAGGATTTTCCTCGCAGCGAATAACAAGCTAGGGTTGGCGTCTGACCCCATGCCGGGCGATCAAATCTTTATCTTGCGTGGTTGCATTGCGCCAGTCATTCTTCGACATGTTTCGGGAAAGGAATATCGATTTGTAGAGCTCTGTTACCTACAGGACGCAATGTATGGGAAGATGGTTACGTGGCAATGGGAAGATGCAGATGACATTCTTTTAGTTTAAAGCTCGATAGTCGGATTGATTGCGTAGATATTCCATCGCTGTTCTGCAATTCGTCTGGGGCAATCTACTATTTTTAAGGACAGCATTGGTCTCACCCGATTCTTAAACGATTTTTTTAGGCAGTCCAACACCACTGAAAATCAATGTACTGAGAGATAGGAATTATCGTTTACGACACCATGGGAGAACCAAATGAAGTGCCTACGGATTTGCTGCATGCCGATGCGAAAGAAAATATTCTGATTCAAAAAGCTAGGTTGCACTAAGAACTATAATGAACGGCAATGCTACTCTTATAGTTCCTTGATTACCTTACACACTTCCGATACTACTGAAGCCCACGTCCCTCCAACGATCTACTTCTACCACTTCGATCCTCGTGTCACGTGTTATTCCTTGGCGCAGCCACCTGCAAGTGAGTAGATAACTTAACCATCCAGGCTCTCCTCTCGAAGCCTCTAGGCGAGATCTTTAGGTCGAACGGGTCACGTTTATAATAGAAATCTGTAGGATTTATCTATATGCTCCTAGCTTAGCTTCCCAAATTTACACACTAATGCGTTCACGGGATCTAGTAGGCGATATTCCCGCAGCCATTTCTCAGCCACCTAGCCATTATATGAGACCTAGCTGAACCTCGATGCATCTGCAGCAGCAAGGTCAAACCTTGCTACCAGGGGGAGCCTTTGGCGCGCTTACGCGAGGTTGGGGCTTTGCTCTTGACATAGCGGGAAAAGGCCCCCATAAAACGGCGTTACAAACGTCCATTTTCGGAGGGGTATTTACTAGAAACCTGCATTTATCTGTAAATAAAACCTAGATAGCACTGCCGCATGGACCCTAACGGGAGCTAAATCGGCCTAATAGAACCTAATAATAATAATAATAAGCAAGCAATCAAGACCTTAATTACTTGCTTGCTTAGTAAAATCAGAAGCTCTTGCTTTATTTGCTTGCTTGCTTATAAACCAAGTAAGCAAGCAATTAATTGGGTATTGATTGATTATTAGCAAGTCTGACGACAACCAGAACAATGTATCTTGAGCCGCCGTCTTCGTCATCTACTGGATCCCCCTTACTTCCCTCTTCTTCACAGACGGCCAATCGACGTTTGCGCTATACGTTGTCGGTGGACATGTGCTGTACCGCTTGTTACAGATCTCCAACGTTGTCGGCTTTCAGGCTGGATTAGAATCCAGTGAGCAGAGAAGGGCCCTTATGAGGTAACCATTGCTAGGTCTACGAAGACGCGCCATTCGTCATTATGTTCTTCGTGATATTGTAGAAGGTCTAGGATATGTAGGGCGTGGCAATGTGGTACGGAGACAGTCGAAGTGGCTCGGGGGAGCAGGCAACGCTGCTTGAGTGGCTCATCTTGCCCGTTGGAGGATATCGAAGGGTCGTGCTGCCGATGGAATGTTTGTACTCAGATTGAAATTGATGTGAACTCTGATTTCTATAGACGTCTAGCTAGTTGTATATATACTAGGGGAAGGAAGGGGGCCACCCCCAGGGTGGCGCGCTAGTAAGTTCAGATGAGCCCTGCACAGCTGAGGCTTCAGCTCGGTTCTCTACAGCTGAGATTTCAGCTGGGTTCTCTACAGCTGATGTTCGGAGAGTAGCTTTCTGGCATATGAGTTGTTGATCCTAGGTTGTAGTGCTGCAACCTGAGTTTTGTCATCTTCTCGTGTAAAATTCACGGCGCTGGACCTGGACAGGTAGCTCCCGGTGCGGCGTCGCTCACGAGTTGGAGGGAGTGGTTGACGCTGGAATCGCATTAGGGCCACCATTCGCTCCTGATGTTGTTAACAGTTGCCAGGAGATTTGCCGGACAGAACTACAAAAGCTATTGCTAGTGAAGGTTCCGAATTCGTTCTGCTCTCGCCGTGGTGGGAATTTAGATAGGTAGACATTGTGGTCAATCGAAGAGCGGATACTACGGATGAGGTGGCTCGTCAGAATATGACCCGAGGCTCGATAATGCTGTCATCGCCAGGTCCAGTCTGCGCAAGACTGCCGCGAAGGCTTTAGGGGGTTCCTATCGGTGGTCGCTAGATCTACAGGCCGGAACGTGAGATTGCGGATGCGCATGAGAGCTTTCAAGAAAAGCGACAAAATTATCATCAGTCTCAAAGTTGGTTTGGAGTGCAGGTCATTTGTGCCGGCCTTACCGCGTTGGATACTGGGGAGGAGTGTGGTGAGGATGCAATAACGCACCTCGTGGGATTTGCAGAAATTGGCCTTGACAGCTGGAGCGAAATCTTTCTCATTTGAGTATTCTCATTACATAGATACGCGCACAACTACCGTGCTCACAGAGTTTTGAATATCAAGTGTTGGAAAACAAAATACGCAACAGAAACACTGTCTTATACAAAACAGTCTCCAAACGAGTTGCAAGGTTTGACCTACCATATGTATATAAAGTCCATTTGACGTCTGGAAGAAGTTTTCAAAACGGACTGAGATGGAACTTCACAACACTTTGCGTGACTACTATTGGAAAAGACACGAGACTCTTATGGAGCTGAGATACGCGCAGAAGGAAGCACCCCTTCTCGTGATTAGGAGGCAGCCTGGGCTTTGGGAGGTGGCGGATCAAAAGTAAAGTCAACCTTTACCACTGCTTATGGTATTGGATCGTCTAGTAGGTCATCTATCGAGGAAGCAATAGTAAGAGAGAAGCTCCTAGAACTGGACTGGTGTAATCTAATCACCCTGAAAAGTACCTGACTTTAGTCACACTCTCACAAGCTCTACGACATCTCGACGGATCCAAAGACATGCGGTCGCGACTTCGTGGAAGACCAGCCTCTTGACTGCTCCAGGTCAACCTTGATATCAACCATTGGTCGTTGTTATCACTAAAAGTCACAGGAACACGGTCTCCAAATCATATTCAACGTCCAGCATCCGCCACTACATTTTCATTTCAGAGTCATCAATCTATCCACGTTTACGCGGACTCATTAAATTTTACTGCGCCCAAGCAAGAACCCACATCAACGGTACAATCCCCTCATCGTCTCTGCATCCTCACCCCCTAACAAAATCACTATTACTCTATCCGGTCGGCATCAGCGTTAACGAGTCATGATGGAATAGAAGGCCAATCATGAGCCAGAAACTGCTCAACCTCGCCGTGGTACTTGTCCCAGAACTGATGATATCCCATCACAATAGGAAGCTAGTCCGGTGCGAAGGTGTCCGGAACAGCTTTGAACACTTTCCAGTTATCCTCCATACATTTCCACTTGTCTAGTAGCGTAGGGAGGTTCTTGCCTGTTCTCGGAATTTTCAGTATGTCCTGCATGTTTTGGACAGCTTTTTCGGTGTTTAGAAAATGTATACTCTGGGCACTAGTCCAGGAAGTTTATTGTCCAACGCAACCATAGCGAGGGCAAGAGGATCTTTCTCCAGCTGTTGACAAGTAGTATCGAAGGAGCGAGAATGAATATGTCGCCGCATCAAGTCTTCCTTGTCCTCCTGGCCTGGGATCGTCTTCTCCTGGTCAGCACCATATCCTAACAGCAGGCTGATGACTGCAGCGAGCTGTTCCGGGCTCCGATAATAGTAACACGCGTACCCGTTCCCGAATAGAGTATCTAGAATTCGGTATTTCACCTCCCGCCAATCGGACCAGACGAAATTCGGGTCAGCTCCGAGCTCCAACAGTTTTCGAATGAAATCGATCTCGGACTTGTTCTCTAAGGCTTTGGCAAGGGGGCTAGTGGGAACGCCATCCCAGATGTCGTGTCCGCGGATAACGGCGCCGGATTCGATCAGCATTGTGGCTATATTCAAATGCTTTCGCCATACAGCCATCATGAGTGGCCGGTACATGTTCCTAACGTTGCTGAAATTGCTTTCCCACCACATGTTTGGATCCGCCCCTGCATCTAGGAGCATGCGGATTAGTGGGATCTTATCAGACTCTTGGTTCCTCTCCTCCACTATCACCTGATGAAAGGACGTCGCACTGCAAAATTTGCCACATGCCAAAAGCTGTTTGATCAGCTTCTTTGTTTTCGAACCGTCATGACCCCTAATTCGGGACTGGAGCGTGCACGATATGACGCAGCGCAGGAATTCGGCTGGACCCATGTAATGGACCTGAACCATACCTGGATATTGTTTGCCATCAATTTTCAATCGCTTTGGCGACGAACAAAGAACTGATTTCGAGAAATGCATCCCAGTTCTTCCAGTTTCTCCTGTTTCGTCTAAAATGTCCACCGTTGTAGAGGTCGCGCTATTCTAAGGAAAAGAATTCGAATGCGTTCCAGAGGCCCCGCGATGAAAGGATGCCGATAAGGTTGTGTTCGAAAAGGCATCATACGACTTCCATGTTGAACTTGAGGCAAGCCGGCCGGAGGTCATCTTTTGTTGCGCGCTTGAGCAGATCGCCTTCGAGTAAGTTCCAGTATCGCCAGTTTACATTAGAGAGCCTACTCAGCGACTGAGTGTCAAGGTATGATGCGACCTCAAGCACCAGCTCATTGGGAAAGACGTGGTTGAACGAGGGCTTGCTGACGAGAGGAAATCGGTTAGAAGTCATCACGGGCTCGTGCACGCTACGGGCTCGTGCACGCTTTGATCACGCATCACCACCAACTTCGAAACCTCACAACTCAATCAAATATGAATGGATTTCTACCAAATTGAAATACAAGAGCCTTTTGGTGTTTCACTTTCATTCTATAACCACCACGGAGTCGTCGTGCCATTTGGGGGGGTTGCGCATTCGCTGAGGCCGGCCAGAGGTTGCCTTCACAACCCCATCCTCCCCCTCGCACTCCTGCTCAGCAGAAGGCTCCTCAGGAATAGCGAATACAACCGTCTTAGCCTTCTGCTTCTGCTGCATCAATTTGCTCTCCTCTTTAAGCTGCTTGTTGAACTCACGTGCATAATGAGCCTCATCTGCAGCGCGCTTCTTCTCGCCCTCAGCATCTAGCTGATGCTTTTTCTTAGTAGCTTTGCTAGCCTTCGTCATTTCCTTAGTTCTTTGCTTGTCATCCTTTGCTAGCTTCCTGCGCACCTTATCCTCTGCCTTGCGAGCAATATCAGCTTCCTTAGCATCCTCCTTCTCTTAGTGGAGCTCACGTGCCTGCCGCACCTTATTAGGTGAATAGATAATAGCTCTACCACCATTATTGGAGGCTAGAATCTAAAAGAGATTCTTCTGCCTCTTCCTCTTCCTCTGTTCTATCTTAAACGCTTCCTGGTAGCCTTAAATACAGCTTTAAAGAAGTAAATTAGTTGCTATAAGCTTATAAATATCCCGGGTAAGAGCCCTTACTTATCTATCGGTCTTAGATTAAACTACATCCTCTACCACCTCTTTTAGCCGGGTTTCTATCTTCTTCCAATCACCAGCTGTAAGAATTAAGTTTGTGGAGTTGCTAGAGGATAGTCTCTTTTTATCTTCTTCCTTCTTAACGTTAAATTAGTCTAATACTACATTAGGATCCTAGGGGTGTATGCCAGTCCTTTTCCACCCACTAGCTATATTCTTTGGTGTTATAGCCTTCTCCTATGCTATCTAAAACGTCCTAAAAAAGTTCCTTTTTATAAAACGTAAGAATCCTTTAGAATTTAAAATAAACCGGTTTAATTTAGTTAAGTAGTAAATAGCCAGAGGAGAGAAGAGAAAGACGTCTAGAGGTGGTGAGTTAAATAAGGAGGATAGATAGCTAGGAGAATCTTATTCTTATAACAGTACTTAATAAACTTTATATTTACGTAAGAACCGTGCCTATTAATAATAAGAAGCCTCTTGTCACGGTATTAACCGCGACACACCGCTATGCTGCGAGCACAGCTGCCTGCCAAGCACACTAGCAAACTTTGCGTGCGCCACATCCTGTATATAGATCTGCCTCTGTCCTGCCTGCCTCCGACTCTTTGCCAATTCTCTTGAGCTATCATAACAGCTGTACGTAGCTATCTAGATCGTTCCTGATGCCTGCTTATCTAGTGCTCGTGTGCGATACATCGTCGTCGTAACACCTCTAATCTCTTCTAGCCTTTTCCTTTATCTTTCTATTAAAGATCTTTAACTACTAAAGGCCGAGGTTATTATTAGTCTATCTAGAAGGTGTTAATATAAAGAAGCAGCTATATTCGTCGGGGTCGAAATCCTCCAGCCATATATCCTGGACGTTATTTGTTATAGCTTAATAGATAAGCGTTAGAGAAAGTGCCGTACAGTCTGCGCAGATAGCTGCTACTACTGTAATCCACTCTCTATTTCTATCCTGGATAATATTGCGTATTCTTCCTAACTTAAAGGTATTCCTGCTGAAGATCCTCCTCTTCTTCTTTATCTAACCGATAAGAAAGCCCTTCTTATCTATGTTCCAGGTATTTCCTGGCTGTATATTATATTCCTGTATCTTTCGTCCTAAGAGTTCAATATAGAGGCTGTAATACAGCGCTGAATCAGCTCTCTTCCTTAATTTGTCGATAGGAAGGAGGTATCCTGATCTGAGGTGTTTTGAATGCTGTTTGACCCAGCGCGAAGCCTAGTTGATTCCTGGCATAATCCCAGCTATTGCTAAGGCTAGATTTCGCACTATTTAATGCGTAGGAGGAAGCCCCCTTTTAGATAGGTCGTTGATGTATTTAATAAGAGCCTTGGACTGCCCAGGGGTGAGAACCTGTTGAGAATTGTATCCATCTGCCTTGCTACCAGTTTTCCCACGGAAGCGCTTGGAGAGGGTGCTTCTGTCAACCCCATGCTTGTCGGCCATGGCCTTGATGTTCGTTTTCTCTTGGAGGTGAAGCTCCGCGATTGCAGCTTCAATTTTATCCATTTTAAATAGAAATCTGTTGAAAATTGGTGGAGTTGTGGGGTGTGGAAGAATAAGCGGTGAGGGGTGAGAAGCGTGCACGAGCCCGTGATGACTTCTATAAGGGTTTGGCGCGGCGCCATTGTAGTGGCGGAATCACTGGACTCGTTGGATTCGGTGGTGACGGCGGAAAAGGTGTGGTTGATATAAGTGTGATTGATCAGGAGTAGACGTGTGGGGGTGTAGAAAGAGATGTGGTTGCTGTAAGGAATAGCTAGCGTTAGAGGCGGAGGCTTTTATGCACCGGGTCGCTATGCTTTCACCGATACCTGCTTGACGGACGGGCTTTTCATTCACGTTACCTCTGTTTCGCCTCAAAAAATCGCTTTCACCGTCAAAGAATCGCCCCCAACAATACCGTCTACTCCACCAGTATTACCAGTCGTCCTCACATAGATCTACTTCGTAATCCTCATACTCCTAACTGTATACGGTAGGGAGGAGTACTTCGCTTAGGTGGATCGGGCAAATACCGTCGCAGATGCTGGAAAGGCACTGTTCGGGGTGCTCTGGGGCCCATTCAGCAAGATCAATAATCTTCAACCTTGCGTACACTACGGCAAGAAGCCGCTGGCATGGAGAGACGTCCTACCGACAAGGGCCCTCAGAAGGGGCGGCGTATCAAAGCCAAAAATCGCCAGTTCCCCTCTTAAGCAACATGGCGGAAATGAGTGCTCCTATGTCACTCAACGTCGTGATGTTCATGGAGCTGTTCGAGGGGATGTGGCATGAAAGACCTCCGGTGGGGTTGAAGACCGTGGGTATCGATATGCCCGTTTCCCGTCGGTAGCACGAGGAAATACGGTCCAGAGCACAGTCCGAACGTTTGAAAGTCCGGTCCTGTCGTTTGAGCAACGACTTTATATGCCCCCGAGCGACGCAATTTGAATTCAACCTAACAATAGCTTCCAGCTCTTCCATCTTGACGATAGAGATTCAGAACGTTGTTCAGGCCTTGAGCGAATCGGGATGCTCTCCGCCCCAGGTCGTAATACCCGACACCAAGATCGTTGTCCCTCTCCTCCGATAGGACTCGGAATTCCCGCCATATTCTCGTATTCTAGCGACGTCAAAAAGTCTAGATTGCTGATGGGCACGGCGTGCGGATTCTGCGATGAAGTTTGCGATGTAGACAAGAAATCATGCGCATAGAGGAGAGGCTTCAGCTCATTGCGCGTGAAGACACAGATTACAATCTCATAAGAGGTTGATAGACGTTCCCAGTAGGTTATGAAGGAGCAACAAGAGTAGGGGCCATAGGGTTCAACGAACTTCACCCGAGAAAGCATCCCTCGCTAACACCTCCATCATATTACCCTCGGGACCATCTGTAATCTGTTTTTGGCTCCTCCGAGATTCTGTATAAATTAAGGTCCTGTCAAGATAGCTTCGGCGAGTGGCACTTTGCATTAGCAGGTTTGGAAGACCCTCGTCACTCCACTCCCTTCAGCGACAAGGATCTTTTCGGTACCGCGCACTCGCAGCCAACGTGATGTTACATGAAGATTTTCGTTTCAAGTATCCTTCTCTAACTTTGCTATAAGCGTGCCTTCGCTTATCTCAGGAACCTCAGCCGCCCCTTGAGGAATTTGAGGCGTGCACAACTTTACCCCCTACACCGCCCTCACCCCCCTGCCACCTACCCCCCTGCACACCCTAAATTCCTCTGCGGAGCGTCTGAGGACATTTGGGCACGGGCTTGGTGTAAGCTGGTTTTTTTTCAACAGGTCAACTTTCTTCAGTGGACAAGAATAGGGTATTCTTAACCAGCCACGCTCTTCGTTGTCGATGCAATAGAATATTCAGGTATTCTTATACTTAATTTATATATTTATACCCTACTACCTAGAGTATTAGGGGGCGAACTACAGCGCCAAAAAAAGTGTGTTCATTTTTGTAACTGGTTCACGCGCCATTTCGATCTGTTTTTAAGATGGAATTTCACCACTACAGCTTACCTTACCCTAAGAACCTAGGAGCTAGATCTTAAAGGTGTAAGGAAGCAGCTCCCAAAGTTTTAGAATAAGGCAAGCTGTGGTGGTGGAATGCGACCGCAAAAGGTCCTAGATGGTCGCCCTTATTAACCGTGCCCAAAAGTCCTCAGACCCTCTACGAGGAATGGGCCTGCCCGTCACGTGAACCGCCTTTTTGGCAGAATTCTCTGCACAACGTGCACAACGTGCACAACGCCCAACACCAACCACACGCACTCAGGCAAGGCAATATCCTCGTAGAGGGTCTGAGGCACCTGAGATAAGCCTTCGCGCCTGAATGCGGAAAGAACACGTGACTAAGCTACTTCAATTCGTTACCTGCGAAGGACATAATCAAAATGCAAAGAAGGCACGAAACACAGGTCTCCTGCATGCTATGGTGGTTATGTAGTAGAAAGAGATTTATTAGAGCCTGACGAAGAACCAACTGGTCAAATTTTGACAGGGATAAGAATAGGGGCACGCTAGACAAATAGGTGATGGTTTCTCTCATTCGCTCTCGCAAAAGTTTACCCGACTTCATCCTTTGCCTCACACCTTTAACTATCATCCTCATCCCTGCATTAAAGTAGAGGCCGCCTCTTTCACTACTTCAAAGATTACAGAAAAAGACTAGAGCGCATCCCGATATTCCGGCCGCCTCATCGAAAGATATCCCTCGTCTCTCACAGCTCTAAAGAATCCATGTCCATGGCAAATATATTCAATTCCCGCGGCTGGTCTGGCTACTTCGCTGCTATCTTCTTTGTCTCGCTACCTGCCCTAGCTGTGCAGTTGATGCATCTCAGCGACGCAGCGACCGCTCTCGCGGAGCTACCCTTTCAAGACGTCGTCACTTCTCTCACATTCCCAAATAAACAACCCCTTCGGGAACGCTATACCGGGATCGAGCCTCTCGATCTTGGACTACGTTTCCTCGTAGCCGCGTTCCTGCCAGCAGCAGCAGGATGGGACCCAGGCTACGAGATCCAGCAAATCTACTTCATCGTATCGTGCTTAGCTATCATTGCAATTTGGGCGGTGGAGGCCGGGAGGAAGGGGAATGCTCGAGCTGTGACCAGTTTGTACGTCTTTGCCATTGTTTCTGCTGTTCCAGGTATTGCTGACACGTCCTCATAGCACCTCCATTTAGCCGCTGCTCTACCAGACCGTAGGAGGGGCAATCATCATACCGCTCTCCTATCTGTTCTGCATACGAGATTCGTCTCGGCCGGACTATTGGTCGCCTGTATCGCAAAGAATACCAACTTCGTACGCAAAGACGCTCCTCCCGTCGCTCATCGTTGGCTACATACTACCAACTTTCTTTATGTATCTACCGTTTCCAGATCTAGGCCTCAATATTACCCAGGGTATCATTGCTCTTTGGCAGGTCAGCCCGATTTTCGTCAACGTCCTCCTCTTCATCATCTCCATTGCTTTGGGAAAGGAGCCCACTACTTCAAAGGCCACAGCTTCCCAGCCTCCAGGCACGCTAAAATACCTCAACCGCATCTACATCACCTGCTTCGCCATCACAACTAGCACCCACGTTGCTATAATTACCATTTGCCTCTTATCCTCGAGCCCTCAGATGAGCCTCAAGCATGCGTTGTGGCGGGTCCCACTAGGGAACGAGATATCAATGTCAGAAGCCCTACATTACATCTTCCAAGTCGATTTCCAGATCATGTTCACCGCCGTAGTTGCAGGAGCGTTTTTAACTCTCTGGGACTTGAAGCGGGTTGGCAGAACGGACTTATCGCTGGTAAGTGCTGCTGCGATGATGACGGTGGGCGTACTCTGTGTCGGTCCTGCTGCAACGGTTATAGCGGTGTCGTACGTACGAGAGGGCATACTTGCCATGAAAAACAATAGGCAGTCATCCTAAGTGGCTAGAAAAATAATTCTTTCGGGTTACTATGATTCGAACAACACTGCTTTCCACTGAGTATAGGTCGCGAAGCAAATTAGTCATTATCAAGACATCATTGTCCATTGGTAGCACGGTTTCCTGGTGGTGACTAGGTCTTTGCCGCATGCTACTCACAAAAGTCTGTAATGCGCCTATAGGGTGATGAGAAGAGACATCGTCGACCAGGCTGAGCAAAACCAAAGCCCCACCAAGGCCCCAGCTCCTCGTTCCGCTTTCACTCACCCAGTTATCTCCATAAACACTGTACCAGGCGACAATCACTCTACCGCCTCCCTTGTATGGGCAAAGAATGGCCACCGACAGTATCAACATCGAAGAGTTCGAACATGGAGCCTCATATCTCATCTGTGAAATGGAGGCGAAAAAGCAGAGAGCCTCGGACGTGATGAGTGCTTCTATCGCATGTCGAGACTGCTTGAAGACGTAGGCAACAAGACTTGGAGGGAGAGGCCGAGGACATATACAATCCTTCGAATGATCAACCGTGTTGATGTAATGAACGAGTTCGTTCTAGAAGGCCTACTCGACAGCCATTTCCCATACACCGAGCCTAGGATACCACCATCACTAACGGGAAGCTCATGGTTCGCTTTTATCGAGAAGCAAGATATGCTCCTTACCAAAACCAAGGAGTTAGAGATCGTTGGTAGACAGCATGTCCTTTTTTGTAAGCTCTTTCACGTGATCAAAACTAAAATCAGATTGTTGACATTGCAAAGGAACGAGCGGTGATAGCTGTTTTCAGATCACCACAACGCTTGGACAAGGTGGCCATGCCGCTGTTGATCATGTTAGGCTGAAGCTGAACTTGGAAGAATACGCCGTTGGTCTTTCTGTCCGTTTCTTCTCCATCTTTCTGACGTTCAAAAGCGGAAGATCACCTCACGCAGTCGCGCGCTCTCCAAGGACAGGGAAATCATTCGAATGTTTGAAACGAACTTCGAAGTCTGAAGCGACTATCTCATCCACATCTCATACAATACGTTGCATCGTACACCGATCCTAAGTATATTTGTTTGCTCATCTCGCCCGTCGTTGACTGTGATCGGGGTGGATTTCTAAACCGCAACGGCACACTGTTCCCAGAACATGATCGCATTCTCTTGCATTCTTTCTTTCGCTGTCTAGCAACCGCGTTGCAATATCTACACAACAACAAGGTCAGACACAAGGATATCAAGCCCGGGAACATCTTAGTCAAAGGCCATACCATTCTAATGACAGACTTCGGTACAGCGAGAGATTTCAATGACAAAACCCGCGACACTACTGTTGGGAAGCCGGCACCCTATACTCCAACTTACGCCACTCCAGAGGTGGTTGACTATGCACCTCGCAGACTCTCCAGCGACGTTTGGAGTCTTGGATGCGTCTTCCTCGACATGATTACTATCCTCAAAGGCGACATGGACGAGAATCGGAAGTCTTTCTTCAGCAACAAGTCTACGAGCGGCACAAACCCTTAGACTAACCCAGAGGCGTTGCAAGCGTGGTTGGAAAAGCTCAACGAAGAGCCGGGTCTGAATCACCCGATTGCTCGGATTCGCGACATGCTACAGGCCAATGCGACGAGGCGGCCGTCTGCTTCGCAGCTGGTTGAAATCATCACTTCCGTTGAAAGTGGCCAGGTATATACTGGTCTTTGGTGCCTAGCAGATGACGACGAATCGGAGTTCAGCGGTTCTTCCGATTACTTCGAACGACCATTGGGCGCGCCCGAGGATAGCTCGGAGGCTGAGGCAAGATTATCTCTAGCTAGTCATCCATATATTCCCAACCGCAGCAATTCAGTCATCGCAGAGGTGTCCAAACAGCCCCAGCCGGACTGGGTCCGGGATAACGGCCGTACGGAAGCGAATCCTGAGCTTAGAATGCATCTAGAAAAGCATGATGCAGCACATGAAGACATCAAAGACCCTATCTATCACCGTCCTCTGCATCTTCCACCATATCTCAGGGGGACCGGTGAACGTGGAAGACGCAACCGCTCCTCACAAGTTAGTCCAAGGACCAGTAGCAGGGTAGCCTCGTTAGGAGTTAGTCCAAGGACTAGTAGCAGAGAAGCTTCCTCAGAGGTTGGTCCAAGGGCCAGCAGCAGAGCAGTCTCCTCAAAAGTTGGATCAAGAACTATTAGTAGAGCAATCTCCTCGGTATTAGGACCAAGGAGTAGTAGCAGGCGTGACATTAGCTCGTCGACGCAGCATGAAATATCTAGTGCATCACGTTCTAGATCGATCGTCAACATAGACTCTTCCAATGATGAGATACCGAGGGAGCGAGCTTTCACGTAGAGCGAAAACAAATCCATCAGCTGGACTAAACACTGCTGGGTACATTGGGACGAATCAACCTGTGCTCAAGATGAAAGGGTGCTTCGAGTCCAGAACATACGGATCGTGGCTCCTCGTATCCATGAGATGGCCTTTTCGATACAATGACTTGCACAAAGAATTGCAGCGGCAATGGGCACGGAAAAGCCCGCAGTCTGGAAACCCGGACGGAAGCTACCCCAACGAACTAGTCATTAAAACGTTCGAGTTTGGACCCAAAGTAGGCCGGAAAAAATGGCATCTAATCAAAAACGACGAAGACATGGCGATTGCAAGAAAACGAGACTTGAGGCTATGTCTTTGGGTAGCCGATGGAACGCAGCACGCGGTCTCTAGCCCTGGCAATCGCGCAGCTAAGGATCTCGTGCATGCACGCCAAACAGGACGAGGAGGCAAGTTGAGCGTACCGGACGAGCCCAGTAACGGAGATTCTAGGGAGTATTCCAGCGATCCCGAATTTAATTTCAGGCCGAAACATACGATAAGTTTCACTAACGTGGAAAACATCAGCTCTAAAGATCCCACTGATATTCGCGCGGAGATCATCAGAGTTCTTGATAAGCTTCGTTTCTGCTCTCAGCCGATCGAAGAAGGGTTCATGTGTTGGTACAAAAACTTTCCAAGTCACACCGCCACAATAGAGTCGATTGCGAAATGCACGCGCCCACCCCCTGTAGCCGATATTTTTTTTCCCCCCCCAAAATCAAATGGAACACCCCCTTCCCCCCCAACCACGCAGCCGTATACGTGTCAAATACCTTAATAAGTAACTGCCCTGCCCTCTATAATATGCTCTATACCTAATTAGGGCAATTGTATAGCCTTTATTTGGTTGCAATGACAAATACACGCCACCAAAAGCGAAGTGCGCCCGGGGATCCGCCTGGGGATCCTGATGCTACACCCCCTCCACCCCCTCCTGCCCAAAAAGGACGCCGGAAAGCACCAGTAGTGAATGCTAAGAGGGCTAGAAAGCCCTCCCAGAAGGCGGCAGAGTCTGCAATTACTGCACGCCAGCGTAAAGAGAAGGAGAAGAAGCAGCAGAAAGCTCCACGAGTTGTACCCAAGATTATTGCTCCGCCTGCCCCAAGTTCTCCGCCACTTCCATAAACCCAAAGCAATTTTATGCATATTAGCAATAAGGAAGACGCATTCCTACAGCAACTAGAAGCTATACGCAACAGGCAGGTAGAGGTGACGCCCTTATTGCCACCTCTACTACCTAGTGTAGAGATTGGAAGTGCATAGGAAGTTCAGATCGAAGGAGAGAAAGAACCAGAGTCCAACCGCTCTACTACTCGTCTACTTAGCAATTTACTGTTCCTAGCCTTTACAGAATAGGTTAGAGAGGAGACTGTTAGCTTCCCTCTACTGCCTATAGGCCAGGTATATAAGATTGTTATAATATAGGGCCGGGCGTTATATAAGAAGCTTCTAAAGGCCTAGGTTATAAGTTCTAAAGTAAAGGGCGAACGGCAGGTGTTAGAGCTGGAGGACTTAATTAAGAGCTGGTTAACTAAATAGCCTAAGCAATTATATTATCTGGATCTAACAGCTATTATATATATATAGCTAGACAAGACTATCTATATAAGTATAGAAGGAACCCTCTAGGTAATACCCGGTTCTTAATATACACCTTATTATTTATCTATTACTCTATCTACACTTTAAACTAGCCGGCGTACTGCTATATAGATGCAGGCCTTAGTTATAGGTAATAGAGTAGCAGTAGAGGAGGCTACTGGCAACTTTATTATTACTATTGCTTAGCGGTGGAGCTGCATAAATATAAACTGCGGCAATAAAACCTATATATACTGGTTTACTAGCTTAGATCTTCTACAGAATTACTATAAAGTTAATAGAGATTTTCTATAAGCTTAGAACCTAGAAATCCGTAGTAGAAGCTCTATAGTTAATAAGCCGTTGCATTAAATTGTCCTACAGCTAGCCAATAATAAGGCCAGAGAGAAGAGAAAGAGAGGGGCGCCCGCGCTGCCGCAGCAGGTGCAGCCCTCTTAGCCAGCACCTGCCCTAGTGCAGTACCCGTATTACTATAGGCAGGCACCGCCCTATAGTTAGTTTCCACCGCCGTACCAGATGCTCTACCCACCTTAATACTATAGCTATAGCCCTAGCGAGAGGTTATCACCTACCTATAATAATCCGGAGGATATTGTTACGGTCTCGGGCGGCAGGATTGCCCTAGCTAGCTCGGGCAGGTAGGTAGAAGTAATAACTGAATTCACTACGTGTTCTATAATGCACGGCAGGCAGGCGGGTTGAATAACAAGACGTAGCTCAAGGAGCTATAAGGAGGCAGGGCGGCGGTCGGCAGGTATACTCCTGCCAAGGCTCGCATAGGCCCTTGCAACAAGGCCTCTCGCCGGGTCCTAACATTACGTGTTACGCTGTGCAGCAAGCTTCACCGTTCAAGCCGTGACAGTACTCCCCTCCTTACGGCCGAACTCCGTTGAGGCCTAAGGACCGGGCTTTTCAGGGTAACGGCGATGGAACGACCGGATAGCTTCCTCGGCATGTTCCAGATAGTCAGCGGGCTCTTCTGTGACTTCGTTGTATCCGGTCCACTTCACCGTGTACTTCAGGCGGGGGCGGCCACGACCGCGACGCTCCCATCGAGAGTCGACAACTTCCTCGACTTCCCACTCCTCCAAGCCTTCGACTTCAACTAGCGGCGGTGGTTCTTAACGCTGGCCGGGCAGCGGATTATTCGCGGCAGGTCTTAGTAAACTAACGTGGAAGATGTTGTAGTTGCGCATGCTCTCCGGTAAGGTTAGGCGGTATGCGTAAGGGCTAACAACCTTCTCTACGCGGAATAGTCTAAGATTCTTTTAATCTAGCTTCTTTTAGGGGCAAAGGGTTTTAATATTCTTAGTATTTAACTATACTAAGTTGTTAACTTAATAGTTATAAGCAGGGCAATAGTTATAGTTTATATTATTCTTATATTAGGCATAGAAGGTAGTAAGTTTAGACTTTAGATATTCTAGAATTTCTTCTATACGCTTAGTAAAGCGCTTAGCATTTCTAGCAGGCGGGCGGGTTAATAGTTTAACCGGCTTAAAACCTAGATATAGGTGGAAGCTATAGTTTATAAAAAAGGGGGAAATATAGGTGTTTTCGGAATTTATAGTATTAATTAACAGTTTAGCTAAAGGTAGCTATTTAGCCTAGTTATCCTATAAATAGGATATATATACCCGTAAGTACTATTCTAGAATAGTATTAGCTTTTTTAGTCTAGCTATTAGTTTTAGGGTAGTATATAGTTAATAGTAGGCAGTTAATTTTTAGGCGGCTAGTTAGGTATCTCTAGAATTTAGCTATAAACTAGGGCCTTTAGTTAGATATAATAGAGGTAGGCAGGCTATATAGTTTCTAGATATTCTTTAGGAAAAGTCTTATAATATCTTCCGTATTATAGGTCCCTTTACAGGTAAAAAAGTGTTTTATTTTAGTTAGGCGGTCTACTATAATAAGAATTATATTATACTTTCCGCTATATAATAGGTATATAATAAAATCTATTAATATATTACGCTAGGCTTTCTTAGGAATAGGTAGCAGCTTTAAAATACCCTAGTAGGCTTTTTATAATAGAGTAGTTTTCTTATATATCTAGTAGTTCCTAACCTAATAGTAACTGCGGGCTATTAGGCTATATATTTTAGATTTTCTAAAGTAGCCGGTAATAGCGTTCCTATAGTATATACGCAGAAGTTCTATTTTTAGTTTATTATAGTCGGGTATATATAGGCAGTTCTAATAGTATAAGTATCTACCTTTTTTCTAGTATTTAGCTAATATAAGCTTTATATAATAGCAGTATTCTTCTTTTAAGGCTTTTAGAACTAATAGTAAAATAGGGTCTTTTTTATATACTATTCTTAGCAGGGCGGTAATTATAGAAAGTAGTTTTATATCTTTCTTAGTCTTTTATTTATCTTGCAGGGCGTTATCTAAAAAAGTTAGTAATAAGCCTTCTTACCAGGTTCTTATAGGTGCTAGAGCTATTATTTTAGCTTTATTCTTAAAGGTTACTTTTTTTATAGTTTTTTTTTCTATTTTATTTTTAAAGTTTAATCTTTTTAGAATTATCTAGCTCTAGTAGCAGAAATATTTATCCCCTTTTTTAGGCAGGTCCTCTAACCTTCTAGTTAGAAAATCGGGCTTTACCCTAAGTTTTCTAGGTTAATATATAATCTTAAAGTTAAAATAGAATAGGAATTTAGACTAGCAGGCCTAGCAGCGGTTTAGTAGTTTTATTATTATAAAGTACTCTAGATTATAGTAGTTAGTAATAACTTTAATAGGTAAGGCGGCGCTCTTAAGCTTTAGTCTCTATTTTTTAAAGTATTAAATAATAGTAAGCAGTTTCTTATTATATATTTTATAGTTGTATTCTATAACTAAGTACTTTTTTAAGAAGAATATAATAGGGCGCAGGATTCTGTTATCTCTATACTATAATAAAACGCTAGCTAAAATATAATTAGATGTATCTATTTCTATAATAATAGGCTTATTCTAGTTAAATAGTGCTAAAACAGGTGCAGAGGTAAAGGCTTCTTTTAATTTAGTAAAAGCTTTCTAATAGGCAGTATTTTATATAAAGGCAACGCCCTTCTTTATTAGGTGTATTAGCGGAGCAATAATCTTTAAAAAGTCTTTAATAAATTAGTAGTAAAAGTTTCTAAATCCTATAAAAGCTTATATATTAGTTAGGTAAGTTAGTATCTCCTAGTTTATTATAGCTTTAATCTTCTCTAGGTCTATTTACAGGCCGTTAGCTCCTATAATAATACCTAGAAATATTATTTCTTTGGCAAAAAACTCGTATTTCTTAATCTTTGCGTAGAGTCCTGCTTTTTATAGCAGTTTTAGTATAGTGCGGATATACTTTAGGTGTTTAGTTTAGTTCCGGCTGTAAATTAGAATATTATCTAGGTAGGCAGTATAGAAAATATTAAAATACTTTTATAAAGTATTATTTATAAATTATTAGAATATTGCAGGGGCTCTAGTAAGCCTAAACAGTATTACTAAGGTTTTAAATAGTTCTAGTCGGGTTCGGAATATAGTAAGCTATTTTTAACCCTTTTTTATATATAGGTTGTTAAAGGCAGATATAATATTAATTTTTATAAAGTACTTTATCCTTTTTAGGTTACTTAAGGTTTCCTTTATTAATAGTAGCGGGTAGCAGTTCTTAACTATTATAGTATTTAGCGCTTAGTAGTTAACGCAGAAGTAAAGGCCTTTTCTAGGCTTTTTTATAAATAATACAGGTAACGCGGCAGGCGAAGAGCTAGGGCGGATAAATCCTTTCTTTAGATTATCTGCTACCTATTCTTTTAGAGCTATTAGCTTATTATAGAATATTAGGTATAAGGGTCTAAAAAAGGGCGTTTTTCCTTTTTCTAACTTAATTTTATAGTTATACAGGCGGTGCAGTAGTAGGCAGTTAGTATTTTTAGGCGAAAAAATATTAGTAAACTTTTATAGTTTTTTAGGCAGGCGGTCTAGGTTAAAGCCCTTCTTCTTAAATAGGATATAGTTAATATTATCTAGTAATATAGAGAAGAGTTTATATTTTTTTTACAGGTAGGCGCTATATATATATAAGGAAACGGGTGCTATATTCTTTTTTTCTAGGTTTTTTAGTGCAGGCAGCAGGTACTCCGGGCAGTTCTTTTTTAGAATATTAGCAATTCCTTATACACGTATTGCTTTTTACGGTATATTATAGTGTTTATAATAGTACTAGCTTATAAACTATAGTATATTGCAGGACTAGTCCGGTACAAAATTATATAGGCGTAGCCACGGGATTCCTAGAATAATTAGGTAATAACTTAGTTTAGTTACCCCTATTTAAACGGTCTCTAAATATTTATTTATCTATAATTAAACCTAAATAGTATAGGTTACTTTACCTGCTTCGGAATTGCCTTTATCGGCCAGTTCTAGGTAAAAAAGGTACTTAAGCGGAATTATTAGAATACAGTAATACTTTACCTAGTTTTTATTAACTAGTACTTTCCTTTTATAGCTACTATTAATTATACTATATACTAAAATACTCTAGCCCTAGTATTCTAAATATATAGGTATAATTAATAGGTTAGCTTTTATAACCTATTCCTTTTTAATAGTTATTCTTTAGATAGTAGTAGTAGATACTTATATAGTGCGCAGTATATAAGCCTAGCTATAACCTATATTAGGCTTAATCCTTTTATTAAAGTAGAAAATAGGGAAGAAGCAGGTTTTAGTAGTATCCGGGTTCTATATTTAGTAGAAAGTAGTAAGAGGCTCCGGAAAAACGCGTTTTTATAAATAGGGCGGGAGCGGATAAAGTATTTATTAGGCTAAGGGCAGTTATAGATAAAGTGTTTCTTAGATCTATAATAGTAATATTTCTTTTTTTTATATTAAGTTAAGCAACCTTTTAAAAAATCTATTAGGTCTCCGGAGACTTCTATAATTTTTATAGCGCCGGACGCTTTTAGTAATAACTAGGGTATAGCAGTTTATATTCCTATAGAAACAGGTGTTTCCTAATAGGTTTAATTTATATTAGCGTATATTCTTAGGGTTATAGTAGTAGATACTTTATATTATTTACAGCAGTTATCTAGGTTTTAAAGAAACTTTACAAATATATAGTACTCCCTGCTAGAGGGTTTATAGTAAAGTAGTATTTTCTTTAGTTTATAGTTAACAGCTTCTTCTAAAAGGGTTAGTAAAGCTTTTTTAGAAAGCTCTTCTTCTAAAGCTAGGTATTAGAATTTAGTAAGAAAAACGCTAAATTCTTTATTATTCTAGCGGAGGCGGAATAGTTTAGTATAGAAGTTGCAGACTTGGTTAAGGTTTCTATATACTTATTCTAAAAGTTCTAGAATAGCTTTAAAATTAGGTAGTTAACAGTTTCCTTTTATAATATACAGCAGGACTTAGGCGTATAGGTTTTTACTTAAATAACTATTTATATAGAATATTTAGCTTTAGGGGTTAGGAAAGCGGTCTCGGTTAATAGTTATTTTTTTATAGATTTAAGAAAGGAAGCAGCAGAATATAACGGGTTGTCTCTTCTATACCTTCTAAGTGTTTTATACTAAGGCAGGGTATAGGCAAGTTGTTATCGGGGTGTAATAGTTTTTAAAAGGTAAGGTAATAATTAATTAAGGTCTAAGACGGGGTTATTACTTCTAATAGGTAATATTAAAGTTTTAAGTTAAATATAAGGTTCCTATCTATATAAAGGAGCGTCCCTTTATATAAAAGCTCCGTCCTAAAAAACCTTTTACTTATATAGCTTGCAGCCTTAAGCTCCTTAAGCTACTCTTCTAGCTTACGGCCTTAAGCCCCTTAAGCGCTCGCCTAGCTCGCTTCCTTAAGCCTCTTAAGCTATTATATAACCCTGTCCTTATAATATCTTATTCTTAGATTATTTCTATCTACTAGCAGTTTATAGGGGAATCTAGGATCCCTATACGTCCTATACGTAACCTTTTTAGTCCTATAACCTAGTTCTGTATAATTAGTCTTATCTGCTTACTTATTTCTATAAGTACCTCTGCGCTTAGGTTATTTATATTACAGGTTGTAATACTTACTCCCCCTTCTAAGGCTTTCGGCCCGAAAGTATTTCTATAGTAGGGTCTTAGATAAGTAGCTAGTAATGCCCTATCTGCAGGGCTGTTATTATGCCTTTCTATTTCTTTTTTTATAATATCTAACGCCTTAAAAGCTAAAAAATAAGAAAGCTGTCTTATACTTGCTAATTATATTAACGCGTCTGGTTTAAAAGTTATACTTTATTCCCGGTGCAAATCTCGGGGTTTATTATATATAGTTTCTATATCTAACTTAGATTATTGTGCCGCCTATATTCGGGCGCAATAATTAAACTATAATATTGCTGGCATCTTAGTAGCTGCCTATAAGCTGTTATAATCTACTATTATCTATAACTATATCCTAGCTAACCTTTCTAGGGCGGAAACTAGCCCGTAAAAAGGATAAACTTTATTGCAAGGAGTTAGAAACCCGCGCGACCCTAAAAGCGGCTATAGCAAAGCTAGATTACCTGGATTTTTAAAAAGAGTTGCTGCGTAAGCGTGGTAAGGAGATAATATATTATAGTTTTAAAACTCTAGAAGAGCTTAAGGAAGATAATTAGAAAAAGGCTAAGTAGAAAGAATAAAAGCGTGCCGAGCAGGAAGGCTTACCTTCTACCTTAGGAACTATCAGGTATTCTTCTTTCTTTCTAAGTATGCTGGGCACTGCTAGCCGTCTATTCTATTGCTATATATTCTAATTATATAGCAGTGGCATTCCTTCTCCGGGTTCCTTTAATCCTTCCTAGCTAGACGGTGCGCTGTTACTGTTTTTCTAGGCTGTTCCGGATTCTAGCGGTGAAACTGCTGCAGGAGTTTCTAATAGTTTACTAAACTCTTAACCGGTTCCTATATATTCTTAGAAGTGCTATATCTTTTCCACTTAATTAGGTATTCCTTTTACTAACTATGCTATCGGGAATCTAGGATTTGTTTAACTTTATATTTATTATTATTATCAACCTCTATATTATTTTCTAGCTTAGCGTTTAGTAGTGCGGGTTCTAGTAGCAATATATAGAAAACCGGGTGTATTTTTATCCTATTAGGTAGCCTAAGCTT
>NW_022985442.1:67463-76035 GCF_010093595.1 Mytilinidion resinicola
AGGCCCTTATACTATTAAGTTAGGGTTTTTAATATACCTCTAGATTAAAACTATAGTTTATAAAAAAGGGTAATACCTTTATTATCTCTATAGATGCGCTATTATAGGCGAACTAGGCTATTAGTAGTAGTAATACCTAATTATCCTGCCTGTAGTTAATATAGTATTATAGGTACTACTCTAAAGTCTAATTAAGCCTTTCCGTTTACCCGTCCGTTTAAGGGTAAAACGCCGTGGAAAGCTTATGCTTTGTCCCTAGTTGTGCAGTAAGGGTCTGCTAGAATTTTAATATAAAGAGCTTATTTTAGTCTAAAATTATCTTCTAGGGTAGCCCGTAATTACTAATAATATACTTTAAAAAAGTATAGGCTAGATCCTCTGCCGTTAATACTTTTTAGTAAGGGATAAAGTATATATATTTAGTTAGTTGGTCCGTAACTACTAATATTGCGTTGTACTTTATACCTGTTATAGGTTTAATAGACTATAGTAGCTTAACTATAAAGTCCTATATAATAGATTTCTATACTTTTTCCAGTATAAAGGGACTTTTTATTAGTCTATATAGTGCGTGTTATACTAACTTATTCTTTATACACTCGTAGTTATATATAATTTTCTCCGTTAATTTCCGGAGTCCGGGGAAGTAGAATATTCTTGCAATTCTTTCCTATATCTTTTCCACTCCCTAGTGCCTGTGCACTAGTATACTATAGAATTTCTTAATAAGCTCTTTTTATAAGGTTTTAGGTATAAATATCTTATTCTATAAGATAATAATACCGCCCTAGATTTTTCTATACTCTTAGTTTATAGGTTCTAGGCGCAAGCTTTACTAGTTATAACCCGCTAAATCCCGGCTTTCTTAATTTACCTTCTATGCTGCCTTAATTTATTTATACTACTTATTATCCTTAGACCTATAAGCAACTGCTGCTTATATATAGTTAAATTTAAGGGTTCCCGGACTAGTTTCCTTAAGTATAGGTTACCTGGTTTTCTCGGCTCCTTCTATATAGTCCGGCCTTCTGCTAAGTATATCTATATAAGTATTTTTAGATCCCTTTTAGTATATAATCTTAAAATTAAAGGTTCCTAGCTTTTCTAACTATTTTTTCTATCTCCTATTCAACTCCTTAGTTATAGTAAAGTATATTAGATTTTAATAGTCTATATACACCTATACTATATATACTGCCCTTTTAAGGTAAACTTTCCACTATTTAAATACTTCTATTATAGCTAACAGTTCCTTATTATAGATATTATAGTTTAGCTTAGCTATGCTTAGCTTTTATAAGTAGAACGCTATAGGATATAGTTTCCCTCGTTCGTCTGGTTAGTTAAGTATTGCTCCTACTACCTTATCTAACGTATTGCTTTTAATAGTAACTAGTTTCTATAGGTCGAAAATTGCTAATACTAGTTTTAAAGTAAACTATGCCTTTAACCTATTAAATGCGCCCTGTACTTCTAGGGTCTATCTATATTTAATATCTTTTCTAGTAAGTTCTATAAGTAGCTCTATAATTTTCAAGTAACCCTTAATAAACTGCCTATAGTAATTAGCTAACCCTAGGAACAACTATAGTTCCTTTAAATTCGCGGGCTCTAGCTATTCTTAGATAGAGAACACCTTGCCTTCTTCTATCTTAATCTATCCTGGACTAATAACGCATTCTAGGAATCCGACTTTCTGCCTGTAAAACTCGCACTTATCTAGGTTTACTATAAAATTATATTTTTTAAGTCTTTTAAGTACCTTTTATATATATATTTTATATTTACTTAGCGTTTCTAAGTATATAAGGATATTATTAAGGTATACCACTGCGAACCGATCTAAATAGCCTTTTAACGCTAAGTTAACTACTGCCTAGAATATTGCTAGCGTATTAGTAAGCCTAAATAGTATTACTATATACTTAAAGTGTCTATATTAAGTTCTAAAAGCCGTTTTCTACTCTTCTCCTTCTCTTATCTAAATTAAATAGTACCTTTTGCGTAGGTCTAACTTTATAAAGTACTTAGCCTTATACAGTTAGTTTTTAAGCTTAGAGATTAAAGGTAATAAATAGCGGTTTTTAATTATAATCTTATTTAGTTATCTGTAGTCTATATAAAGGCGTAGCTTACTATTTACCTTTAGGACAAATATTATAGGGTAACCTGCGGGCAATTCTAATAGTCTAATAAATCCTTGCTTTAGGTTTTTTTCCAGGTATTCTTCTAGCACTTCCAGCTCGTTCTAGGCTAGTAAGTAGATTAGTCCGAACTGCGGTTATTCGCCTGGTACTAGGGGAATATAGTAATCCTAAGGTTAGTGCTTTAGTAATATATTCTAAACCTTCTCTATAAAGATTTCTTTAAATTTATTATATTCTTCTAGTATAACTAGTGCTTTTGCTGCCTTGGCTAGCTGCCGGCTGCTTAGGGGTCTAGGCTACTATTAGCTTGCTGCCCTATTTTCTCCTTAGGCTTTTTTACCTTTTAAGGTATCTATATTAATATTTTGTTTTTACTTAGGCTTATCCTAGCGCAGGGTGCCCTTTAGTCCGCTTTCTAATTAACTTAGGGGTTATACTGCTTTAGCTATAGTATACCTAAAATTATATTATATTTTACTGTATTAGTTATGTCTATACTAATAGTTTCTTTATATTTTTTAATCTATATAACACCTAGTTAAGTTTCTATAGTTACCTGCCTATTACTATATTATATAGGTGTGCTATCTACTATATATAGTCTATAAGGTCTGTTTTTCTATTACTAAGGGATTCGGTTTCTTTTAATAAAGTTATAGGATATAAAATTTCCCTGCGCGCTACTGTCCAGCAGTACTCTCGCCGGGTTTTTACTAATCTTAACTAATAGGATTACGTGTCTATAGTTCTAAATAGGAATAGAGTTAGGCTGCGTTGCCGGGTTCCTTTCTTTCTCTATAATATAGGCTTTTCCTACTAAAGTAGCAATAGTTGCGGTTCGTATTCCTTTATCTTTAGCTGCTCTATAGGACCTTATTTTTAGCTGCTCTAGCCGTCCTGTTACTTAAGCGCCTGCTTATTTTTTAGCTGTTTTTATAGCTAATAGTTTATATATTTTGTTTCGCAATATACTAGATATAAGTCCTAGTAATATATTCGCCAGTTTTTATCTTTCCTATATTCTATTAGGTACTAAGGGTCCGCAACTATAGTAGCTACTCCTATAAGTTTATTTTTTTTACCTATAATATAGTGCTCTATTTCCTTAAATAGTACTAGTTGCGTAATAATATAATATCTTATCCGATATAGGTACTATCCTCGATATTTCTTATATACTACGTGCTTATCGCATTTATCTTTAACACACGATACCTAAAATATCTATCTATAAAGTAGGTGGTTTCTATCTAGCTATTTATCTTCCTTATTATAGACACCTATTTTACTAATAGGGTATAAAGCTCTATAGATTTTAATCTCGGTTTATCTTCTATATAGCTTTAGCGGTTCTTGCTCTAGCCCTATACTAAATTTGCTATTGCTAGACTACTTTTTTAGTTTGCGATTTTCGTTACTATTATAGTACTCCTTACTATCCTTAATAGGTAATTTATTGTTCTGTTTTATCCAGATATTACGGCTTAAGCCTTTAAATATATCTAATTTCGCGCGAGTTTCTATATTAAGGGTTGGCGTTGTTGTTGTTATTCCTGCGGCTGCGGCTATTTTTTATCCTTTTTCTTTAATAAGTTGTCCGGTAACTCTTTCTATAGCTCTTAGGAATTAGTAACTGGCTAGTTCCTTTAGCTCTGCGCCCGCTATAGCGTTTTCGGCTTTTTACGCTTCTTATCCTTTATTAAGGCGTGCAAAAATTTCTCTTGCGCTTTATTTATATATAGCTACAACTCTATCGACCTGTACTTCCGTGTTTAGTAACTCGGTTTTACTGTTATCCTGTAGCTCGGGTATATTAGTTCGGGGTTCTAATCGCGGTTTAATTATCTGGAACGCCTTATCTATTTCTAATAGGTAGTTAATCTCTATACTCTTAACTTCTACGTCTGTATAGTAGTTATCTATAGGATTGCTGTTATACTTTTTATTCCTTATTATAGTAATAGTATATCCCTTCGCCCTTTATATTAAATAGTACCCTGTTACCTACTTATCTAACTAATAGGTAAAGCAGTTATTATTATAGCACGCGGTCTATAATATAGAATTATAGCGGTTTATATTTAGCTTTATTATAACTACTACTATTTAGGTGTTCTTAGAGCACTTATTTACAAAGTGTCCCTATTCTTCGTATAATAGGCATGCACTATTGCGCCTTTTTTCTTGCCTTTTTTTATTAGTAATTAGTTTACCCCTTTAGTTATTGCGTTGTTTTATAATATTAATCTCTATACAATCTTTATAGTCGCGGTTAGTTACTCTTAGCTTTAGTCTAGCTAGTTGGGCGTAAGAATAAAGTCCTCTTTTATCTGCCCGTTTTAATTGTTGTTTATACTATTAACTATTAATCTATATTACTATTTCCTTAAGTTTATAAAGTATTAGAGGCCTTTCGCCTTATATAATTTTATTTTTAATATCTTCTTTAAGACCTCTGTAGTACTATACTTGCAGAGCTTTATCTCCTTATAATAGCTTAGACGCGATTTGCATAAATTCTAAAGTATAGCAGCTAGTTAAGCTCTTCTGCTTTAGAACTGCTATTTTCTATTCTGCTGTCTATTTTTTGTCGGTGTCTCCGAAGGTTATCTAAAGTGCTAACTTAAAGTATCCGTAATTGCTAAATATAATATTGGTTTCTAGTTTCCGATTATCTATATTAGTATTGCTAAGCCAGTCTATAAGCATCGGGTTAAACCAGTTAAACGCTTCTTTCTTTAAAAAGGTGGCTGCTATATAGACCTTATCCGATTCGAATTTAAGGTTGCTTTAGTTCGTGCGCAGGTATAGCCTTATCTATATTATAAATGCTCGCAAAGCTCCTCTTTTCCTAGTAAACTTTTCGGGTTTATTTATTTTATAGCCTTTATAGCTAACTACTCTAGTAGTAGTAAGCTTTTTTTAGACGGTCTAAAGATTTCCCTATAGGGCCGTAATTTCTTTATTCTTAGTGTTGCTAGCTTCTTCTAGTATTTATATTTATATAAGCAACGCCTGTATATATATTGCTACCTCGGTTATAGTTAGGGTTAGTCTAGCAGTTATACTACCCGAAGGGGTTAGTAAGGCTATTTTAATTAATTGTCTATATATAACTCCTTTAATATAGCGGTGTTTAAAGTATAACAGGTTGTCTCTTCTATACCTTCTAAGTGTTTTATACTAAGGCAGGGTATAGGCAAGTTATTATTAGGGTGCAATAGTTTTTAAAAGGTAAGGCAATAATTAATTAAGGTCTAAAACAGGGTTATTACTTCTAATAGGTAATATTAAAGTCTTAAGTTAAATATAAGGTTCCTATCTATATAAAGGAGCGTTCCTTTATATAAAAGCTCCGTCCTAAGAAACCTCTTACTTATATAGCTCGCAGCCTTAAGCTCCTTAAGCTACTCTCCTAGCTCGCGGCCTCGAGCCCCTTAAGCGCTCGCCTGGCTCGCTCCCTTAAGCCTCTCGAGCCATCACGTGACCCTGTCCTCGTAATATCTTATTCTTAGATCGTTCCTATCTACTAGCAGTCTATAGGGGAATCTAGGATCCCTATGCGTCCTACACGTGACCCTCTTAGTCCTGTAACCTGGTTCTGCGTAATTAGTCTTATCTGCTTGCTTGTCTCCGCGAGTGCCTCTGCGCTCGGGTTGTTCGTATTACGGGTTGTAACACAGAAGTTCTTTCGGTCACCTGTAAACTTATTAGGGTCGGGTTGTTTCTTAGAAAGCCGGGCAGGGGTGGTAGATATATTAGAAGTAGACGGAGGCGTTTATACTATATTAGCTATATTTCTTTTAGTTAGTACTTGCAGTATCGGGGTTTATAGGGCGGTGCGGACGGTAGGTATAGCTATATTAATTGCTCTCTATCTCTTAGCAAGGGCTAAAGCTAGTTTATCCGTAAGCTTCTTTATCTTTTCCTTCTAGTATTCACGGACAGCTTATAATTATGCCTTTAGTTGGTCGCTCTATCGTTTATATTCCTTAATTTCCAATTCCTGTCACGATAGCGCTACACGCGAGAGGTCGAGGGCTCAAAGAGGAGCGTTGATTAGGTGCTATGTACAATGCTACGTGGAGAATCAAGACGTTGTGTAAGGAACAGGAAGACGGGAGACGGGCCACCGGATATAAGGGCGTGGCCGAGCGCGTGGCGTACGGCCTCCATGCCGTTTCGGCGCGTGGCACGCGTGTACGCGAGGTCCTTACCAGATCAGGTGATAGGAAAAGGGGGCAGCCGGTAGGTGGCTGGAGCGGGACAGGATAGGAAGCGGAAGCGAGACGGGAGCGGAGCAGGGTAGGCAGGGCAGGAGGCCGGCCAACGGTAGTAGGCCGGTGCAGATTGCTGGAGTTGTAGCAATCTGCGGCAGAATTTCGGTAGGTAGGGTGTCGCGGTCGATACCGTGACAATTCCAGGACTTATATATAAAGTGCGGCTTAGTGGTTTTTAGTAAGGCTTTCCTGGGCGGTATTAATATATTTATATATTTGGCGGCAGTACTTATACTATTTATATACGTGGTTAGTAATATAGGCGGCGAACGCGGATTCGCTATCCGGCAGGACTAGGGGGAAAAGGTAGGACATTAGGTCGGCGGTGCAGGTAGATAGCTAGGTGGGTAAGGAGCTATATAATATCACGGTCTCGGGCGGCAGGATTGCCCTAGCTAGCTCGGGCAGGTAGGTAGAAGTAATAACTGAATTTACTACGTGTTCTATAATGCACGGCAGGCAGGCGGGTTAAATAATAAGACGTAGCTTAAGGAGCTATAAAAAGGCAGGGCGGCGGTTAGCAGGTATACTCCTGCTAAGGCTCGCATAGGCCCTTGCAACAAGGCCTCTCGCCGGGTCCTAATATTACGTAGTACGCCGTGCAGCAAGCTTCACCGTTTAAGCCGTGATAGATATAATAAGCGAGTTCTTTAACGTTTAGTTAGTTAGGTAGTGTAGATAGTTATCCAAGGATAAAGATCTGTTTCTAAAGTATAGAGATAAGATAGCAGAGCGTGGCTACTATATAGATAATTTAAGGGATAAAAGCGGCATTACTATAGAGAGCTGGATAAGTTAGGGTTTTAAAAAAGGGTACCTTTAACAGCTTTAAATAGATTTACAGGCGTTTAAGATTAAGCGATAAGCAGGGTAGCTATAAAAATAGGGGGCATATTTTAGTTAATTTTAGGCGGTTCCTATTAATATTTTAATGCCTTATAGTCCTATTAATACCTGCAGGTGTTACGGAAATTTACTAATTATATAAACCTTTAAATAAGTGCGCAAGCTTACTCCTTTTATTTACTACTACAGTGCATAAGCTTACTCCCTTTTTTTACTACTATAGCCCGTATATCTAGCATACTAAATAAAGTTAACAGCCACCTTATAAAGGTGTAGCTGCCCTAGAGCAAACTATAAAAAGGCCCTAAAGTTGTTAAACTTAGTGGCTGTTACGGTATTGATTATAGCCTCCCTCTAAGCATTAATCCCCTGACACCTTGTTCCCGCATACGTGCGCACGCGTGCGCCACGCGCCTGCCACCTGATTCCCGATTCTGTTAGGGCCACGCGCTATGTGCGAGCCCCTTTTCTCGTCCTGTATATAGCCTGGCTCCCGTCCCTAATTCAACTCGGCATCTTAACGTCTTGTAACCAACCACGGTAATAGCACGTAGTTATCCTTCTTTGAATCTGATACTTGTCTATCTCGCGTTCAAATGCCCGATACATCGTCACCGTGACAGGAAGAGATACACTCCATCTCGTTGAATATGACCTGGTACCATTGCATAGTAGCTTTGTACAATGCAAGGCGGAAGACGAAGGAAACTGCAACCGGTGTCCACTATGGCGTCAAAACAGGCTTTCGCTATCTTCTTCTCAGTCGCGTGTCCGCCAATTGCGTATGATGTAATGGGGAGTCTCCAAAGGTCTTGCTCGTTGATATCTCCGTCCCAAAAACTGACATCCATATTATGGTAAGGGATTGTTCCGAAGGTGTATTCACCTCTGCCATTGAACCTTAAATCGGTCACAAAGACAGGCTGAGGCAGAGCGGTCGCTAGTTTCGCCCAAACAGTAGGATGGGTTGCTATATTCAGCAAAAATCAGCTATACATATGTGATATTTGTGATAAGTAAGCCATATTTTCAAAAAGTGAGCTCTTACAGTTTGCGTCATAGCGAGGTCCCAACGCTAGTATACCTTCTATAAAATAGCTCTGTCCTATCCCACTTCGAGCCATGACGGATGACGCTCCAAATATCATCTGATCTCTCTGCGTTGTTTTGCCAAACCCCAGCTCATCCAGATAAACTCGATCTACAACCACGTCATGTCACGATAGCGCTACACGCAAGAGGTCGAGGGCTCAAAGAGGAGCGTTGATTAGGTGCTATGTACAATGCTACGTGGAGAAT
>NW_022985442.1:76045-424342 GCF_010093595.1 Mytilinidion resinicola
CTTGTAACCAACCACGGTAATAGCACGTAGTTATCCTTCTTTGAATCTGATACTTGTCTATCTCGCGTTCAAATGCCCGATACATCGTCACCGTGACAGTGGCCAGCTTATTGTTCCTTTTTATCCAACTCTTAAGCATGCTAAAGGTCTTCTTAATTGGGTTTATATCTGGCGAATACGGCAGCAAGTAGGAGAGCTTAACGCCGTGTAATTTGTATAGATCCTTTACCTCCTTTAAATAGTGGATAGATGCGTTGTTAAGAATAATCTGTAGCTGGCGTCTAGGCCCAAAATCTAGCTGTAGAATAACAGAGAACTCTAGCCAAGTTGTAAAGAGATTACCGTTTACTCCACCCTGATAAATAAGGGGTGTATCTAGGTAACCCTTGTGCATTAGGGCCGGCAGTATACTCCACCTCTTAGACCTCTGGAGAGGTACAAAATTAATAGGTGAAAGGCCAAGGGGTGCCCAGCCCCGTTTCCAATCGCCCGTTCTCTTATTGCTGGCGCTCTTGTCGACAAAGTATAGGTCCTCTATAGCCTACTCCAACTGGCGTCCTCTCTATATAGCCCGGAGGAGAGCTAATTGCTGAGCAGCTCGCTGCTAAGTGATCTTTCTAGACCACTGATTGCGCTTAAGAACGCGATAAATCGTCCACTCAGAGGCCTCGACGATAAACTTATCGAATACTACCTGGCGTACTTCATCAAGATACGCAGTAGGTTGGTCTTGTAGGTAAGAGAGAACAAACGCCTCTTGCGTAGGCGTAAGGGTCCTTGGCCGGCCGAGCTTTATAGAGGGCGGAGCATAGAGTTCCCCCCAGAGTTCGAGGTTAAGGCGCATTCTCGCGATAGTTTTCCGGCTCACTTTGGTGCATTTGCTAATGTATCTAACGCTCTCATCTTGTTCTAGGCGTATACGGATCTCGTTGGCTACGTGAGGGCTAATGCGCTGCCCCATGGCATCAAAATAGTGAATAGAAATTGACGTTTCGTGGAGAAATGGGGGGGGAGGGGGGTGATCCCTGTGATTTTGGGTGTGTTGAGCGGGGAAAAAAAAATCTCGGCTACAGGGGGGGGGGCGCGCGCATTTTGCACAAGACTCTAACGATCGTCAAGATCCCACTCTTGTCTTTCTCTGATATTCGGTTTGAAGCGGCCGATGAAACCAATCCGCACGCATGGTCGTTGATCGACAGGATGCCGGGGGAGCTGCGGTTATAGTGAATGCGGACATGTTTGCTTAGGCATAATAGTCACATGCAGGCGCCTCTTCGACGTCGCCAGAGTCTCGCATGTCAAAGGCCACTGCAGCCCAGACCTCCTCCAGACCTACATTGCTTTCTCTCCTTGGAGAATTCGAGGCTCCTTTTGGTGCACGGCCACATTTACTGTAGCGCACATCGTTAGTCTCAGGCTCTTCTAGCTGCGCGCCACAGCCTTAGCGCTCGGAGACTCCGACTCCCTCTCCCCGCCACCAACTGCACCGCCAGTTCACCTTACGGCCATTCCCTTCGTCATGAGCTCGAGCGTCGAAAGAGTGCTGTGTGTGCGAGGCCGCAAGCTTCTAGGTGATCATACCTAGGCAGTCTTGAATGGCCTTTGCCCGATGGTGAAGACCTTTGAACTATTCCGTTCCATCACTTCGGCTTGGCATGGAGGGTGGCTGCGGCCAGAAATACGGCGGCGTCGACAAGGCTGGCTGGCAGTACGAACGAAGCAGCAATAATTTTTACCCGAGTGTTCGATCCCTTTGAGAGTCAACGGTTTTGCGCCTTTTCCTCCTGTTGGCTCAACTTGGCTCTGGAAAAACTTGTGGTTGGCTGAAATCATGCCTGTGCACAACGCCTCCTCATCACGGTCCCAAAAGTGGTTCCATGCGTTGCAGAAGGGATAGAATCATAATGATAGTCGAGGCCACAAAGGTCAAATCCACCGTAGTTCTTGAACATGGCGCTTTCTAGGCTCGAGGTCGTCTAGAAGAGGGGATTCATGCTTTGAAAACGATACAATAAAGGTTTCTCTCTCGTCCTCGAGCTGTTGTGTTCCCTAGCTCTTCCACTCACTGTCATTTTCGCGCCATCCAACTCCAGTCTCTCACTCATTTCACATCATGTTGTCCAAATTCACGTTCGCTGCAGCGGCTTTCCTCTCTTTTTCCAACGCCTTCGCACTTGGCCCTCTCCCCAAGCGCGATTCCTCTAGCTGCCATGGCTATGCAGATGGATCTACCTACACGACTGGAGGGAAGAAGTTCCTCCTCTCCACCGACGTCGTCAAATCCACCAACAACCTCGGTGGCCCCATCTGGGACCTAAGCTTCACGGAGTGTGTCGCAGCATGCGCAGCAGACCCAGACTGCGTCGACCTGGCCTACACCGGTGGCAGCGTGTGCTACCTCAAGAAAGGCCTGGGCGTGCCTTTCGCTGAAGACGGGACCTGCGACGCTGTCCTCATCCCCGAACCAATCTCTTCCAGCACTGATTTGCCCGCATGCTCCCCTACCACGGCGATCTCAACCGCAACCATCACCGAATCAGCCTCAACCTCCACAACCACGGCCACATCCACGCTCACCGTCACCGCCTTGACTACCACCACCACCGCCTGCCCCACAACCACCGACCCCATCATCAATGGCTCCTTCGAAAGCGGCATGGCCCCGTGGATGCCCCTCCCTGGCGGCACCGACGGCTACGTTGAACGCGCATCGCCGGGGACCAACTACAAAGGCAGCGACCAGGCATGGGTGATCCGAGGACGCATCGACGCGACAAACCCAAACCTAAACCAGACCTTCGTGCAGTCTTTGATCCTGTGCCCTGGGACAACATATCGGCTGACCTTCACGGCGCGGCGCAATCTCTACAGCGGGCAATCTAGTCTCCAAGCGTTCCTGGGTGCTGGGCCTGATGCAGCGGTAGTAGTTGCGACGATACCAGTGAGTGGGTGGACGTCGGATACGATGGTAACGTATACGGGGAGCGATTTCGCGGTGCCGGCGGGCGCGCAGTATTCGGCGGGGATTGTGCGGTTTACGATTGGCTTTGCGCAGGGGACGGGGTATCAGAAGGATACGTGGGTTGATAATGTGAAGCTTACGCCCGTTGTTGGAGCGACGCCGTCGGCTTCTTGAGGGAGAGGATAGATATGCTGGGGACGAGAAGCTTCTAATGTGTAATGCTACCTTCCCTAGTCATTCCAACCTTGATGAAGTTCCTTAAATTTTTGTTGTATTCATCGCGGACGGATATTCTCGTAGTCGAATGCTTGCGAAGAAGATCTAAAATTCACGCATGTTCGTTTTTGAGGCGCGTTGAACACGAAGGTCGTTAGGCCGTTCCCCCGTCGAGAACAAGGGAGACCAATAATGCCAACTCTGCAGCTGCTACTTCTAGTATAGCATCAACCTTGAGCGCCGAGGCGTGTTGCCTTGAAAGATAAAAGAGAGAGACATGTTCCGCTTGTAGCGCGTACACGATTAGAAAGGTTGATCAATCATTAACGTGCGCTCCATGCAGCGCATGCAGTAAGCTAACCAACATCATATGATTAAGAAAAAGATTTCCAGAACGTTTTTTCGGTCCTCCAATTTGCAATGTGAATATTTTATGTCGCTAGAACCATGTCAAGTCTCGAAAAGCGCATGAATTGCAGTTTCATCCATTAGAGACCGCCCTTTATTTCATTATACGGTCTATGACTACTAACTTGAACTACATTGAGAGGAATGAGCTAAGAATAAAGAGATTCGTGGACTATGAAAAGCTTCACGAAAAAAATATCTTTATCAAACGCCAATGAAATGCCACTACGCTAAATCGTGAGAACATACCACCAACGCCAAAGAAACTGCGTTGTTGAGAAGATTAACGAGCCGGATCCGAATTATCGTCTCCATAACTACACGCTCCTAACAACCCTATCCCCAGCAAATGTGACCGCATTCTCTTCATGGCCGATACGAGTATTGGAGTCCGTGACCAAATGACGAGGCTCCAAAACGCCCACATTGCCCACAGCCAGTAGGGGCATTCATGCGGACACTCTTGAGTATGACGCTTCAGTGTATGGCAAGCGAACGAGGATGCGTAAAGAGACTCGCAAGAAACACACATGGCCGCTTTGACGTGCTTTGCCATGACATGCCGCTTCCACTCGTTTTTGCTCGTGAATATGGCAGAACACGGGCCCATTGGACAAGAGAAGCCAAGGCCGTTGCATGTAGTTCGTGGTCGACGAGACCGTTGCCGTTGAATAACACACGAACCAAAGACTTGATTATTCGCAGCGTCAGAGTCAACACTGTGGGGGTCAGAATCACAGTAATCTCGGTCGCTAACACAGACATCCTCATGCACCAAGCGATATCTTGGATTCTCCGTAACTGGAAGATAGCGAGATTCATCGAAGTCCGGCCGCCAGTTAGCCGTAGGAACATAACTCGCGGTCTGGACTCTGTCGTTTCCGAATGGACTGGTTTGGCGTAACTCAGTATCAAGATCGAATCTGCCGTAGGACAAATCCAAATCATACGATTGGCTATTTTCGCCTCGTATGCTGATCTCATTTGCGTGTGTCTCTGGGAGATACTGCATGAAGAGGTCTCGGCGGTTGAAGGGGTTGTAGGAGAAAAGGCCAAGGTCATTGGTATACCATAATTTGGCATCGTCGTTAGTTTGACTAGCAAAGCTCTGCGAATCTGCCCAAGGCGTTGAAGAATCTAACACAGAGTCCAGCGTGCTAGGTATGGCAAGTATAGGAAGCGCTTCGGCGGAGTTTGAGTAGAGAAAGTCATGGCCAATATTCCCAAACTCTTTAGCCGCATCCGGATCTCCGGTGTAGAAGTCTTTGCGGGCATGAACCTGTGCAGTCGCGTTCTGGACAGCTTCTTCATTGGTAATCACGGGTTGGTTGATTGAATAAGCAGCTGAATTCAAAGGGAAAATAGGGTTGTCACGACAACTTTCTTCTCGGAGGTGAGGCCAATGAAGATTGTTTTCGATACAGGTAATCTTCATGGGTGGACTAGGCGACGGCCAAGGCCCTGTCGAAGTAACAGAATGGTGTCCAGTCTTATCATTCCTCATCGGGAAGTCGTTTCGAGTATGGCCAGAGCTGGTCCTGTTTAGCTGTTGTTGTAGTTTTTCCAGGATCGATGGTTGTGCGGCAACTTGAGCAGGAGGCACCATGCCCGACGTCGATACATCAGCTTTGCTTTTCTTGGAAGAGTGTGTACGCATGCCATCTTTGGTAGCTAACGATGAAGTTTTGCGACCGGATGACGTTTTATTTGACGATGAGCCTTTGTCGTGATCATGATAGCACTATGCATCTGTTAGCCTGAGATCGACGGATTCGAAGAGGGAGCTCACCCTTCGATGTTGTTTCTTGCACTTGTCACATGCGTGAGTTTGTCGCTTTCGTTTGAAGTTCTCTCTCTCCGGAGTGTTCATCCGCCGCCGGAGCCTAACTTTTGAAAGTCGGCCTGTGGCGAGATTCCACGCTCCCATCATCTCGTGTTGCGGCGGCGGGCTCGACTGATGCTTCGATGTCGCCTCGCTCGTACCATCTTCCGCGTATGGCGAGATATAAGTTCCAGTTGCCCGGGAAAAGGGTTCTGCCGATGACGACCTAAGCTCAGCGTTTGAGCCAGAACTACTAGGGATGGTAGAGATCCCTAGTCCTGCAGTCTGGCTGCGAAATGTGCCGGCCGTTCCGATATCGTTGGCCTGGTCAGAACTGGTGTGATCAGAGGTGTGGAAGGCGTTCTTTTCAGCTACATTGAAGGGCGCTTCAGAGCCCCCTTTCTCAGTCATGAAGAAGGCTATGGAAGCTTCCATCTTTCTCTCCGCGTGCGTTCCAACACCTGGAAATGCCTCTTTCAGAGCTTCATAAAGTTCATCCGATCCTAGCGGTGGATACCAGATCAAGCTGGCAGATGGACGATCCACGTCTGCCGAAGGCCTGGGAGCGCGAGAGATCCGATATCCTGGTGCTGTTTTCATGCTGTCTTTTGGTAGTTGTGCTGCGTGTGCGGCTAGAAGCTCGACAGGTGCTTGCATTGACGATCAACGAAACAAAGAACAGCAGATACAAAGGTATCTTGATATATTCTACAAGCGATGGTAAGAAGCGAATTAAAACGCAAGGTTTTGGGGTAGAAAGTAACGCTGGAGGGTGCCTAGTGGTATCGAGAGACCAATTGCTGAGAAACGATGTCCGATTTGTGGCGTTGCGTGAGAAGGTCCAGGAAGCAGGCTCTGGTAGTGCTGTGGGATACTGTAACAATAAGAGTGAGCAAGACCTAGGATTAGGGACAGTCTTAGGTGGCAAAAATGCGGTGATCAGACCTTGATTCCGCAAAGTTTAAGGCAACGAGGCTGAAACCAAGCCTCGCGTAATTGTCCCAAAGTCGACTCCGCATATGCGCCAACGACCGGTGAGACCTCAGTCTCCTTATTGGGTGTTACGCTGCGGGTGATAATGCGGAATCTCCTCTTTGGGACTAAGTTGGACTTCTCGCCATCTGTGGCGATGTTTCCTAGAGCGGTCATTAAAGTTGGTGGTTAGCTTGCGAGTCTCCGCTCGAAGAATCCTCCACGTGTGCACCGGAATAAGCAAGAATATAACAGAAAAGGGTGGTATCATTGTCATTGGCTGCTAAGTTGGATCATCTGCATGAGGTTGAGTTTCGCGCTTCATGCAGAGGTACAATGAAAAACGCTGGGGCATCGCAACATCAGAAGGAGTCGTTCAGCAGGAGAAAGCATCATAATGCTCAATTAGCAGGCAGTTTGGTGCGCAAGTCGTAAATGCGCAAGTGATTCGTAGAGCGTTCCGAGCAACTCTGGTCCTCAATCCCTCAATCAAATGTCGTCTTCTTACCTTTCGACTCGACAATCGCCGCAGAGCCTCTCTGGGCATAGACATGGGCGGCGCCAGGGGCAATAGTCCTGGCATCAACCTTGTGATACTCTCGAGGAGGGCCCCATGAGCTTTTGCCACCACGCGGTTTGTTGTTGGCGAAACGCCTGTTTCCACCATCCTCTCCTCCGTCAGCCCCATTCTCACCCTTATCCCCGCCCCCTTTCCCGCCATACCGCTTCTTGTATCTGGTTTGGGCATCTTCGGCGAACTCAACGCGGAGGGCACGACCGTGGATCTGGTTGACGTACCACTTCATCTTCTTCTCTTTCTTGGGTCGTTTAGCTTTTTTATTCTCGGTAAGTTTTGTGTCGTCGCCCCCACTTTCCTCGCTTTCATCGTCGCTGTGACTCTTCGACTTGTATGTCCAACCAACAACCGCCGCTTTTGCAGCATCTAGATCCTCGAAAGTGACCCATGCGAACCCCTTGCACTTCCCAGAGTCCTCAAATGTAGCCATGAATACGTCAGTCACCTCACCACACTGCGCGTAGTGCTGCGTGAGTTCCTCCTTCGTCACGTCGAAGCTAAGATTTCCAACGAATATCCGATTGTTCGGCGGCTTGCCATCCTTGGGTAGCAAGGCATCCAGAGGGTCCGTCTTCGGGCGACCCTCGAAGCTTTTCGCATTCTTGATGAGCAACCTTCGCCCTCCCATCAATGTCTCGCTCAATGCTATAGCAGCCTCCAGTGCCTCCGATGTCGAGAGATCAACGTATGCGAAGCCCTTGTTCTGCGGCTTGAGGGTTTGCCCGGGCCTAGTCTCCTTGTTAGGCGGGGGCATATTCACTCGCGTGATTTGGTCGTCGGTGATGTCGGAACGCTCGATGATGAAGGCACGGAGTGTTTCTTTCGTAGCGGTCCAGGGGAGGTTTCCAACCCATATCCCGTACTTGGAACGTTCAAAATTTGGATTGCCCTTCGGTGCTCCATCTTCATCCTCGCTGTCGGTGTCTGCAGCCGCAGGAGCTGCAACCATTGGCTTGCCCTTCTTGGCTCTCCTCAAGGCCTTCTTCGACGGGGGCTCGGGGAGGTTGACATCGATCTCGATTTCGCCTTCTGGGAGGACATCTCTCTTGCGCTTCCGGGGTCGAGTGTCTGGGGATTCGGGGCTGGCGGCGTTTTCGTCGACGTCTTTGGTGGGCTTCGGTATTTTTATGGAAGATTTCGAGCTCTTCTTCTTCTTATGATCCTTTTCTACAAATTTCCTGCTCTTTACAGGTGGTTCAGTGTCGGACGCTGCCATTGTATGTTGTGGAGGTTTGGTGGTGTTTTCGCAGAGTGTGAAAAAAATAAAAGTGACGGTGACGGGAAGCCTGAATGCCAAGATTTTCGACCTCACTCGAAAAAATACTCCACCACCACGATTCATTGCGGCAACGACTCTATTGCTGTACTCACAATCTGTTTCCTCTTCACTTGAATATATGCCCTCTGCCCAAGCTGCACACTTCTCCTCCAGCCTGAGCTACAGTCTCCTCTCACGTCAATGCCCGTGGCCCCGCGCCCTCCCCGCCTAGTCTCCGCGACTATCGAACCCGCTGGCCTGACCCATGGACGCTGAAGGAGATGACATGTCCGCAGAGGATTCGCGAACTGCTACCCTTGGACGCAAGCGGAGCCGCCAATCATCCGACGACGAACGAACTGTGGGCAGAGGTCTGGGTTCTAAGGCCCCTGCCTCGAGGCATGATATCACAGAAAGAGCTAGAACCGGCAGTGGTGGCGAGCGGATAGCGGGTAACTCTCGTATGGATATGGGCTCTTATGCGGAGCCTTTGTCCGTACCTGAAGATGTATTCGACCAAGATGGCTACGCTGGACTTCCACATGAATCGGAAATGCTACTGACGGATTTGGGACAGCAAAGCATACCCATGAATGGCACACAGACATATAAGCATGTTCATCAGAGCCAAGCTCTGCCGGGTGAGTCAGTGCATGTCACAATGGACAATACAGACGAGCGAGACGATGTGGAACTCATATTCTCTGAAGCGGTACTGCCGACTGTACCTGAAACATCCACCCGTGGAATAAACGACTCTCGAGCATACGAGCAGAAACCTGGACAAGAGACTGGGACAGTGCCCGGATTTTTTGTCACGGATGCGGATCGTAAGGCCATTGTGAACCGGGAAATGAAACGTACACGCGAAACCCTTCATCGGAAGGGCTCGAAAAAGCTTGCGAATGGCGTCAAGGTCACTGTCTCCGTCGATTTCCCAGATGTGGCTATTCGCCATATGGGAAAGCAACAAGAGGCTCTGAGATGGGCTCTCGAATACCACATCGCCCGACACGCACTGAAGGGGCTCAAGGCAATATACTACCCAGTTAGCGATCACCAACAAGATGATACCGGGGAAGAGCGTTTCCAGGCGTTGCTTTGCTACTCTTGTAAAGCCTCGCCAGCGGCGATTGAGGGCCTCCAAGACCACCCTCTGGCCATTTGGGGCAAAACAAAGCCCGTCACAGTCAGCGTGCTCGATTTCGTCTCCGAGGATTGGGCAATTGCAAACGACATCTTCAAAACCTTCATTAACGCCAGGGTCAATGCCATCATTGATCGCCTACGTACAGGGGATTTGAGGCGGGAGCATTATGGTCCCTTGAGATCTTTGGATGACTCCAAAAAGTCGAAAAAAGACAAAGGCGAAAACAGACACAAAACCAAAGAACCGGTCGATGCCAATCAGGAGATCCAGCCTATGGCAGACAATTTATCTAATGCATACGACTCAGTTAGTCCGACGGATGCTGCGCCAGTGGATCTATCGACAGAGCCCGTCTATTGGTTCCAAGACACGGCAGATGGTGTGCCTCGTTGTCAAATGTGCATACGAAAAGGACATTCCGAAGAGGAGTGCCCTTCAAGAATGTGCAGACATTGCCGGGCGCCGAACGAGCACTTCTCAAGCGCGTGTCCAACGCGGAGGAGATGTGCGAAATGCCACCAAGCGGGCCATGCCAAAGATGAGTGTTCCACCACCTCATCTATCTCCGCCAAAGTTCTCCCATGCGATCTCTGCCAGCGTCAAGGCCACACCGAAGAGCAATGCTCCCTCCTATGGCGTACATTCTTCCCTGAGAATCTGAGCGACGTGAAGAAGGTCGGCCGCCTCATAATCAGCTGCTACTATTGTGGCGCGTCAAGCCACTGGGGTGATGATTGTCCACTTAAGCAACAATCGTCGGCATATCTCTCGAGTGCCGCTTCGAACACTTTTTCGAGCAGGGAGGCTGCCTACTTCCTCTACAGGCCAGAAGAAGCAGAAGGTAACGGCATAGTTATCAAGGGTAGAGCAGGCGCTGCCGGAGATAATATCAAAGACGAGAACGAGGATATCCCAAGCCGTGCAGACCTGGAATATTTCCAGCAAGCATATCAAGATCGGTGCATAAGAGCTGCCGCAGCAAGCAACAATGAACAGCCTCGAATTCCTCGTCTTGGCCGCCTTGAGGACCTAATATTCCAACCGGCGAATGGAAGCATCAAGGAAGAGGACGCGTACGGGATCAACGGCCTCCAGCTAAATATCCGACAACAAAATGGGAACGCCAATACCGAGCACGTGAATAGTCCAGCCACAATCCCCACCGGGCTTTCCAACCGCTCAAATGCCGACTCTCTCGAAGCGCAGCGTGCAGCTAGACTCGCAATGATGTCGCCAAATGATGCGAGGGAGCAACACGTCCAAAATGTTCAAATTGCTCAGAAGCGCAAACGAAAAGCATCAAAGAATGCAAACCTCTTACCCCTTGGCAACGCCAACAGGTTCGGCGACCGAAATGCTCAAGAGCTGAATGGGGGCAGCACCGAGGTGGGTGCAAATGGGACAGGTGTGACCTCAAATATCGCGCCAGTCAATGCAGCTACAATGAGCGTGGAGTTGAATGCTCAAGAGAGGATGGAGAAGCCTCGCCGGAAGAAAAAGAGTTTTGCATTGGAGGAACGGAGAAAGCACAATGCCGGAATGAAAGCTACACAGAGCATTAGCAGCTGAGCAGAGGGAAGCCAAAATAGCAAAGGCAATAGCACAGGCCCCACGTCGAGAAGCCTTCTTACTCCAGAAGCGGAACGAGAGGATGGCCACAAAGTCGACCTAACCAACATGTAGCTGAATCGTTGCCGGTACTGCTGAACATGGTTGGATTCGAACGACGCCCATTCTCCTCGGAATTCACGATCACCACCTTTCACAACTATCCTACACATCCTTGCCCTTTTATCTTTTATACCACTCCAGGCTCAAAAACCCTAATAGCTTGTTTACGGTGTCACCAGTGGGTTCATGTCATTTCCAGCACTCATCCTCGGTCCGTCCCACCTCATCTGCGCCACAGCCCCCTCGTGTGTTCTTCCACGTCAACTCGGGCCCACACGGCGCGGCATGGCTTTAGCGCCGGGTGCTAAGCAGGTGGAATGGAATGCATCACTTGTGCTTGTACGCTGGTGCCTGCGGATGGTGGGGGCAGACGGGCTTTGTGCGAGGCGTGAGTGTCATGGGTAGAGAAAAGTGCATGAAAGAAGATTCTACATACTCACACCAACCCATTGTCAGCATTCAAATTACTGCGAATCGTGATGAGTATTCAACGTGACCTTATCCGTATATGTGACACCTCGCTCCCCAACGGGGCGGCTCTGTCTCCATCCATGCCATGCCTACCCTTTGACTAGATGAAACGCCCGACCTCGGCGGTGAGAGCATGGCGAGCTGACAGGCGGTAGGATGGATATGATGTCGCACCGGTGAGAGGGCCGTCACGTGGAAGGCTTTGGATCAAGCGCCAGCAAATGCGAGTGAGCAGCGTCCAAGGCCTTCTTCGCCGCAGCATACCGATACGCCTGCGACGCGGAGCGGGTGGCAGGCCGAGCGTTCACCGGAGGCGGGCGCGGGCGGGGGGCGAGTAAAGTGGCCAGGGCGCGGTGACGTAGCGGGTGGACGGTTTAGACGGGCTGCGGTGGTGTCTTCGTAGCTGCTTCTACTTGATCGAAGTTGGTAGCCAAACATGCCATATTTGCTTGCAACAGACACTCTGAGATCCTTCATCAACCAGGAGCACATCCATACCACTGTCATGATGTTTCCGTGCTGGGCCGGGGGATACGGCGGAGAGGGTCGCGGCCGCAGTAAAGCGCCGCCACCACGGGCAGCTTAGCGGCGGGCGGTCCACCTCAGCGGCGCTCCGTGCTCGTTGCGTGGTCGAACGGCTGCCTGTAGAGCTGCCTCTCTCACCGACGCCGTCCCCTCCTCTCCACCCCAACCTCACCCACCTCTCTACCTCTCTCTCTCTCTCTCTACTCAACACCACGCACTCTTTTCAACAACACCTGCTGCGACCGAGCTGATAGCCTCTCTCGACGAGAGCGTAGACCCGACCAGACCGCTTGCCCCTCAACTCGAGACGTCACTCAGCCAGCCGGGCTGACTCCACACGCCATCATGGCCACCAACGTCCCCGTTACCCTCGACACGCTCATCACCATCAAGATTGCCATCCAGGGCAGCAACCGCAAGTTCAAGATCCCCCTCCGCGACCTGGGCGCCCACGTCCTGCCCGACAAGGTGCGTTGTCCTCGCCGCTGCCGCCTGTTGCACGAGCCTACGCAAGCTCCAGGCTGCTGGCCAGCGCTCGAGGAAGCTGTGCATCAAGCTCCTCCTCATCAACCGCAACTGACATCGCTGTGCCTCTCCTAGCTACGCGCCCTCCTCGCCATCCCCGCTGGCCAAGACGTCGTCTTCGAGCGCTACTCCGACAGTGCCGGCGCCTACATCACCCTCGACTCGGACAACGCCCAGGTCTACAAGACGCTGTTCCGCGCCGCCAAAGCGAAGCTCAAGCTGCGTCTGAGGGCCATCATCGTCTCCCACGACGCCGAGCCGTCCGCCTCTGCACCCGCCCCAGCTCCAGTGCCTGCCGCCCAGGCCCCATCCTCCCGCTACAGCCTCGACGCCCCCTCCTTCACCACTCCGCCCGTTGTGCCTGCACTGAGCCCGCCGACCATCGCCCGCTCGTGTGTCCCGCCGCGTCCCGGCGGAGCCTACAACTACAGCCGTATGGCAGCTTTCAACAAGGCCATGAGCGAGATGAACCAGCTCGCGACCCCACAGCAGCCTGCTGTCGATGAGGTCGATGCAGAGGGCGAAGCTCCCGTCCCCCGCGCATTTACCGCTCGCGAGAGTGAGTTCCCCTTCATGCATTGCTATGTGTGCATGTTTGCTAACCGCTACCAGACTTCTTCACCAACCTCAACGACATGCCGCGTGCCGCCGATCTTGCGTTCCGCATGAAGGACGCCACCCCTCCGCCACCGCCATCAAACGCCTGCTCCTGGGTTGTCTACTGCAACAACTGCGATAACCCAATGGCGAACGAGCATTTCCATTGCAGCATCTGCGATCGCGGAGACTACGATCTTTGCGCGTCTTGCGTCGATGCCGGCATCCACTGCCCGGGGGCCGGCCACTGGATGGTGAAGCGCTTTGTGAAGAACGGCACTGTTGTCAACAGCACCACCGAGCGTATTGGACCCAAGGCCAAAGTTGAGCCCGAGAACGACATGCCCGGTGCGTTTACCGAGGAGAAGAAGCCCGAGATCGAGGAGCAGGACCTGCCTACCCGAACTTGCAACTGTTGCGTTAAGGGTAAGATTAGTCTGACTCATTGTATGCAAACCAACCTAATCCTCTCTCTAGTATTCCCTGAGAATGAGTTCGTCACTTGCACCTCTTGTGAAGATTTCGATCTCTGCATGGACTGCCATGTGAGCACGAAGCATGGCCATCACCCTGGCCATGCCTTCAAGGCTGCGACTCCAGATACCAGCCTCACGGCTCTTGCTGACTTCCTTTGCTCCGAGGGCCGCAATGTTCGACATGCAGCTGTCTGCGATGGCTGCGAGAAGGTAAGTCCTCATGGCCCTTCTGGATAAGTGCATTACTAATCTCATCAGTTCATCTACGGCGTCCGCCACAAGTGCCTCAACTGCCCCGACTGGGACTACTGCTCCACTTGCATCGAGAGTGCCAAGTTCATCCACCCCCAGCATCGCTTCGTCCCAATCTACGAACCCCTGCCCGAGCCCCGCGCCTCTATCGTCCGACACTACGGCATCTACTGTGATGGACCCCTCTGCAAGGACAAGGAGAGCCAGTCTCACATTGAGGGTGTTAGGTACAAGTGCGCAGTTTGCCACGACACCGACTTCTGTGCCAACTGCGAGGCCATCCCTGCGAACCGCCACAACCGCACCCATCCCCTCATCAAGTTCAAGACTCCTGTCCGCAACGTCAGCGTGACTACCATGGGAGAAGACAGGAACGGTTCCCCCATGACCACCATGGGTGACCTCCCCGCTAGGCGATCCACCGCGACGGAGACAGTCCCGGTTGCCCCGTCTGCTAACGCTGCCACCCAGGTGCAAACCATCGTTGATATGAAGCCTGTCGAGGCCCGCCAGTCGAAGCCGAAGATCGAGATCAAGGATCTCCTCGCCAAGCCCATCCAGGAGAAGATCCGAGTTCAAAACCTTCTCTCCACTCCTCCCCCGGTCGCTAAGTCTGTCGAGGAGAAGGAGGCCCCGGCTCAGGTACCCAAGGTTGAGAGCTCTGTCAGTGAACTGGCTGCTTACTTCGTTCGTGATACTATGCAGGACGGCACCAAGGTTGCTCCAGGGTCTCGCTTCATTCAGGTCTGGACTCTTCGCAACCCCGGTCCTCGGTCTTGGCCCGCTGGCTGCAGTGTCCGCTACGTCGGCGGCGACAACATGCTCAACGTTGACAACAGCCACCCATCCAGCGACTCTGACCTCGCTGAGGCCACCGAGAGCAACGTCATCGGACGTCCTGTCGAGAAGGGTGAGGAGATCTCTTTTCGCGTTCTGATGAAGGCACCTCAGCGTGAGAGCACCCACATCTCTTACTGGCGCCTCAAGGCTCCGGATGGAACACCTTTTGGCCACCGTCTCTGGTGCCACATTGATGTTTCAGAGGTCGCTACTACTCCTGCCAGCCCACCAACTTTCTCGCCTGCCACCCCCCCTCCGATGAGCACTACCACCAAGTCAGAATACGAGTTGCAGCTGTTCCTCCTCGAGCAGAACAACAAGAAGCGCTACGAGGCTACCCGAAAGGAGGCGTCGGTGAAGCCTGCCCCGATGGACCCGATTGCCGCCGAACGGCGACTGCTTAGGAATCGTTTGGAAACTCTCCGCACAAGTGCTGATCTCAATGAGGTCACCAAGATGAGCACGAACCAGCAGCAGGAGTACGGCATGTCACTCATGATTCTGGAGTGGGAGAACAAGATTAGGGCGTTGGTGCAAAGGTCCCATGAGCTCGAGCAGGGTCTCGAGTCTGCGACTGAGGAATCTGCGGAGAAGACGATGCTTGAGCGGAAGCTGTTCTTTATTCGTAGGGAGCTAGAAGCGCATACTATTACGCTCGCCGATAGCCGGGAGAAGATGGCTAGGTTCAAGGATGAGTCGAAGGCGAAAAAGCAAGAGCAAGAGCAAGAACAGCAGCAGGACACCGTGTCCCCACCACAGGAGCCAACTCAGGAATTGCGATCCAAGGGCAGCGTCATGATCTTCCCCCAGCTCCCGAAAGAGTCGCCGGAGTCGAGCACGCACGAAGCTCAGGCCAATAACGAGACTGAAGCTGAGGAGAAGGAGGCCGAGGAGGGCTCGGAAGAGGACTTCTTCGAGGATGCCGAGAGCGTCGAGATGCTGGAGGGTAGCAGCGACGATGGCTTCTTGACGGATGAGGAGTATGATATCCTTGATGCGAGCGATGAGGAACAGGTCTAGACATTTCGGAGTCTGGTCTGGGGGACAGCGGTAGGCGGATCAACTTGGTGCTGGAACGAGAGGTGATCTCTGTTACTGCCCCCTTTCTACCACCACTCGAAGCCTGGAAGCTATCTGGCAATCACATCTCTGGCGTTTGCGGTCCTCCGTTGTCTAGCTTTGTTCCCTAAGTTGCTTTTTGGGATTGGGGGAGCTTTTGGGGAATGGGGTTTGGGATAAGACACTCTTTTGACACCACTCTACTCGGCGATCCTGGTGCTAGGCTACTGGCGCTTTGGTCGTCTCACTACACATACAGACACGTTCATTGTGGGGAGGGGGAGGAGCGGTCGGGGAGATGCGAATTGGTTTTTAATTTCATTTATTGATTGACACTCGAGTAGTTCTTTCGTAGTGGTTGCAATGGGAAATCTTTTGAAATTGATTTGAGGATACGTGATCAGTGCACAGGCAGTGAACGTTAAGAGAGTGCACGGCCTACTTTGAACGATGAGGCTGTTGCACAGCCTAAACTCAAGGCAGGGAGGGACAAGTGGAGCAGTGAAGATCATGCGGCACTTGAAGCGGCTCATGCTCATGCTCGTCCCCAGATTCGATGCTGCATATCAACTCGGTCATGCATGTCACCTCGATCTTGCATGTCAAGGCGGAGGCGATATATCGATCGACATGAGGTCATGCACCCGTTTGAAGCTAGAAACGGGGCACGCTGCCGAGGCCGTGAATAGAAACGCAATATAGCTGCTATACCCAGGTTCGCTAGTCTACGTATATGAATGAAGGGAGTTAGGCGACTGCTCTGTGGTAGCGAGAACGCGCGTCGTTTAATGAATCGCGACGGGGAATAGTGGTGCGTGCTGGGGTCGTGATAGGTGCTCACGCTCGAAGTGCTCCAGCGAGTTTCCACGTATTCTAGTCAATGGCGAAGAACAGCTTCTATCCCGTTCGGATTTGTGGAAGTGCATGGAAGTACCCTAAGCAGTGGCATACACCCACAGCGGCTTGCTCTGGAATTACAGTGCCACCTTTTCCATACCCCCGTAGTGCTGCAAGGTCAGCCTCGGTTCGGGTCGTGGCAGAAGCTTGTGTTGAACGACGGCCATGCCACATCGAGGTGGGGAGTAAATGGTGGGTTACTCCTCATCGAGCGTGAGGTTTGAGGTTTCCTTAGATTTCCTTAGATTTCCTTAGATTTCACGTGCTCTGTCATACAAAAGCACAGTGCCGAATATGCTTCATCTCCTGCCTCTCCTGCCTCTCCTGCCTCTCCTGCCTCTCTCTTTCTTTCCCGCAGAGCAGTACAAGACACCCCGCGCTCGCAACAACAAGGCTACGCGGCAAGCACCTAACCAAGTTTCATGATAGAGCACGCCACGAGGCCATGGCAGCCACGCATCCGTGGGCGGGCGGTCGTGGCGCCTGCGCTGGAGATCATGTGCCGCTTCCCTAAGCATCCCCCTTGCGGCAGATGGCCGATTCGGCCATGGCACCTAGGGAGGCAGCGGCCCTGCAGCTGTAGCCACCTGCCCACCTGCCCACCTGCCCACCCGCCCAGCGTCATGGCCGCTGCCAGCATGGGCAAGAGCGAGGCTCGGCGTGGGTATAACTCAGCTGGGGTTTCCGACTTCGAGCAGTATACAATCATACAATCCACCGCAACCTTCCAAGCTTCAACGCAACCTTCTTAGCTCCAACTATTAACTTCAACACAACCTTCCACCCTTTGAACCTAGCGATTCCTTTCCTGTTGACCCTACAGCCGTATGGCCGTGTTTTTAGGTGGCCCTGACCCCTTTGATAATTGGTCTCCTCCATCTACTCCATCACCGGTAGTCGAAATCGACATGGATTCCCTCACGCGTGTCCCCGTGATCAGGAACCCGAACTACAAGCCGGCAGGCCTGAAGTCGTATGCCTATCTCCTGAACAAATGTGAGTACACCGGGCGTCTCTCGACAGCCTCGCAGTATCACTGACACTCTCCAGACCAGTTCGCTCCCACTCTCGAAGGCCCCTTCCAGATGCTCAACGACGTCCTCCAGAAGAGCAACATCCTCGAGCAATTCGGCGTCGACCCCGCGGACCAGGAGAGCTTCGTCCGTGATCTTCAACAGCTCGCCAAGGACGCAAGCAAGCTCACCTTCAAGAAGCTCATCAGCGGCAAGGCGAGGGCCAAGCCGCGCCAGCTGGTGAAGAAGGATACCACCACTGGGAAGCCTGGGCTTGTTGGTGCACAGGACCAGCAGAATGACTCTTTGTAAGTCCTCAACCAGAGTTGAGAGTCTAGACTTCTTCTAACGCGGATACAGGTATCTCTGCCCCGTGCAAATCGGCACTCCAGCCCAGACCGTGAACTTGGACTTCGACACTGGCTCCTCTGATCTTTGGGTACCGCCAACATCCTCTACTGATCCCAGACCACCATACTGATAACCTTGGTTAGGTCTGGTCCACCGAGCTCGACAAACAAACCCAAGCCTCTGGCGCCGAGACTCACCAGATTTTCAACGCCTCCAAATCCTCCACCTACAAGAAGTCTTCGTTTTCCACCTGGAAAATCTCATATGGCGACGGGTCCTCAGCCTCCGGCATCGTGGGCACCGACCTCGTGACCGTCGGCGGCCTAACCATCAAAGCCCAAGCCGTCGAGCTCGCCAACAAGCTCTCCACCGAGTTCCAGCAAGGCGCCGGCGACGGCCTGCTCGGCCTCGCCTTTGGCACCATCAACACCGTCAAGCCCAGGCCCGTCCAAACCCCCGTGGAAAACATGATCACGCAGCGGGACATCCCCAAGGCGGCTGAGCTCTTCACCGTCTACCTCGGCAGCTGGCGCGACGCCAACGAGGACGACAAGGGCGAGAGCTTCTACACCTTCGGATACATTGACCAGGACATCATCAAGAAGAACGGCGGCAAGAAGCCCTATTACACGCCCGTCGACTCCTCGGACGGCTTCTGGAAGTTCGCCTCGGCCTCCGCGACCGTCAATGGGAAGAAGATTGCGCGTGCCGGCAACACCGCCATCGCGGACACGGGCACCACGCTCGCGCTCGTCGACGACGCGACGTGCCAGGCCATCTACGCCGCCATTCCCGGCGCCGTGTACGACAGCACGAACCAGGGCTGGACGTTCCCCACGGGCACGGCGGCGGCCAAGCTGCCCGTCGTGACGTTTGCCGTCGGCGGGAAGCAGTTCCCGGTGCAGAAGGAGGACCTGGCGTTTGCGAGCGTTAGCAGCACGATGGTGTATGGGGGGATTCAGTCGAGGGGTGATTTGGACTTTGATATCCTCGGGGACACGTTCTTGAAGGGCATTTATGCCATCTTCGATCAGGGGGGCAAGAGGTTTGGCGCGGTTAAGAGGATTGAGAAGTATCAGAATGTGTCGGCGCCGCAGCAGTAGAAGGGGGAACGGGATAGGATGAGTGGGTAGATGGGATAGGAGGGCTGGGTTTCTGGGTCATTGTACTAATGCTTGTAGACCTTTCCTGTGTTTTTGAGAATGGCGTAGGGAAGTAGTCAATGAATACAACGATATCGAATCCTAGATGAGCTTCAATCGAATACATCTTGAAGGCATCGAAACGGCAGTTTCAAGAGCTTATCAAGCTTCGAGCTCCTAGCCCATCATCAGCCCGTGGGCCCGTGACAGAATCTCATCTCACGTGCTCTGCTTACTAACCTCGATATTTCTACTATAAAATCACGACCGGTCTTCAGTTGTTGACTCTGCAGCAGCGGGATTGGGGATCGGGTCAAAATGACTTCACTGGAATCCCATGGTGGGTTCGTGAGCAAAACAAGAGCTCTCCGGTACTCATGGGGTTGGATCAAACTTGGAATTACAGCACCCCATGGGTGTGGTGGAGGGTGTGGATCAAACATAGCCGAGCCAAGCCATTATGACTGGCTTGGTGGTTGGCGAGGAATACGCAAACACAAAGCAGAACCCAATGGGTGCGTTGCGGTGGGAAACTTCAAAAAAGTACCCGAGTGATGATGATGTGGTGGCGGTGGGTGGAGGGTCGCGCGGTGGAGCATCCTCAGCACGATGCTGATGATAGTCGTTGCAAGATAAGTACACTGTGTAGCGGTTTGCAGGAAGTAATGATGTTTAGTCTATTAGAATCATGACGGAAAGAAACAGGGAATGGTGATAGACATCAGTGAGAACAGGAGAGCGCAGGTCCAACATCAAGTATATCCTTGGCCTGTTTTGACATCATACGTAGTGAAACTTGAAAAGTTTTGAACGCAAGACACGTCTAGCAACTCCTCGACGATGCCCACACCATAGGTGGTGATGAAGACCATTTTCAAAAAAAGAGCCCCAAGTACTCCCTCATGTCTAGCATAGATTTCAACCGCCCATCGAAGTTTCGTACTCTAATTCAAGCCGCGAAACGTGACGGTCACCTGACTTTAACGTCCGCACGTGCTTTCCAGCCCCTTCCCGCGACTCTTCTCACACCGACCCATTCTCATACCTCTCATCCACCTCCTCCTCTGAATCTTCATGCACCATTCCCCCTAACCCATCTGTCTCCGCCCCAATCAACGGCGCTCTCTCCCCCTCATCCCTCGCCAGATGCCCCACTATACTAATCGCCAGCGTACTCAGCCCATGCACCATCGTACTCGCTAGTACAACCGCGCACACGACCGGCCACACCAATAGCACCGCCCTCTTCTTTGTCTCGGGGAAATTATGCGGCGGGTGCGGCAGCGGGATCGACGCGTCCGTCTCCAGCTGCGCCCGCGCTTCCATGACCAGGAACAGTGCACCGACGCCCATCGGCCCGAAGTGGCCAGTAAAGAGGGCCTCGTTGAAGGTCTTGATGGCTGGCATCCAGCGATACAGCGCCAGGACGATGGGAAGGCGGCGGAAGACGAGGACGAGCCCGATAAGGCCGATTAGTCTGCCGGGAGTAATTCCCACGAAGTCAGAACCAGAGGTGAAGGCGTGCCAGGGGATAAGGGCACCGAAGAACACCAAAAAGGTGCTGTTGAGGAGCAAATCGATGACTACAGGTAAGTTCTTTTCGCGGATAGGCGAGTTGCCAGCGTGGCCGAAACCGACGCCTGCGCCAAAGGCTACGAGGAAGTCGTTGACGCCGAGGGTGCTGGCGGCGCCGATGGAGAAGATGGCGAGCAGGAGGTAGAAGACGAGGTAGGATGCTCGGCAGACTATTTTGCGATTGTTGGAGAAGCGAAAGAGGCGGTTGGCGGCGTGGCCGAGGAACAGGCCGAGGATGATGCCTACGCCGCATTGATAGAGGATGTGGACTAGGAACCATTTCTTGAATATCTTGAATATGCTCCCGAGGGTGGCGCTGGTGAGGATGCTAATCCCGACGCAAAGCAATAGGAAAGAGACGCCGTCGTTGCAACCGGATTCAGCAGAAAGGATCAGGCGTAGACGTAGAGGGACCCTTTCGGAAAACTGGGAGTTGGATAAGACGCTGGCTGCAAGCACGGGGTCCGTAGGTGTTAGGCATGCTGATATTATCAAAGCCGTGGGGATATCGGTTTCGAAGATCCAATAGACGAAGGCAGCGCAAACGACCCATCCAAATGCCATCACTGGTCCAAGCAGGATCGTTAAACTTCTCCAGGTATTCCTAAAGTAATCATTTGGCAGCTCCAGGCCAACGGCGAAGCATTGGATGCCAACGGTGAGTCTTGTGATTTCTTGAATCACGTCATCGGTGAATCCCCATTGCTCAGGGCGAAGGACGCCCGCACATTTTGGACCGAAAACAATACCAGAAATAGTAGCTAGAGGTGGTTCAGAGAGGTGGAGTCGGTTTCTAATAAAGAGAGAGAAGAGTGCGTCTGTAAGAAGGAAAATCGGGACGGTGAGATAAGTCAAATGCGGGCCAGAAGGCTCGAGCTAGCTCCAAGCCATAATATAATAATGCGACGATGAAATACCAAATCAGTATAAAGGACGATGTGAGGTACATGCAGGGAGCGCGGTTACGTGGGGTGGAGGCGGACCGTCCTAAGCACACTAGTATACAAGGCTAGAGCCAAAGGTGAAAGCCATGTACAACTTTGACCTAGATTTCTGGTAGATACGCTCAAAAGCTTTTTCTTCTTCCTCCTCCAAAAGGCGTAGGACTATATTTACGGCGCTGAATGTGTCCCAAATTACGTCGTTACAAGTCATGCAAAGGACGTTGGTAAATGGCCCTATCCCAATCTCCTCAAGAGCATATCCTGTCAACAAAGAATTTGCTCGGCAGGTGTTCGAAAGAAGAGTTGATAACAGTTGTTTGAAGACCAAGGATTGGTAAAGATGGTCAAGCATCAAGACCTCCAAGACGGGGGTGGCGGGATGAAACCATTCAAACCTGCTTCGTTCTCGAAATACTCTCCAATGTCGAAGTCGACGTCTGGTCTAAATTCGTCTTTCAGATGCTCCTCTTCGTTCCGTAAATTTTCGGCATCATCAAATCTGTTTGTACCCTGTAGTGCTGTGACCCGAACCTTTTTCAGCAATGGAAAATCGCCCTTAAACGATGCCGCTAGCTTAACCAGATCTGGGACAATAATATCTCCACATAAACGTATGACCAACTTCTCAAGTGAAGTTGGAAGAAGCTCAGTCCAGGGACGGTTTGAGTTTTGGAGCTCTGGGAAACTCGTCATTAAAGCCATTTGTTCACAGTCCAGAGTTGCCAGCTTGCGAAACGGTCGAAGGTCTCCAAGTCGAAATCTCCCCGCTGTGAGGAGGCGAAGCTGCAATGCGACTTTGCGAGGGGCCCATCCAAGTTGAAGCTCCAACTTCAAGTGTTCGAGTGTTTCACAGTGTCTGCTGAGCGCTTCGACCAACTGAAGAGCGTCAAATTGATCGGTGCTCAATCTCGATGCAGCTTTGTAATGGTGGCTGAACTTGAATGACTTTAGTGCCTTGCAGCTTGTGATGAGAGCTGTGATTGCTTCGACGCTAAGCGTACTCCATTCCAGGTTGATGGAGGTGATTCCGAACGCTGCCAGGTTTTGCTCGGCGAAAACATTGAAATTGGCGGCTGTCCAGAGGCCGCTCTGGCATTGATATGCTTCGAATGTGCGCAGTGATGGTAATCCGAGGAATGGGGCTAACGTTCTGATTTGAAATCCTCCGTCCCCGGCTCCATTCTCAACGCAAAGCCTTTTGAGGGAATGGTACTTCGAGGGTAGACCGTGTCTGGCCTTTTGGGCTTCATTGGTCACGAAATGCCAACGGAGACGAGTGGATGGTGGCATGGCAAGGTGGAGCTCTTGCAAATTCGGAAGCTGGGAGACTAGGAGCATCACCTCCGCATCTTCGACACCTCGAATGATCGATTCATACCAGTCGGGCTCCGAGTTGAGAGAGACATATCGGCCCGCATCGACAAACAGCTGAAGGTCCTCGCGGCGGGGTGGATCTGATTCATTCAAGAAGGAGTAGACATCTGCAGCCGTTCTCCATACTCTGATCTTGGCAGTCCGGGCATAGGAAGCGAGTTTAGGGTCTCGAAGAATTGTGCGGAGGAAGGGTCGGAAGGAATATGCTTGCTGAAACAGCTCATAGGAGTAGAGGCCATAGAGAGTGGCCTTGGTAATGTTATTGACCCTTCGAGATACGAGCGAGAGACTGCATAGGTCAGTCTTGTGCCCGCTCAGGTTGGATATAACCTGGTCGACAAGCTCGTTGGGCAGATCAAGGAGTTGCGGCATGTTGGACTGAGTGATGATCGATGGATGTTCATGGAGGAGATAGGTTGTCAATGGATCGGATAAGTACTTGGCCCGTGCATCATCGCAAGCTAGGTGAATTACCACTTTCAGTGACTTCAAACTCCTACCTCAGAGGGCATTACCATGGCCCCTATATTTTGGCCCCTAGAAGTGGCTTATAGGACGTGGTTGACAGATTTACCCCAAACTCTTATTTATTCTATACATATCTCTATGTCCCTTGTTCTCGAGTACCACCATCCTCCGCGTAGTTACAAATACTACACGAAGTAACTGTCCCGCTCATGTTACGCGCATGTGCGCTTTCGGTAATCGCCCTGCCTCCTCAGTTTGAAAAATGTCGAACATAGACGGTATAAGGGCGTTCAAATAAGGTTTCTAGCGTACGCTAGTGTATCCTATCTATAGCTCCTATATAGTAGGGCTTTCCTGTAACAGATTAGTGGTAGCTGATAGTTATATCAGGTTTGAAGTGCCACGCTGCGTCGTTGCAAATGATCACCAGAACAACCACGTGATGGTAGGAGTTGGCTGACCGATGTCTATTAGTGGGTTGGCGGCTAAGAAAAGACTGCACTCGGAAGATCTATGTGATATCACTAGAAGTTCGAGAGATAGTGGATAATACAACAGTGTATGTGTTTTACAAACATGCTGTACATGAAGCGACGCCAAAATCCTATAATACATCCATGCATCTACACAAATCGACTACTACCGCAGCCGTTGCTTTCCCCTAGCAGCCTCCACCATTTCTGGTTCTGGGATCTGCACCTGACTCGATAGCACTCTTTCCACAAGCTTGGCGCCATCCAAGAGGTTGCCGCTTTGCTTCAACCCTGAATCTAGCTCCAATTGATGCAACCTCTTGGACTCCAAATACTTCTTTCTCTCTGGAGTCAAGATCCATTCCTTAGGGAACTCGAACCTCGCCTTCGGTTTGTGATGGCGGAAGTCGAAGGGCACATCTGCGAAAGTGTCTTTGCCCTCACGCGCCTCTTTGACGAGATTGTTGACGGTGTCCCGTAGGTACCGCTTATTCTGCGCCTGTGTTCCAAACATCTCGCAGCTCATCTTCACGATGTCGGTCGAGGGATTATATCGAGACCCCGCCATTTTGATGAGCTTGTCCCTTTGTAATTGGGTAAGTCCCGGCATGTCGGAGGTGCAGAATTCGACGACCACCTTTTTCGCAGCTGGGTGCTCTTCACCGAGGTAGGTAGTGTAGCGGAAGCGTAGTGGTTGCGAGGTCGATGGGACCTCGAATGGCCTGGCAAGCTCTTTGGATCCGGTTAGCATTTGGTGTGGTGTAAGCGGGTGAAAGGCATTTCTTACTGCTTAACAAGGGCAACTCCCACGCCGCGAGTCTGGCGTATTCCCTCAGCTCGCGGTGCTGTTCCAGCTCTCCATGGCCCAATGCAGATATATCGTCGCCGAAGTAGTCTTCGTCGCCCAAATGCTCATCCTCTCCAGAATCCCAGAAATCGTTGCCAACCCTCGGTTCGGGCGCTTTGGTGAGCATATTGTACTCTTCCTCATCACTGAGCGCCTCCTGATCGTACTCCTCGTAAAGTCGTCCCAAAGCTTCCCTGTCCACCCCAGCGACTTCATCGCCAGCGTCGTCGTCGAACCCCTCGGGAATAGCGTCCAGCTCCTTCATCAAGGCATCAGGGTGCACTGTCGATAGCGCATCAAGAAAGCGCCGCACGCCCTGGTCATCTGATTCGTCTTGAGTGTCTGCATCGAGCTCGATTCCCTTGGTGAACTCCTCGAGCCTCTTGTCCCTCGCATCGTCGTTGGGATTTTCATCGCGGCGAGGAGCGGTGGTGGAAAGGCGCCGCTGCCAGGGAATCGCAGACAGCGGTGTATAGCGGGGAGCGGTGGGGACAGGACATCTTCGGGCGCAGAGCACCAGTCTCCTCGCTATTGTTGCCATTGAGTAGGTTGATAGATGTTGTCTTGCACTGTAACATTTTCAGAAACGCGAGACCGTCGGCAGCTTCGGACCCTTTTCGCCGACCGCCAAGCCATTGGGCTCGTTGACATTCAGGCGGTGCGAAGGGCCAGATGCCTCCTTCTTTCACCAAAAACTCGTTTGGGCATTTCTTGTCAGAAATGTCACTCCAAGGCAAGAAAGCGTCCAAAAAGCTGTGTTTTGTGACTGTCGGGGCAACAGCTTCCTTCAACTCTTTGATATCTGCTACGTTGCATCCCCAATTTCTCGACGCATTATCGAAAGCAGGGTATACGAACCTCCTTGTGCAATACGGCAAGGACGGCAAAGCAGTATTTGACAAGCTGACTTCAGAGCTTGATGGCTTAGCTGGACACGGCATTGCGATCGATGGATTTGACTTCAACCGCGATGGGCTAGATCAAGAATTAAAAGCTGCAAAGGGGCTACCAGAGAACTCCGAGGGCGTTGTCATCAGTCATGCAGGTATGCAATTTGTTCCTCTTCTACAATTCTTATGGAAGACTGATCGGGGTGATATTTCCCTTCATCCAGGCTCGGGCACCATATTGGCCGTTTTGAGGATAGACGTACCTCTTGTCGTTGTACCAAACGAAGACTTGCTCGACAACCATCAAGTGGAACTCGCAAAGGTATTGGAAGAGCAGGGATATGTGATATACGGGCGTTTAGAGTACGCTGAAGGATCCATTCACCTTCTGTCAGCACTAACCAAATGTTCCAGAGATCTACCCGCAACAATTGCCAAATCCGAGGAGTTACGCATTCGACACAAGTCTTGGCCACCCGTAAATAGTGGAGCACATCGTCAAGCGCGGGGTCTTGCAGGTGTCATGGATGAAGAGATGGGGTTTCTAGACTAGGACTACCGGAACCTCTGCCGCGACCCGGACTTACCGAGACTATCCCAATTGGTGTATCACTCCTGGATTATCATATTCTTCAATGTCTTGGATGAACTCTTCGAGTTTGCGAGTGCTTCTAGACTTAGAGGACCCGCCACAGCCGCGTTCATCTCATTCGTTCCAGAAAAAAATATACGGTTCCATTGCCCCCCAAGAATGCCGCGGTTGGAAAAGAAGCTAAAGAATCCTGGCAAAAATAGCATCATATTAACAGCATCTCAGCGGCGTATTCCACGCGTATAGGTGGAGAAACCCGGCCCGGATCGCCATGGAGGGAATATTGCAAGAACGGGGATTGAGGAGATGCATGCACCCCCTCTCCGTACTTCGAGGCTTGTCTATGTTTTTGAGAAGCTTGTACATATTAACTTCGTGGGCCTCCACCACGGGCCGTCCCCTCGCGCAGGGTTCTACCCCCACCTCGTCTCACCCCGGTTAGTCACCCATCCACGTCACGAAGCCCGCTGACGCGTTGACAGTACCTGCAGTGGCTAGGTCTCCGTTTAATTTCGGGCATGTCACTCGACTTTCCAACTTCTTCTTTCGGATACACCTCCGTGGAAATCATCGGGATGCACTCAATCCAGGTTGCCGGTGACTTTAGCGAAGCATTCGCTAGAGGAGGAGCAACACGGCGGTTGAAGCGGGGTCAATTCAGCATGCACGTTTTCACAGTACATCGTGCAGTCTTCCTAGCTTGGCATGCCATAAGCGGTGCTCAACTCACCGACAGCATCTGGTGATATCTCTTCAGTACGCTTCATCAGCATCTCGACAGTTCTTACGGAATAGATAGCTGACAGTCGCATTCGTGTGCTTCTCAGACTCTCGTCTACTCTGGTGTCCACTCTGATGTCTTGCATGTCTTCAGTTTCTCTTACTGACGATGACCAGCATTCAGGACACGAGGGGAATCCCTACCATGTCTCCCCTGTTACTATGTTTCACGAGCCACACACCTAATGCTGCTAGAAGCCCGATCAGAACGCTAATGACCACCTCCCATGGCTTTCTGGCAATTAGGTCTGGAAGTTTTCAAGACATCACAAGGGCGTTTCTCGGAGTCTCTCGGAGTCGGGGCTCGTCGGTCCCGAGTAGATGACCATCGAGGTCATTAGTGAGGAATGACGACGCGCAAGTATGGGTCATACCAATTGCTAAGCTTGCTGTATGCAGGTCTTCTCACTTACTATTACATTTTTGTTCGGTGCGTGAAGTAGATCTTGCCTCTCTCGTATTGCGGTTCGAAGATCTGTCCAAAAATTCTTTCAGAGGGTGCCACTGAGATACCTAGTTGTTATGTTCGTCATCAAAGAAAGAACACCCTAGCTAATTGCCGTTGTGGAGTCGTCTTCATGCCGTTCGAGCCATGGAGAACCCGGCCGCGGGATCCCGCAGTTCGAGTTGAATTGAGGTGGGCATTTATCGATCAGAACTATCCATGCATATTTATTCCGAGTTCGCCCAGTTAGTTCTGCATTCTTTCATCATTTTTACCTTTTTCAGTGCTCAGCAGTACCACAATGAGGCTCGATAAGGTATCTGTGTTATGTCTAGTAGCCGCACTTCTAAATCCAGCAGCCTCCGCTCCTGCCCCATCATCTGGAGGTCTTCGCGGATCGGAAAACCTGCTTGGCTATGATTCGAACAACAAGGTGCCACAGCCGCCGACAGTGATACCATCAGATGAGTTTGAATTAGCTCCGGGACAATCACAAGATGCCGACCTGGGTGTTCCCATTGACCTTACGAACGTCAAGAACCCTCAGCCAATTCGAGGTGGCAAGACAGGCCCAACAGATCCGGGCCCTCGGTGAGTTTGGACAATAGCAGCTTTCGAATGCGCTTGACTGACAGACCTCTCTACAAAGCACTTATGTGTATGATCGTTTGAATAGCGACATGTATGCTCCCCCGGGAACCGACGCCGGAGATTTCACCAACGCCAAATGGCCCTTCGCGCTCTCTCACAACAGACATGGCCTTGCTGGAGCCGGATGGGCGCGCCAGCAAAACACTGACCAGCTCCCAGTCGCCACCGCCATGGCCGGCGTCAACATGCGCCTCTCATCGAACGCATACCGCGAGCTGCATTGGCACAAAGCAGGCGAGTGGTCGCTCATGCTGAACGGCAGCGTCCGTATCCAAGCCGTAAATGAGAACGGTGAGACCTTCATCGACGATCTGACCCTAGGCGATGTCTGGTTCTTCCCGGCAGGTATCCCGCACTCGATCCAAGCCTTCGACGACGGCTGCGAGTTCCTCCTGGTGTTCGACCAAAGCGACTTCAGCGAAGACGAAACCTTTCTCGTCTCCGAGCTCTTCGAACGTAACCCCCAAAGCGTCGTGGCGAAAAATTTCAAGACCTCTGTGCAGGACTTCAAGAATCTACCTGATGGCCAGTTGTGGATCTTCCCTGGCACACCCGCGCCAAAGAACATCTCTGCGCAGAACGTGACAGGCCCCGCGGGCGCTATATCCCAGGCCGGCTCGTACAGCTACCACTTCTCTGAGCAGCAACCGTATGAGGTCGATGGCGGCAGCATCAAGATTCTCGACCCGGCCACCTTCCCCATCGCCAAGGGTTTCTCCGTCGCCCTCATCACTATCAAGCCCGGCGCGATGCGCGAAATGCACTGGCACACGTCCTCCGACGAGTGGTCGTATTTCCTGGCCGGCAGCGCTCGACTAACGGTCTATCAAGCGCCAGCATCGTCCCGTACGTTCGACTTTTCCGCTGGGGATGTGGGATACGTGCCTTTCCCGAACGCGCACTACATTGAGAACACAGGGTCAAATGATGTCGTGCTCTTAGAGGTGTTGCAGGCGGACGCGTTTAGCGATATAAGTGTGGGACAATGGCTGGGGCTAACGTCCGGGCAGATTGTAAAGGATCACTTAAATGTGCCGGAGGGTTTTATTTCGAAGCTGTCGAAGGTCAAACAATACATTGTGCAGGGGAGTACGAATTTAACGGATGTGCAGTGAGTAAGTGTACGACGGCTTGAGTGGGCCTATGGTAGCACATACACGCTATGAAGGGTGGCGGTCGGATTGTTAGCTGGATGATATGATTTCACAGTCACCGGACGTTCGTTTAGTAGTAGGCCTTTTCCTCTTGCTACCCCCGGAGGGCCTATTGAGTCTACCAGACACTCCAGTCTTTGGCAAATATCACGTTTACGAATCGTGTCGTATTCCAAGATGGTGTGTCGCTCGGAGTCGTTGATAATATCCGGTACCAGAGTAATTTGACACGTGTCCAATTCGTAATGCGACGTATTTACATCACGACTATATACCTGATGATACATTGAAGCACTCTTGATGGTGGCATGAGAGTGCCAACAATCCAATGCCCTAGTCCTGTTTCGCAATGACGCTAATCAATGTAACAGAGCTGAATTCACTGCCCTTTCACTGCTTCCTTCGGCCTCCCACCACTTCATTTCCCTTTCGAACTCCCCTCCCCAGACTTGCCTGACCGCATCTCGGGTAGCGAGCTCGTAGACTCAAGATGGAAAGTAAAAACACCCGCCCCAGACTACTCCGAAAGCGTCCCTGCCAGCATTATCGTAGACCCAACCTGTTCAGAGAGATAATTCTCTCCAAACTACCCAGACGCCATGTATGCAAGCGTCGTTGCATGGTTAAACTGCCATTGCGATGCTGACCCCCACCTCGCCCTAACCCTCGCAATTCTCTTAAGCCGCCTCTCCCACTGCCCCTTCCTTTCCCCTTCCTGCTTTTCTCGCTGCCGCCTCCTCTCCTCTTTGTACTCCTCCCTTTGCCGCCAGCCTCTATTATAACTCTGTGGCGGCAGCTTCACTGGGCTTGGGATGGTCCTGTCTGCTGGGATATCCGGATCGTCAGCGCGGATAGCGTGCTCGCGGGGTCCATAGTACGGCTCGTAGAAAGATAATTCGTACTTGTGCGTGCGGATGTTGAAGCGGTCGGAGTGCAGGGCGCGGCGGATGAAGGGGTGGAGAGCGGTGTAAGGGCCAGATGAGTCTTGAGTTGCGGTTGGGAGAGGGAGGTTGGTTTGTAAGTAGGCTTCGAGTGGTGGGACCAGGGCCTTGTATGGAGATGATGTATTCGGGTTATGGGGAGAAAGCCCCGAGTCGCGTCGTCTAGTAGGCTTAAATATATTGTTCCCGTCGAGTCTATCCCACGTCGTTGCAGGAAGAGAGGGTTCTGATTTGCGTCGTCGTTTCTCTTCTTTGCGACCCTCGTACTCGTCGTTGCTGTATTCGTCTGGTCGTAGGGTTGAAGTGCGTCGTCGCATCTCCCCTTTGCACTCTACATCTTTGCCATATACGTCTGGTAGGAGTTCTGCCAGACCTGGATCCACGCTGAGGGTTCGACGGCCGATAGGCCGGTTCCGCTTCATCAAGGGGGTGAGCTCCCATATGTTCAAGCATAGCTTGACATAATTAGGAGAGTTGTATGGTGTCTCGTATGGTGACATGGCAGTGCTGCGCTGGTGTGGGCGTTGTTAGGGGCTTTTGATGCGGAAACCTTGGGGCCAGAGGGTGGTTGAGGTGAATGTGGGTTGTCCTCGGTTTGGAGAAGCGACGAAAACTCCACCAGGCGCGATCCGATTCGGGTCGGATGAATCGAGGAACGAACAATATGGCTTGGAACCGTACCATGGGACGACACCTAGTCACGTTACTATCACTCTTCAAGAGAATAGCTGCACGAACAGTAAGCTCGAGAACAAAAGCGACACAGGACGGGTTCCCATACTGACTATGCGTTCGACTTTGGACATCTTTGATACTGTCGACAGCATCAGCAAAATCCTACTTTGAACGAAGCTGTGGGCGAGGGGAATTATCTCTCCATACCTGCAAGATGGCGCAGAACTTGGGTGACGCCTGATGTGAACCTTGGTACCCAAAGCCGATCAAATTTCCCTTCCCTATAAAAACTTTTATATCTCGCACATTTTCAAATAGACTCTCGAGACCTCAAACCAGCAAACCGAAACACTCCACGAGTAAACCACATCTTCCCCAATGAAATCAACTTTCAACCCACCTCAAGAAGGATCTTAAGCCTTGTTCTTTCGAGCAGTGGCTACCACAGCCAACTACCCCAAATCATGGAACCAACTTTTATGGCTTGGTTCGACTCAAACCTCCGAGTTAAGTCGGGTGGGCTTCCGGGTGGTGTTCTCGAAAAGCAAATGTTCCTAGACTTGCTTCACAATCCACTTCCAGACCTCGTTATGCCTATAAATGCGCGGTGCGAGAGATGCCACAAGACGGCAAGCAATCCAAAGCAAATCAGGACTTGCAATCACGTCTTTTGCTGGGATTGCCTGAACCGCTGGCTAGAAGAAGAAAAAAAGAATACCTGCCCGATTTGCCTCGACGGTATTATACTCTTCAACACTGATTTCGAGATTTTCGTCGCCAATGATGCCATATTAAAGCCACAATTACTGGATAGGGAGGACAGCATAGCCTCATCCCGGACTGAAAAAGGTGACGATCGAGAGAGGAGGGGGGAAGGGGGGTCTCGGGATCAGAAAACCCAGAGGTGGACATATCTTTCGCAACTTGAGATTTGACTCGAGTCGTAGCTCAGCTGTCTTCAGCTCTAGCAATAAAGAGCGGGCTCAAGCCTAGAAATAAAAGCACTTCATTCTAAGGAAATCTGCACCTCGTTTTGAGTGCAAATAACGATCTAAGGAGGATCTCAATAGAATATGCCCGGCTATTCCAGGACTGATGTATGCCTATTCTGTACAGTCATGACTGACGATTGCCTACACGGCCTGGCCAAAATGTAAGAGACGAGGTCGCCGGTACAGCCGATGAATACAGACGGAGGCTTAGTAGATTGAAATCAAGTCATTTTACTACTGAAGCTGACGATGGTAGAGGAGAGTAAGGCAATGCGGATATTCTGTAGAAAAGGACTACAGGAGGATATCGTCACTCCAGAGGCCCTAGTATTCTATCGACTGCATTGATGAACGAGATGGGCGAATAATGGAAAACTAATACAACTGATGCAAGCATCATAGAAATACAGCTGTTAAAAGAGCAGGCGGGATGATTGATATAGGAGCACACTGGAGAATCTTTCGGCATGCCGCCGTCCCTGGAGCTATTCTACCGCCCTTTCGGCCGCCCCACATAGCGAACCTCGTAGAAGAGGAACATGCTCGCAACCTCAACACTACACCATGAACCGCCCACCAACCTCAGTACCGCACTCAAGATGGGCTCCTCTACCACCACACCACCCCTCACACGCGCCTCCGTAATCGAAGCCCACGCCCTAATCAAACCTCACATCCACTTTACCCCGGTGTTGACCAACACGACCCTTTCCACCCTCGCGTCGACGCCACAAACACCCGAAGCACTCAAGGGAACCCCATATGAAGGGCAAACACCCGCGAAGCCAAAGGTCAAGCTGTGGTTCAAATGCGAGAACTTCCAGCGGGTCGGCGCGTTCAAGGCGCGGGGTGCATTCCATGCGCTGGCGAGATTGAGTGAGGAAGAAAAGTCAAAGGGGGTGGTTACGCATAGTTCTGGTGAGGTTACGTGTTCTGAATTGAGCTGAGAGACGTCTGGGAGGTGGCTAGTGTGATTCCTCGGGTTGAAGCGTGCAGGGCCCAATACTCACCCTTCACGATGCTCCAAACGCCAATCCTACGCCGCAAAGAACTTGTCACTACAATGATACCTATACACGATACTAACGATATCTCTCCCCAGGCAACCACGCCCAAGCCCTCGCCCTGGCCGCTCGCACCCACAACATCCCCGCCCACATCGTCATGCCCACCATCTCCACCCCCTCCAAAATCGCCGGCACCCGCTCCTACAGCGCCAACATCCACTTCAGCGGCAGCACCTCCCAAGAGCGCGAGGCCGTCGTCGCTACCGTGATCGCTGACACGGGCGCTACATTCGTCCCGCCCTACAACCACCCCAATATCATCCTAGGCCAGGGCACCCTCGCTCTGGAACTCGAGTCCCAGGTCGCCGAACTCTCAAACGGGGCGGTTAAAACTCTGGATGCCGTGATTGCGCCCTGTGGCGGTGGCGGCATGCTCTCGGGCGTCGCGACAGCGCTGGCGCCAACAGGCGTGCAGGTATACGGGGCAGAACCATCGTTTGAGGGCGGGGACGACGCGAGGAGGGGTGTGGCAGCTGGGAAGCGGGTGGAGACCGTGAAGACGCTGACGATTGCGGATGGGCTGAGGACGCCGCTGGGGGATGTGACGTGGGGTGTTATCAGCGACCCAGAGAAAGTGAAGGGGCTGTTTGCGGTGACGGAGGAGCAGATTAAAGCGGCGCTGCGCCTGGTTCTGGAGCGTATGAAGGTGGTTGTGGAGCCGAGTGCCGTAGTGGGGCTGGCGACTGTGCTGTATAATGAGGAGTTTAGGCGGATTGTGGAGAAGGAGGGCGGTGAGAAGGGGTGGGATATTGGGATTGTATTTAGTGGGGGGAATACGACGGTGGAGGCGATTGGGAAACTATTTGCAGTTGATGAAAAGAAGGCCGAGAGGGCGGAGGGGGTGCTGGGGGCACAGGGAGAGAAGGTCGCGGAGAACGTGGCCGGGTAGGTCGAAGTATTGGTGATGCAGAGTATACCTGGGTGGTACTGTAGTCTACAGATGATAGGAACTGTTGTCTGTAATATCTCTTGATCGAAGTTCCTTATATGCACACACAAGGCTTGAGCCCCATGAAGGCCTAACATGATATAACACAAGCTAGGCACCATGGCTAATTATGTCCCATCCCTGATATCCCCCTTCAACACCCCCTCAACCTGCCTCCTCGTATCCGGACTCTCATCCCCGCGCGGAATCTGTCCCTCAAACCCCTCCTCCAACACCTGAATTAGCTGATCTAACCTCCGCACCACCAAATCTGTGTGCTGATGTTCCGCAAGATCCCGATTCGCCTCATTAGCCAGCAGCACCGTCGCCGCACCCGCGAGATGGCCTGCCGTCATATCGTCGATACTGTCCCCTACCATGATGAGATGGGACGCGTCGCCTTGAACCTCGTTGGGGGATTCTGATGATGGTGGTAGGGTTAGGTTCCATTTCTTGGCGATGTGCAGAATACCTGCTGGCGAAGGCTTGGGTGGGCGGAAGTCGCGCGTTATAATTGGTTCGAAGGTGTGGGAAGGGAGAAATGTTGTCAGCAGATGGGAGACGGGGGTGCTGGGGGTTTGTATTAGTCGTATACCTCGCCATCCGGAAGGCCAAGAAGAGGGAGACTGTAATAGAGCGACGGAGGATATGGAAGGAAGAGCTACATACTCGAAGTTCCTGGTACATATTCCCTTTCGAATCCCACGGGAATCGAGATAGTCCATTAGTTCAACGAGCCCGACTTGCGGCTTCTGGACTTTCATAGCGTTGCGCTCGATTTGGCGGATTTTCTCCATGGCGGTCTCCTGCTCGGCTTCGGGGAGCGTATAGATGTGGTCGAGGATGTCGGTTGGTTTCTCGATGCCGAGGGTAGCTCTGTCAACGATTAGGGGATGCTTTCGTTGTAGTCGTATGGCAGGATGGAAAGGGGATGTGAGGACTCGCGATATTCGGAGGCAAGGAGATTGCGTCCAGGCGAAGAATCTTACCTCATCTGGCCAAACATGTAGTTCTGAGGCTCGCCTTTTGTGTATTGATGGTTAGTGTGGTCAATAGCTACGGGCAGAACATGATACGATAGGAGACTTTTCAAGATTTTTCGATTTGAGGAGAAGGGAACTAGACAGCCTAGCGGCCGCAGTAATTACAACAACTGACCGAAGAGAGGTAGAAGATAAGGAAATAACAATAAATGATGCAACTGAACTGTGGAAGCTTGAGAAAGATAAGATGAAAACGACTCGGCCGTCGATATCACCTACACAGCGTCCCATCAACATCAAAAACAACCCCCCTTAGCTTGGATCGCGTATCCTCCTCTTGTGCTTTCTTACTCAAGCTTAAGGGTGTAAATCGCCGTGGCTGACTTGGACTGCCTTCCCTCGACATGGTGGCAGAGAAGTGGCGCTTCGAATTTAGGGAAGAAAAATGTGAAGGGTTTTTGTATGAGATTCGACGAAAAGCTATACATGAAATCCCTTCTGTAAGGCGAAAGACCGGGTGTCGCAGAAGCATGGGGATGTGAATTTGTTGTTGATGAGTCGTTGCTTTTGGGTAAAGTGACGATTCGGGAGTGGGATACCGGAAGCACACGCTTGGTATGCCGTCCTGCGCTATTCTACGTAGGGTATAGCTCGCTGAAGCATTCATTTGACGACAGGTCTTCTTTTTTGATGCACCATCACTTCACTCAGCTACATCTCGTCTTTCTTGGTAACATCAGTTCATTCAACAAGATTTTCAGCCCTGTTGTGCCATCAATTCACTCAATGACGTGCCCTCCTTAGATTTACGTTGTCAATCTCGTGTGAATGAGGTAAAACGTTAATGGCTACGGCGATATGGAACTTGGAATCACTATCGACTTTGAAACATCATAATGATTAGAAGGCAATCCCTTGGTTTCAGAGGTCATCTTTCTTCATTGTCTGCTCTTTCTCTACTCCAGGCCTATAGTAATGTGAGTTGAGTGATGAAGTATCGCTGAATGCCTGTAAACGGGTAACCTAAGAAAACGACAACTTCCTGTCTTCACCAGTAAAATTGTCCCACTTTCTACCACCAAAAAGCCATTCAAGGGCTCCCGCTTCATCTGGTCTTCACACTCACAATTGCAGAGAATTGCGGCAAGTCCAAGCGCCATTGCTACTCGTAGATCAGCTGATAGTCAGATGTTCTTCCCCATATAGCCGGGTATGAAATCTCGCCAGGCTTTTAGGCCCTTTCCTCCACATCTGGGAGGAACTTTGGGGTTGCTTGTGGAGGTCGGAGACGGCACCGAACTGCGGCATCTTCACCAGTAGCGCATCCTCTACCAAATGCTGTAAGACCCATAGAGCAGTTGCTAGAACTGTCTGGTGTTCAAATCACCGTGTCACTACCACCACGGTATGACATTAGGCAGAAGCAGATGCGTATGGGGCCCGCCGTTCCAATCCATCGATTTCGCTGATGCTCATCTTCACGTTACACCCGCCCTCAGCGTTGGATACCAATGTAATGAAGCGAACTATGCCCTATTCCTGCTCCACTACTCGTTATCTTACAGTTCTGATGGCCATCAGTATAATTACAGGATCCCCTACTCGCAATTCTCCACCGCAACCACATGTCGTCAAACACTGTCCGATTTTGCACTCCATGAAGCTTTCAAACGGGACCTTTCGCCCCCCGCCCAATACCCCACCCATGATAGCGCGTGTCATCCATTTTCGATCTACCCCTCCCACCACCTCGCCCATGTCGATCACTGCCAAAATTTGATCTATCCATCCACCCATCGAAGAAGTTGTTTTCGGCGTATGTGCGCACCAACCCACCAACCACCAACTTCTAAGGTTCCAATTTCGTCCACGGATGATCTCCTTGCTGAGAAGTGTCTAGCCGGAGTCGGGACGTGGTTTAATAGAACAAAAATCGGCCTCAGTCAGTGGGGCACGTGAGAAGTCTTTGGCCACGGGTCACCGACCGCTAGTCCCCGCTGTGGGAGTAAAGGCGGGGGGAGCGGATTAGCTGATTCTCATGTGGCATCTCTGCGGTGGGGTATGAAAGCTCGTTGCCTTTGAGACTGGCTGCTAGACGTTAGGAACGTTTGGTCGGGGCCGTCAAATCCCATGACACTCACTACTAATCCCCGAGCACTAAAACACGAAGAAGGCGAACGCGATGGTACGGCTAGAAATCGCCGTTGCAAGCCCCATCATGTGTGATGTAAATTTAAAGGTGGCGATGATGGTCGTGGTGGGGTTCATTCGCTGCTCGCCTTCGAAGTCCCGAGGCGCTGAGGATGTCCAAGTCAGAAGGGTATTGCAGCCGGTCCTCTCGTATAGACACTGAGAAATAGCTGTTCAACAGAGTGATGAAGAGCATTCTGATGGTTTGAAGGGCCCAACAACGACACCGGCCTCGCACCCATTGATTGGTCCGGAACGAAATTTGCCACGGCGCGCGTCGAGACTTTGGACTGACAGATTTGATCACAACGCGCCCATAGTGGATGTTGTAAGTTGGTGTTGATCCACACCCGCCACCACTCCACCCATACCTCATTCGGCCCCATTTCCACTCCGACCGCCCATGGTACCTTTTCCAGGCCGTTGTTGATCACGAACCAACCATTGTATATACGTACACGGCGTTCGACATTTTGATGGCCTCACGAACCTCGATATCATGGGTTTATAGCTATCAGAGTAGCGAGCTTCTTATAGTATATATTGAAGGATTAGTAAGCGGGGACTGATATTTCACGTGCGGGATCGGGTGATGGGACAAGGGTGGGGATGAGTGTGCGGGCGGGGGTAAAGTCTTAGGCTGTGGACTTGTTTGAGTGCATGGGCCGAGGGCAGTGGATGGAGCGTTGATGAGAGGTTGGGAATGAAGGATGTGAAGAACGTGAGTGAGTTGGGTATTCTGGGCATGTTATATAATATACGGGTGTATGAACGTGAAAAGAGATGTACGAGTGGAATTCAGATTGCTGAGTCTTGAAGTGTAGAATATGAGATCAAAGTGACCTCAAAAGCGGCGCCGCAGCGCAACTCGAGTGAACATAAAGCCCTCAAAACTCCAAAAAGCAACCCAAAGTTATGATAGAACATAAAAACTCAATTGCATCAGCAACCGTAACATACCACCTCAACTCAGAACTCATCTTATCGCGCGCCGGTGAGTTCAACGGATACAGACTCCATCCTCGTCAAAATCGTCTGGGCCAAGCGGTTTTTCTTCAGACTCCCCATCGATAAAATTGTCTTCGTTGGAATCCATGCTCTAGTCGTCGGACTGCATTTCGTCGGATTCGCTTCCATCCGAACATTCATCGGAGTCTTCCTCGTTCGGCGGGTTTAAGATCCAGTCAGATCCTTCATACGGGAAATTTCGCTGAGGCGTCGAATCATTCTTGGATGCATTTAAATCCTCTTGCTTCTTCCTTTGTAGACGTCGTAGTGGTCGTGAAGAAGGACTCGATACCAAGCAGGAATGACTTCCTTTCGTATGTCATCGAAAGTGACCCCAGCCGCTAATATTCGATCTTCGCCCCTTGGATTGTCGAAACAGGGGGTAAGATCCGAGTCAACTTCTTTAGTAGTAACACAGCGACAATCCAATTCGCGGAATTTTCCATATTCCCAGCACGACCATCCGCCAGGGGGCTCTTCCCTGTCTTTCATTTTCACGACTAAGACATTGCAACCTTGTTCCCGAAGCTGGAAAACAACAGGGGAGAGATGTCGGAGTTCTGGAGTGCGCGAGCTTGATTCTACTTTCAATGTGAGGGTATTAGCCTTGCAGTCCAATTCGGAGAGAGGGCTTAAACGGAGTCTTGTTCATCGCGCTCGAGCGGCTTAGGGAGGAAGAGTGACCCGAGACTGGCTCTATATGCTGGGCCGCGAGCATGCCCTATTTCCTTCGAAGGGCCCTCGTAGGCATTGTTATCCATGGCATATTTGTATTTATTGGACATCGTTTAATCATCTTCCACTGAGATACAGAAGTGTCGCAAGTGACTCGATGGAAAAACACGCAGTTCGAAGGGGTCTGTGTGCAGATATTCGCCCAGCGTTTTATACGAAGTAAATTCGAATACAACGTTGTTGTAGAATGATTCCAAGGCCTCTTTCGCGACCTGTCTCCCACCCCACGAGGCATATAGGTAATGCGGTCGGCCCATCATTTTCCTTAGATTCTGCGTCTCAGGTTCGTTGAATGAGATCGTAACACGGTCGGGAAGAAGTTTTCTTTATACTAAGTCTCGAACCTCGCGGGGGAGAGCTGCATGCATTTTGGATGCAAGGTCCAGGGACGCGACGCGAGAGTAGGCGTAAGCTTGCTTGAGTAGCTTCCTGTCTCATGTAAGCGGGTTTACATCTTAGCATGCAGAAAGGTGGCCACATACAAAGATATTGGGGCCTTCTGCTCAGAAGCTACGCTCTTTGCAGTGTTTTCGTGTCGGTCTGCTTCCTTCAGAAGCTCAATTGCTTGGTCATCAAGTTCCTGTGCCTTATTTCCCCACGTGTTCTCCCTTCCAACAGTGTCAGATACCAATCTTTGTATTGGTCGTGATTCAGATGGTGGTCGAGAACTTACATGCTCTGCGCCATGAGATGCTCGTTTTGGAGTCTAGATGTCGTTAGACTTTATTCTTGTAAGAAAGTGATGGGACCATACCTCTGAATCTTCTTCATTGACGACGCCATCCTCTGCTTGAGCGTCGGAGAGTGCTAGTGCATTATCTCGATGGTGTTCTCCTCGTCTAATGTCGAGGCCTGCTGCCTCTTCATGGAAACCCCTGTCCCGTCCTCGCGGGCTGGAGAGAATTGGCGCTTTATCCTGCTCCATCTGGGCTATGATGGTTTCTTCGTGGTGAAGTTGCAGAGGTACGAGGACCAAGAGCGACGCCGACGCGGAGAGACGCGATTTAGATTGTTCGAGAACGCAACGTCACGCTATGAGTACCAATTCAAGGTTAAAATAAGGGGTAACTCGCTTCCCATTCGTTAGCTCTATTCACACATCAAACAGCTTGTTGTCTAGATTTTGCTCCTGGCTATTCTGGACTTTGGCTGGATTAATTCTAAATGGGGCTACTAACTTTCAGTCTCGACGTAAATCGCGATTCTGTTCTTAGAGAAGACCACCAACAAACGACGTTATGGGGGATTATTGAGGTATCAGGATTGAGACCTCTGTTATTCTTTACTACTCTACATCCTTTCAATACCCAGATGCTGTCCATCGTCCGTATCTGTACCCATTCCAGAACATTTTCACGCCACCATTAAAACTACCATCCGTCCACAACTCCAAACAACATACTCCCTTACACCCATTACACATCTGCATGTTCTAATGCCAGATAGCATCGCCATGCACCCACCACACCATGAGCCTCTTCTTGTCCCTTGCGTTAAATGTAGAGTACTCCAGAAAAGAGCAATGTAGGAGACCGAAGAACTTTACATTGGGCTAAACTTGCTCCTGTCGTGCGTTGGTAAGCTCAACGTATGCATCCACAGCGTTAAGATCCAGTGGTCCGTCTTCTAAGCTGTCAAGATCGAGTGTTGCGTCTTTGGAGTTCTCAAGATCGAGCGATTCGTCTTCGGAATTGTCAGAGAAGGAGTCTTCTTCGTACGCCGGATAGTAGTCCTCGGGCCACTCCTCTGGAGGATCCTGGTTTATGTACAACTCGAGTCGCTCGAATACGCGTGGTTTATCGGAAATTGCCTTCATAGAATCGCGGTAACGAGAGCGTGCTTCATCAACTCTTCTCGATTGACTTGCCTCCTATTGTAGACTTCGTAGTGGTTGTGAAGGAGGACGCGATACCAGGCTGGGATAATTTCCTTTCTTATATCCTCGAATTTAAGCTTAGATACAACTTTCCGATCCTCATCTGTAGGACTGTCGAAACAGGAGGTTAGGTCAGCTCCAGGAGATACGGTACTATGGGCGCAACGAGGTTTGTCGCAGGCACAATCGAGCGGGTCCTTGTTTAAGTTGAATTTCATGACAGTAACGTTCCAACCTCGTTCACGGAGTTCGAAGACATATGGAGAAGATGTCGGAGCTCTGGTGGTTCTGAACTCGGTCCAACTTCCAGTCTGAGAGTGGCCTTGAAATCCATCATGGTGAGAAGATGTAGGCGGCGTCTTGTGTTATCACACTCTACGGGAAAGAGGCGCATGCGATCATTAAAGGATAGGGGACGGCCGCCAGAGAGCCGGCGTTTCAGTGTTGATGAAGAACCCTCATAAGCATCGTTGTCCATGGCGTAGTCCGGAAACTTAGCCATCTCCTGATCATCCTTCACCGAGAGGCAGACATGCCGTAAATATCGTATCGGGAAAATTCCAAAGCCGAAGGCATCGCTATGTAGAGATCCCCATAATGATATTTCGGGTTCACTACGCGAGTCAAATTCAAACATGACATTCTTGTAGAAGGCCTCCAAGGCCTCTTTAGCGACATTCTCTCCTACCCAATTGGCAAATAGGTAATTTGGTCGACCCATCATGTCCCTAACTTCGTGCTGGTAGTAGACAAGTTCAACTTTAACGCGCTCGGGAAAACATTGCTTGTAGATCATGTCTCGAAGTTCGCGGGGAAGAGTTGCATATATTTTGGATGCGAAATCAAGGGAAATAGCGCGGGAGACGTCGTAGGCTTCTCTGACTTGCCTCCTGTAGAGTGTAAACAAGTCGGTACCCGAGAGTTATTAGTACCGTTTACGTACCATGATATTCCCCTCTGATGGGAAGCGACGATCATCGCGTCCTCGTCCATTAGATATGCTTCCTTTAGAAGTTGAACAGCCTTGCGACGGCACTCTCGTGCATCGCATTGCAAGCTTTTGACCCTTGGAAAAGTGTTGAATTGCAGTCTTGTAGAAATGGTTTTTTTGGCCGCCATTTCGAATGTACCTATCCTGCACAGCTTCTCGGCTTCTCTCGAGTCTCGGTTCTGTCAGTCGAGGGGCGGCTTGATAGGGAATGGTGGAGAGGTACCCTTCAATTTTCTCAGTTGACATCTGGATCGTTTGCTCAAGTATCAAGCCTTGATGGAGCTTTATATCATTGTCATTTGACCATTTTTGACTTGTTTCCAGCCTGAACATCGTCTAAAAAGGACTTATTGGCATGTGGCGAGAACTTACCTACGTCTGGATTTTCTTCGCTGGAGTCCCTATCCCATCATCGCATGTCGGCGACCACTGGCGCTTCATCTGGAGTGGTTTCACAGGCGGTGGATTCCTGGCGGTAAAATCGACGAGGCGGAACGGTGAAGAGCGACGCGCACGCGGAAGACGCGATTGAAGTGGTGCAGTCCGGGAGTGCGGGAGAACACGACGTCACGCCCAGCGCTAACCGGAGTTGAATGTAATTAGCGTTTTGAGATAGGGGCAGCTTGTGTCTGATTGGCCAGCGCTATTCACACTTCAAATGCACATCTGCTTACTTAATTCTCTTCACAAGCCGGTCATGCAGAAATCTACCATATTATGGACATGGTCCTGACTGATAGGAATGGGTTACGTGATTCAGATCTGGGTGTATATATAATTCCAATTCAGATCGCTTTCAGAAGCTGTGCTCCGAGCCCAAGACTGTTTGCTCTCTATTTCGGCGGCGTAAGAGCGTGGACAAGCATCAATGCGCTGAGATGATCGTGGGTATCGTTCTCACCACTTCTCATCTCAATCCCATAAAAGGCCCCTCGTCCTTCTCTATACCTAATACAGAACATCTCTACGCCCTCTATATAGACATCATCCTAGCCTACATCTAGTGTAGAGCATCTCTACCCGCCAGTACTACTACTCATCACCACATCCTCGATTCCCTTCGCACACCTCTCTACTCTCCACCCATGCCTGTCTCTGTTTGCTCATTTCACTCCCACCCTGCCCACCACTGCAAAGATCCATTTCGATGTCTGGTTTGGTGCACCAGCACCTCCCACCACATGATATCTCCTCTCATCTCTTGTTGACCCATGCTCCCTGGCTAGTTTCTTCTTCTCTTTTGTAACTCCTCCACCACTTGCTGCGAGCGCTGCGTGATTTGGAAGCCCAAGCGCGCTCAACCACATGACAACCATGTTCGCCTCTTAGCCCTCCACCACACGTGTCTTCTCATGCTCGACTTTGAACCTCCAGATCCCCTCCAGCCCATCAAAGCTTACAATACCAATTTTTGAACTTCCACAACACCTCCCACCACATCCACCTCTCGCATGACTGCTTTGATCCAAGACCGCCACCACAACCTCCACCATGGGGTCCATCTATAGTGTGTTTCAATCCACCCAACCCTCCTCCTCCCATGAGTCTTCATGGCATCTTGTTGATCACGACCAAGTCATGAGCTCTCCGGAACATCGTATTTGATCCACTTCCAACCCCGCTGCTAAAAGAAAGGAAGTTTAGGAGCGGAGACGTTTCTATAGCCTTGAAAAGTTGGAAATTGAGGGTTACGTCAGTTTAGCACGGGATTGCCATGTGACTGGAGAGGTCATATGATTGTGCTTCGAATCTGCCGAGGAGAGCTTGTCGTAGATTGCGTGAGAAAAGAGAACACAAACAACGATAGCATAGACGTGAAAGCTTAAAAGGGGTATTGAAGGATTATCTCGGCTATCCTATCTTACAGCACGACCTTTGGTGGGATCCTCCTAGCCCTCTGCGTGACCCCAATTCATGCATCAATGTCTCCCTCTGCAGATATATCATATGCAACGTTCGCCACTCGTAATGCAGCCGCTTTACGGGAGCCTACTGCGTAATCGTTCATCGATCTCCCACAATCGTTCGCTACGAGTTGCTCGCAGCTTGATTCAAGAAGACAGACATATGCTGTGCCACGGGTCATCACCCTCGACCACGGTCGTTTCACCTACGCAAATCCAGTAAGCATATATTGAAACCAAATTCTCGGCACCGAAGGGTCTCAACTACCACCACCACTCCCCCCCTGGCCCCCACTCGCCCTACTCTTCTTCCGCGGCCCCTTCACCACCGCCTCCCCATCGTCCCGCTTCCGTTTTGGCGGCCTCGAACTCCCTCCCTTTGGCCGATAGGGTTCATCGTCCTTATTCTTTCCTCTCTTCGCGCCTGCGGCCCCTGCCTCGGGGATGAACCCGATCTCGTCGTCCAGTGCATCCTGCTCTGTCTTTGGGCCTGGGGTACTCGTGCTCACGGCACTCGGCCGCTTACCGCGATGCCCACCACCACCAGGTTTCGCGCTCGATTTCTCCGACGCGTTCTCGGCGTGGTGCGGGTCCTTGTCTTGCAGGAAGACCTGTGGTTGGTTCTTGCGCAGCCAGTTGTAGACGGAGTCCGGGTTGCGCAGGGACAGCTCTTTGTCGGTCGGAAGCTGGGCGTGGGTCGCGAGGCGGAGAGGGCGGCCGTCGCGCGACTGGGGATCGTAGACGGAGGGATCCATCAGCGCCGCATCCGCAGCTAGTAAGTATTCCTCCTCGTGGTTCGGCGACAGGTATCCCGGTGCGTTGTCGCCGAGGTGGAGGTCGTCGAGGTGCGCAGGAGGCTGGGAGGTGTGTGGTGTTGAGGCGGCGAGCTTGGAGAGGGTGCGCGGGCCAAGGGCGAGGGTGCGCGAACTGAGGGTTGATTCGATGCGCGCAAACTCTTCGGGGGAAAGCTGGCCGGTGACGAGCTCCTCGCGGGCTTCGCGCAGGGCGGTTTGGATAGCGATGGGGTCCGGGTCGGTGTCGGCTTCGAGGGAGGGCACCACGGATTCACTGGGGGAGGGCGAGCGCAGGTCGAAACGGAGGTGGCCGGGGATGCGCGCGGCGTCATTGATGTCGAGGAGGAGGTCGAGCATTTGGCTGTAAAGTCTCGTAAGTTGCCTGGGTATGGAAGCTTGCGGAAAGGAGGGAGGCGCACTCATTCTGCTCTTGCAGGCGACGCGCCAGGGCGACGGCCTTGCACTCGTCTTTGATGAGGTTGTTGCTCAGCGTCATCTTCTCTTCAAAAGCGACGCGCATTTTGCGGTATTTGCGCCTGCATTGGGTCAGTCTGGCGGTATACAACAAGACGGCGAAGCAGCGGACCTGTATGATCGCTTGACGGGCGGCTTTGGTTCTGCAGCTGGCGCAGCTTCAGAGGCAGGACCCGGAGCAGCACCGGCCTGCGCCTCGAGCTGAGTCCTGATGTCGGGCATGATAGCGGAGAGGGGGGGGTGGAGGCGGAGGATAGGGTGCCGTGGTGAGAGCGTCGATGTAGAGGCAGAGTTGATGTTGGTGACTGTTCTAAATGCGGCTCTGCTGAGCTGCGCGAGACGTGGTGGCCTGCACGCTCGGCGGGAAACAAGTGGCACACTCAAACTCAAGCAGTTCCAAGGTTCAACACTGTCTGCTGTCTGAGGTGGCCCACGGAGCTATCAGGCTTGACAAAGCTGGAGATTCATGAATCAAAATAGTATACTGGAGGACCTCAAGCGGTGCTGAACAAGCGTACAAAGCACAGAACTATTGTGTATATACCTTACGGATTCGTGGACTACCACTTCCTATTAACATTATCAATCGCGCTGTCCTATAGGCGATTTGTCTACCACTGCTTGAAGCGCTGCAACGGATTTCTACATCGCCTAGAGTGAAGAGCCTCTATCCCGGCCCGTATAAATGTCGGAAAACGCATTCAAGCACCCCAAGCAGTGGCATGCTACGCATGTATTCGTAGAGTGCCACCCTTGCACCTTTTGCATGCCCCACACGCCTGGGCCGTGCAGGGAACGCGTGGTTGATGATCTTCCGAATAGTGTCGCTCCAAAGCTCCCACCGCTCCCGCGTCCACGACTCCTGCTGCCTCAACACCACAGCCCGCATACCGACCACAGCCTCACTAGAACTCTACCACATCTTACTCTTGCTACCCACCCCCCAACCACCGCACTCGCCGTCAGCCAGCTCCCCCGACGCCGGACAGCCCGGAATCTTCCTGTTCCTGACACAGTTAGTAGCCAGCTAGCCCCCCCATTCAATGCTGCGCCTCTGGCCTTCCAGCGTCATCTGATATCTAAGCAGGCTCGTGAAAATCAGTGCATCCAGCTCTTGCCGACCCCTCGACAACGTCCAACGCCTTCTCTAGGCCACTCTGGCTTCTCCGGCCACCACCGCCAACACGTCACCCCTCATCCTCAACCGCACCCACCTCACCTTCGAAGGCGATCCGCGCCCCCAGAGGCTGAGTGCAAACACCGCCGAGCGCAAGATGGTCCTGGACGCCAAGAATGTGCGGAGGAGGCGGTCCAGCAGTCTGGTCTACACCGAACCCGCCGAGTCGGAGGAGCAGATCAGCGACCAGTCCGTCCTGCCTAACCTCAACGCCAACTGGGTCAATGCCAAAGGTGCGAGCGAGTCCCTAGATCACAAATCCATACATTCCCCCAACTTCCCCCAAAGGCGGAATTTACGCCGCTACGGTGAAGCAAACATGCTGATATGCCATGACATCTAGGAGCATGGGCCATCCACGTCGTCCTCATCATTATCGCCAAGATCCTCTTCGACATCGTCCCCAGCATGTCACAGGAGACGTCGTGGACGCTGACTAATATCTCGTACATGTTCGGCTCCTACCTCATGTTCCACTACGTGCGCGGCGTGCCCTTTGACTTCAACGCCGGGGCCTACGACAACCTCAATATGTGGGAGCAGATGGACAATGGCGACCAGTACACCCCAGCCAAGAAGTTCCTGCTCAGTGTGCCCATACTGCTGTTCTTGATCAGCACGCACTTCACCCACTATAATTTGACATACTTTGTGATTAATTTCTTGGCGACTGTTGCCGTTGTGTTACCGAAATTGCCGGCGGTATGCTTCCCAGATCTCTATAATCTAATTTACACAAGAGACTGATACTGATTCTCTACAGGCCCACCGGCTACGAATGGGCATCTTCAACAACCCGCCTGACGACCGATAGCCCCGCGCACCCCGCCTGTCTCTATTCTATATCCCGGTCTTGGTCTTTCCTCTCCTCATTTCTTGCATTGTACGCATAGCTCATAATCAAACTCAGCCACTACGGCACGGTGTCTTTGGAAAGCAATGGGAGGTATCTGGCATGCTACGGCGTTGGTATCCTGTCTATCAGTTCCCCTGAGCGCGAGCGCGTCCTGTTTGTTCCTCCCACCGATAAAAAAAATTGGTTGCATCGTTGCAAACTCAAAAAGGATGGGTATGCTGTAAGAAGGCAACTCGGTTGTGCTAAGGCTATACAAAACAATTTCTCCTCTAACTCTCTCTATTACCCCGTGGATTCGTATTTCTATTCTTTGATTCTGCTGCTTTGATGACTCCCTCCCCAAATTCGATATTTGACCCCATTGCCCTAGATTATATCTGGCATATCCCCCTTCTCCTATCCCCACTTCGATATCTAACAGACTTGACCATGGCGTACATCTCTCATTCCCGTCGATCTCTTGCTGCCCTCACTCTCCTACGTAACGAGTAATAGTACGCCAACGCGCCCAACACTATCAGTACTCGCCGCCCTATCTCATTCTTCCACAAGGCCACCAACCCTCGGAATAACAGTCCTGGGAGCATCTTGATTTCATTCCAGTAGCTTGGGCAGAGCAATAGCGCCTTCAGAACGCAAAAATGAAGTAACAGCATCACGACGAAGCCTCTTATCCACCAGAGGAGGGCGAAGTTGCTCTCGAAGTTGAAGCGGGTCGTGTCGGGGTCGTAGGTGAGCGACCTGGAGGGTAGTGTAGCATCGTTATCCGTGTTGCTTGATTCACCGGTGGCGTTGTTGATGCCTCATGGTTGTAGGTTCCTCCATGGGGGAGAGAAGAGGCGGGTGAGGAGGGTGCCGGGGCCTTGGGTGTAGATCAGGGCTATTTGCGTCATGTTGAGCTAGCGGTGGGAGATGGGGGGTATGTTGTGCGAGGGTTGGAGAACACAGGGAGATTGAGGAAGGGCGAAGAATGGAAAAATCTCAGGTGGTCAGTGGTGGGCGGAACCATGATTTTGTAGCTGTGGCTTCGAGGAGATTCATGGATGTTGGGCTGATTACGAAAGCGAACCAACCGCGAAGCGGGAACCAATTAAGAGGCAAGTCCTCGAATTCGACACGATTACCTTATATTCTCGCGTCTGGATTTAACTGCTATGAGGCTAATTTGATATCGATCTAGCGGAGCAGACGAGCGATTCTGATTTCTCGCGACCGACCAGATCGGGAATCTCACTGAAACAAGCGAGACGATTTTCGATCCTATTCGTTCCTGCATCCAAGACTTCTTTCAAGACAACCTCTAACAGCCGTCTAAGTGTTTGCGGTTGGACCAACTCAACTAGCAGCCCGTTTCTGACACCACGCAGATACTCAAACTCCTGCTGCCGCTCCTGAGCTTCTCGTCTCGTTTTGGTTGTTTGGCGTCGCCGGAGGTAGCATTTCAGACAAGCTATGGATAGGACAACGCCGGTCAAGGCGGAGAAGACGATGATGGCGATGAGGCCGTCATGCCAGCTTGTTCGGGGCCCATTGGTGCCGTAGATGGGATAGGTTGGGGTGGGGAGGGGGCTTGTGGTGGTTGGCATAGTGGGCTTCGAGGGAGGGTAAGTGCGGTGGTGTGTTTGGTGTTAGGTGAGTGGCGTGGGGGAAATGGAAGTGGATTGGTGAGGAAGAAGAAGAAAGCGAGAGAGGGATATGTGGGCAGCGCATGAGTTTGAAGTGGTACCGTGGTACTGCTTGATGCCAGAATGCCTGTTCTGATCCACAACGTCGATCTAGCCAGGCGTCAATAACTGCAACTCACAATCACATCACCAAATGCAAATGTTATAACTCAATTTTGCCCGTTCCTTCCATTGTAAGATAGCAGATTTCATTGGCGGCAGTGGTGCGATAAAATGTGGGATGCCCCAAGGAACGGTGATTGTGATAGAGGAAGAGTAGAGGTTGAATTGTGTAGAAAGCGCTGCCCAGTTGGCCCCAAGCTACTCCTCCGTCCTTCACGTATGGCAACACCCTCACAGCCTCGTCGTTCGCAAATATTCCGGCATAGTTTGCTCCGGCGTGACAAAGATCGAGAAATTGCATTTTGGATATTGTGAAAATCGCGAAAACGGGTCTTCAATAAAGATGCCTGAATGGCACTTCGAACTTCAATGCAGTTGGGTGCCGTGCGTGAGCTTTGGTCTTCGTATTTGAGTTGTCATACTTGAGTTGTCAAGAACAGGTGTTCGGTGCACGAAAGACCATGAAACTTGACTATAATTGGTAGATACCTTTGAGGGACGGGGGCCTGGGGGTGCTGGGGTGCTGGGGTGGTGGCTGGCCCCGCTTATTTTGCCGCTGAGCGCGGTCATCCTTAAGAGTTCCGGCCGTCTTCCTACCTATACTGCATTCAATATCAACCTCGCAAGGACAGCAAGTTGCACCGTTACTATGTAGCACCATCAGACTTCTTGATTGTCTTTGGAGCCTCTTTGGCGCGTTCCTCGTAAGGGCGTACGTCGGTGTCTCCTTGCGCGTCTCCCCCTTGGAAGCAACTCACTGGCGTGAGCCGTAGTTGTTCGTAGTTCCCACACGAGCCCAAGGTGTCCATCCAGCCAAGAATCATACCCAAACATGCGATAGTATGGAGATCAATGGGAATCCGGTCAGCTCCAAACCCGAAAGGGACTCAAACGGAGACACTAGCGACCATCCTCTTTGCTCGGTTTGCTCAACCTTGGATATCTGGAAATTACTGTCCCAAGATGTTGCTTCACTCAGTAGATGGGTCACCGGGTTTTGGACTCCTTCCTTGGATAAGAGCTATGGCCAGGACTCCGTAAACTCAGTGCAAGTTGCTCGATTCCGTCCGCCCAATGGCCCGGCTATCAGTTCAAGTTGTGCTATGTGCAGACTACTCGCGTACTGTGTACCTGGGGACTCGGCCTCTTCAATTCAGCGGCTTGGAGTCGTTGACTGCGGTCAGACACGGACTATGAAAGGGCAAACTCGTCGGATCATCGGTCTGCAAGTAGACGTAAACAAAGCCCTACGAGTTCTTCCTTTCGGGGAAGACACCGATTTATTAGGCTTTTCTGCAGAAAACTTCCCACGCCCGTGCATACCCGAACGTGCGGACCGGCAACTTCTCAAGTCCTGGCTGAAGAGATGTGCACAAAATCATACCCTCTGCAAAGGTCTGGACGGAGAATTGAACGATCCGAGCTACGATACTGGGATCGAATACGTGATCAACATAAAGGACATGTGCATTGAGCAAGTGAACGGGAAATCGCTTCGATATATTGCCCTTAGCTATGTATGGGGCAATGCCCAGCAGCTGCGATTATTGAGAGAAAACGTCATGTCGTTGACGCAGAAGAGTTCCCTCTATGATCAATATTGGCAACATATACCTCGGACCATACAAGATGCAATCAACTTCACTCGCGATCTAGACGAGAAGTATCTCTGGGTGGATGCGCTATGTATCTGTCAGGACGACGTGGAGTCTCGAGACTTCCAGATCGGGATCATGAACGAGATCTATAAATGCGCAACTTTGACTCTGGTCGCCTTGGAAGCTACATCTGCTTCCAGTGAGCTTCCAGGGGTTAGCCAGTACCACGACACTCGACAGGCCCCTGTAGAAACTATCCAAGGCCTACGTCTTACCACAATACTACCACGTCTTGAACAACGGGTTGCGGAACTGGATATCGAGGGCCCATTCCGCTGGTCTCGCCGTGCCTGGACCTTTCAGGAAGAGCTGCTCTCTCGACGGTTACTGTATTTCAGCGAAAAACAGATTTATTTCAAGTGCCTAGAGTCGGAGTTCCGTGAAGACAGAATTGACAGCGAATATAACAGCGAATTAGTGATCAATCCGTTCGATATACACCCAGGACGATACTTTTACAACCCCCCAGAACGTCAATTCCGGCTCACGTGCTGGAAAATGTTTATCGAAGACTTTTCGACTCGACGAAGTACTATGCCAGTCGATCGTGGCCTTGCGTTCCAGGGCATCGCGAAACAGCAGGAACAGACCTGGAATACTCCATGTGTTACAGGTCTATCGATCATGCACTTGCCTAACACGTTGAACTGGCACCATGGGTCTTACGAACACGGAATGGCCAAGGTCAGTGAAATCAGGATTCTAGAGTGGCCCTCTTGGTCGTGGTTTGGGTGGACTGATCAGATGATCTTCCCCAAATACCAGTGTTATCGTTCGACCATCAGTTCAGTCATAATAGAGCACCAGGACGCCTCGTTGAAACTGTACTTCGATGACTGGGGCTTCCTCCAACCTCCGGGACTTCGCGACTCGTTCTCCGCCCGGGTGGCATGGGAGGTTCGTCTCGAAATCGAGTTCGCGCGACGGAATCTGGGTGCGCCCTTCGAAGACGAGCAATGGCGACGGGCTGAGGAAGCATGGCGGCGAGATTACCCACCCGATTTTCATGCGGCTAGTATTACAGGAGCGCGTGATTGTACGCTAACTTTCAAGGCTGCATCAACGTCACTGAATCTGGACTTGGCAAAGATCACAACCCGTGGTCAGATTCCAATCATCAATAGAAAGGGAGTGGCCTGCGGCGTAATGCACAGCACGCGGCACACTGCGGCCCTCTCCTCTCACACTTTTGTCTGCGAATGCATTCTCATTGGCACAAGTCGGCGTTTCCTCCACCTCCTCAATCCCGGGTTTCCACCTCCCAGTTTTCGTCGTCCAATTCTGAACAAAGAGACACTCTCCTCTACCTTCACCCCCTTCCTAGCGCAACGGTCTTCGTCGCGTCAAGACTTCCTCGCTATGCCAGAAATGCGGTCGTCTACCCTTTTCCGACGGCTTTTACCAAGATGGGTCGCCGGGTCGCCGGAGGCGCGGACCCTTTGGTCGCGTTTGGAGCGGTATTCTTCGCCAGTTGCTGTTATATTTCTCGCTCCATTCGTAGGACTCGCGTTTGTGCTATTTCTCCTCTACGCAATCATGCTTGCATTGTTTACTGTTCTAGCTGCATTGATTATACCGGCTCTTCTCATCGGCGTCTGCCTGCTTCTATTGATCTGGAAATTGGCCTATGTTTGCCTAATCAAATACCTCTGGCTAGCGCAGGACTGGGACAAGGTGGCACATGTGATGTGGGTAGAGGACCATGAGACTCATTACGAGCGCGTGGCGGTGGGAGAGATGAGCTTCCGCTCTTGGAAGCTGTGTAAGCCAGGCATGAAGGAGATCAAATTAGCGTAGCGTAGGCTTCCCATTCTGGATTCAAGCCATAGGTTCTGAAACAATACTAATAGACAAATTTAGTGACAACTATATCTACCCAAGGGACAATCGATTTTCTACCCAATTCCTGCAATTTCAACACACCTTCACATCAAGTTTCACCGCCATGGCCTTGCCAGAACCTTCCAGCCTCTCCGCTCATCTCGAGATAACACATGGGCATCACTCACCAATCCCTCTGCCCGCACTCCTCCCAACCTCCTAATACCTCTCAGGTTGACTAAAACGGCAGCCTACTCATATTATATAACCTCTCGTCCTCATCCCTCTCCCGCAAATCACCCTCCTCTTTCCTTGTCTGTATTTCCTTCTGTTTCTCCCTCTCTATCCCCAATGCGACCCTCATCAATCTAACCCTCTCCACCGCATTCCCACTCCTTACATGCGCCTCCTCCGGTGTCTTCACATCGTCCAGCGGTATATCATCTGGAGACCTCTTCACATCCCTCTCTTTCTTCCTAAATCCTTCCTCCTCATCCTTGCCTCTTTGATTCTGTTTTTTCTTGGCTTTGCGGCGGCAAAGGCTGCCTATGCTGCCGATGATGCAGCTTGCAATGCAAGCGAGGACGCAGAAGGCCACGATATAGACCCAGATGGCGTCGGGGTTGGTAAGCCAGGCGTACTGGTTTGCGGTTGGGGGTGGGTATTGGGGTGGAGCGGAGAAAGCAGTGCTCTGCGTTGCTGCGGTAGTAGCTGTTGGGGAAGGGGAAGGGACGACGGTGCCGGTGAGAGTCAAGAACTGAGCCTTAACTGAGGCCAAGGGAGGGGAGACCACGTTTTCGGGGAGAACGTGGGATACGGGAGTCATTTTGATGTCCTTGTATGTTGGTTTAAAGGTTTGTGCTGGAGATAGTATGTGAGAGTTGATGAGAGTTGTGGGCGTGGTTGGGAAGAAAGTGAAATTGAAGGCAGGAAGATAGGATGAATTTATAGGGCCTGTGGTGGGTGCGGGGGAGGGGTAGAACCATCGCTGCGATCCATGGGAGAGGGTCAGAGTGGGTAATGGATTGTGGATGAGGAATCATGGATCCTCTCTAGAGGGCACAAAGTCTCGACGAATAATATCTCACCCCTCAAATTTTCAAGAGCCAATCAGACAGGTGGTAAGACTCATCTTCAAATTTTTCCTATTTCCACTCATTCGTATATCAGTCCTGTCATCCTTACCTGCAGCTGTTGTCTCGAGGACACAGCTAACGTAGGATGAACCTAGCCATGCCTTGCTATCATTCTATTTCCTCAAATCGCTGAATCCTCGCCTCGCATCGACACTTCTCCAAGAATAACCACTCCCAGCACCCCGTCCCTATCCCCAGCACATCATATTCTCCCACCAACTACCACTCCACCTCTCCACCAATGCCAAGTCTCAATACCTAAAAATGGGCTCTCTATAATCCCTATACGGAGGTGGACGCTCTCGCTGTCTGCCCCTCTCTTCCTCCCTCTCATCCTCCGCAGAATCCTCGTCCCCCACATGCGCCTCCTCCGGCCGCTGCAGAGACTGCGGTGCCGCAGTCAGTTCCTCCATCCCAATAGAGAGCGCAGCACCATCTCCTTCTTCAGTCTCCCCTGCCTGTCCTCCCTGTACCCTGCCCCTCCTCCGTCTCCTCACGCATCGTACGCTTCCAACAACCCCAGAAATGATTCCCACGACAGCGATGGCAAGCAATACCGCACCGACGGCCGCGAGGACGGCAAGTAATACCCCATGTGTGGCTGCCCACGACGGGTTCTGGATGGAGGGTGAAGGTGCAGGCGGAAGTGGAGGTAAAGATGTCGTTGGCGGTGGGAAAGAAAGGCTGGGTGTTGGTAAGCTGTCTGGTGGGGGAGGATAGTACTCTGAATTGTCGTATTCGGGAGGATAGTCGAGAATAATGTCGATGTTCTTAGTGGTGTCTGGGAAGTAGGTATTTTGGGGGTAGTACTCTGGAGAGGAGTCGGGAGGGCAATCGAAAGTTACATGGATGTCCTCTATGATGTCTGAAGAATAGTATGGCAGTGGGACGTTTGCCATGACGAGTGGAGTGCAGTCTAGCAGCTAGCTTTTAGAGATGGCTGAACTTTAGGAAGATGATTCATGGGGAGCAGAGAGGGGAAGAGAGCGGCAAAGCAGGCATTTCAAAAGCCTGGGATGACAGTATGGGAGGTGTTGGTGCCTTGGTTGGGATAATGGCGGTGAGTTTCGAGAGCGCAGTGGGAAGAGAGCGGACCCCGTTTCGCTCCTTTGAGGAACCAAGGAGCCTGTCTCGAGCAACCAAGATGCAAGCAACCAATCGAAGGCAAGTAAACTAAGTTCTATTGCTACATTTCTGCTTCCCTTTCTCCATCCCCTCATTCATTCGTTCTAGTTGTCGTTTCCACTTCTTTTTCCACATATCTAAACCCACTGCTCACAAATTTCCAGAGATTGACGTTGCCCACTCAGCTATCCAACACATTGGTATCGGCATCTTGCTTAGACAGCAGATCATCAGAGCCCTGTATCGTATCTAGCCATTTAAGCACCATATTAATGCTTAAAGGATGTAAAGCACTGACCTCAGAGCTGATACGTCGGCAACCATCTCTTCTCCTCCTTCTTTTCCTTCTTCTGCTTCACCAATCCCCTCAACGGAATAGTCACGAATCCCGACTCATGCTCATAACCCCTCCAGCGCTCCTCATCCTTCAGACGTTTGTGGATCCTGCGGCGGCGGATACAGAGAGCAACAGCGCCGATAGCGCCGATGAGGGCGAAGAGGATGCCGATAAAGAGGGTGATCATCCAGGGATTAGACAGGAAAAGGAACTTGTTGGCGGCGAGGCTTTCCTCGTGGTTCGGGGGAAGTTCGGAGTCGTTGAAGTCTGGCATGATGTAGGAGGACGCCATGGCCATTTTAGTTGCTAGTGTGGGTGAGTGGTGGTTCGGTCTGGTAAGCCTTTGAGCTGTGCAGGTGTTGTAAGAGTGTTGCAAGAGTGCTGAGTCTTTGGCTGTAGTTTAGCTTTGGCTGCTCGAGAGGTTGAAAAGTGTGTGTGTGAAAAGGTCTTGAGGGGGAAGAGATGCGAGGTATATATGCCCTGTGTGGCATCAGAGCGCAGAGATCTATTAGTATCGTGATTAAGATCATGATTCCAGGCGGCTCTGAGCCTCTGGGTACTGTGTATGGCGGAACCGTGGTTGAAAATCATGCTCTCGTGTAAGAAGCACACATCACACAATGGCAATGGGTAAATCAATCAAAATGGAGCAGTGAGTAGTTTAAGTCATTTTTATAACAGTAAAGTTATTAGCCTAGCGATATTCGCATTTCGATTCGAAAATCTATTCCCCCTATCTCTCTCGTTACCATACATTCTAGTAAGCTAACCTGAGCTAGCGTACACACATCAATCACATCCAAGCAACACATCTTCTCTTTTCCGTCTCGTAGCCAGCAAGCACTTTGTTTCAGCGTAGATATCGACATATATGCGTTCAGCGATAATCCAGCAGGTGGCAGCTTCGCGGTACTGCCCAGCAAGACGGCTACAAAAATCAGCGTTTGGTTCACATTTCACCCCTACTTGGAGAACTTACTCTTATTCAATGGCATCATGGCATGTATGCCACAGGCGGCGGCGCTGCCAATCCGGCGTTGTGCAGCTCGATGGTGTTGGCTCCGTTGTCGTATGTCTGGGTCTCTTCGTTGTCCCGTGTGCTCGCTATTCGTCCTGGGTGTTCCGTGATCGTCTGTTTCGAACATGACGACGGATGCGGCCCATCATGACGACCATGAGGATGAACAAGAGGATGGCGACGGGAACGCCGATGATGAAAGAGAAGGCGAGCCCGGCGGAGATGAGGTCATTGGTGGCGCGACTGAGCGACATTTTGGAGTTCTGGAAGTGGCGATAGGTTCTGAGTTTGGTAGTCGAAAGTGTTGAGCTTCGTTTGGTCGAGGTAAGCAGTCGAAAACGTTGAGGTAAGTGGACGTGATGGAGTCGAGGAAGAAGGGATGTTCGGAAGTTACAAGGGAAGCGTGGACAAGTTACAGAATGCATGATTCTCTGACCCATATGCTCTCTGGTTGATGAAATTGGTACCGACCGTTAATGATACCGGATGCCACTGTCTGGGGTGGCTCAGTGAAGGAAGTGGATCCGTGATTGGCTTTCGAATCATCAGAACCCGATTCACACCCGTCCGTAACGTTACATCGGAGCTGCACATTTCAGATCGCATTGAGGCTTCTCAAGCAGTGCCAGGAAAACGGCAAAATCCAACCACATTCAATACAATTTCGACTCTCCCTCAATTCCTTCTTGTCATGCAGCTCATTTGTGGAGAGGTGCCCATGCTGACTAGATCCAGACTCCAAATCAGCTCAAGATGCTGTCTCTTTTTCCAACACTCTTGCTCCTCCAGCGCGGCTTCAAGTCTTTATCTGTACCTCCATCATTCATCCATCTACAAATTCAATTGCATGGGCTCGTGCAAATGTGGCGCTAGGAACCACAACATCACCCTCGCATACCAGTACCAAATCGCACCCGGCAGATCTACACCGACCGCGAACAGGATAAAGGAAGGCGCTCCATGTATCAAAGCCGGCAAGTAGGTGAGGTTTTCGGCCAAATATTCGCCCAATATAGTCCCGATATGGAACCCGAGAGTGGCGGACCATGGTGTGGCAACGAAAACTGTGTACAGGAGGTATGTGACTCTATCAAAGGTAATCCCATCGAAGGAAAAGGCGCTGAGAGTTGCGTCGCGGAATGTTGCGAATGGAAGAGGCAGCGTAGCGGACAGCGATATTGTCAGGGGTACTCCAGCTTCGGTAGTAGCTTGCTCGGAGTGGCTGTTGAAACGGATAAAGTGGACGAAATGTCGAATGAAGTTGGGCAGCGTGTATGTAAGAGTGACGGAGGCCATTTCGCTTGGCTAAACGGTTCGGGAGCGGCTAGATAGTAGTGCTCGACTAGACAAAACGTATGTATGGCTGGAAGGCGGCTTGGTAGCGATGTTCAACCGGACAAAACGGATGACTGAGTGAGATGGATGGTGATAGAGACAAGTTTAGACCAGAAAGAGAGATGAATTAGCGGCGAATAGAGGTGATGAAGGTGCCACGTGCCCAGTGATATGCGTGTAACGCAATCGCACTTGACCATGGTACAGTGGCAAGTGCTAGGAAAGTGCGGTGTGCCCTCTCTTAGGACTGCCATGGGTACCTCAGCACCGTCCAGAAGGATATGAGTGCATCTTTCTGGATGGTTGGAAGCTTGCTGAGCCGCCTCAAAGAACCAGATAAGGGAGTACACCAACTCGTGCCAGAGTTATGCCAGCCAGATGGCACACCGGGTCGAAAAGGCCTGGACGGGTATCTTCCTATGGCTGCCATAGCTTCCTCGTCATGTTTTTGAAGATTTGAAGAAACGTAAGGGCATATTTCTGAACGGTCTGTAAATTTCTGAGCCGCCTCGGACAATGTTATCAGAAAGTGAACAGATTTTTAGTTTAGCATTGTCGGTCTATCGCACATCTGAAAAGACAGAAATCTGTTCAAGTCTTTTTCAAGGTTTCCGGACATCAGTCCATCTAGAACTCCCTGCCACTGTCAAGAGTACTTCGGCCCACTCCAATAATCTGATTGAGAGAGAAGCGCAACACTTCTTAGATCTAGCATATGTGCTAGGATACCTCCGACCGCATAGTTGTTCGTTCGATTTGGAATGATTGTAACGAAGATGCATGTTCAGAGTACCTCAAAGGTTTCAAAGTATTGGTATTGTACTTACATTGCTTACCGGTACTGCATCTCTGTAGCCCTGGGTCACTGGAAACAGTGTCGTCATACGGTCACACTTCACAAAATGCATTAGAGTTGTTAGAATATATATACCCTGCAAGTTCCGCCTGCTTCTCTCGTCACACCGTCTCTCTCATCTCCAACACCCATCTCCAACACCTTAGCCGTCCACATCCAACGCCCGAGCCAGTCCACAGCCAACCACTCAAAACGAACCACCCTAAAACTCCCAAGATGCCAACAGCCCCAGAAGACTTCGGCGAGCCTCAAATCGATATCGGACGCCTATATCAAGAAGAACGCATACGCCGAGCTGAACAGCTACACCAAGTTCAACGCCGCGAACGCGCACAACGCGAGATGATCTTTTGGGCAAAAGTCCTCGCGATTCCCCTCTTTACAGGCATGATCTTCGGCGCACTCGAAATACTCTTTAAACAATACTTTTATGGCAGCAGTGATGACACTTTTGTGGTAGCAAAGAGGAAGGGGTGGAATGAGACTTGGTAGACTGGATAGTGCCAGTAACGACATAGGCCGCGAAGGCTCGACTACTATGTTTTAAGCCTGGTCTGTGGATCTCATGACGGTAAAGCTATGAAAAAAGGAGGAATCAGGAACGAGCGAGCCCGGAATGAACCAAAGTTGCACATCATGAGTTGAATTTGTGGTTTGGCTTACAGTGATGTCGAATTCAACCACGGTAAAGTGACCACGTGACACGGGCACATGAAGGGACTCATTATCTAGTGAGGTACTCTCCTTTGATACTTTCATACCTGAATCTGGCTTCTAATCTGGTCCCCCTTACGTAATGCCGTGTTGGTGGGAAAGCGACGTGCATAAATGGGGTTCTGATGTCGGAGCTGATGTTCAAGACATGCTCCCTAGTTCTTTCTTGGCCATTTCAGGCACTACTCGCAATGTCGTAGTACTCGAATAGATGGTAAGCCCTGCGATATCAATTTGGACCCTCCGCTTCGAGACGTCCGGCCTAACCTTTTTGAAAATGCTTGAAGAATATTTGAACGTGTCGTGTTACCAGAAAAGCGATGATATGGCATAGCCTCTTATTCCAGCTACGCTCTCAGAGACGATTTCTGTAGATTTGACTTGTCCATTTGAGAAGTGCTTGGGCGTGCTAGGTTTCTAGGAAAGTAGTATAGGTATAGAAGCCTTGAATCAACGCTGCGGCTTGAAATATACTCTTTTAGACTTTTCTGAACTCCTTGGAGAACCTCTAATGGCGCTACTCTACTAGAAAAACTGTGGTAATTAACAGATCCCGTTTTACGCCCTGCGATCTTCAACATCCTTAATAGGTACCTCTGCATAGTTGAAGGACTTCTGGCAATGTTAAGTGACTAGAAAATGGCGAGTCTTTGCAGCTCCTAATTCAAATCGCGAACTGCGTAGAAGTGACTTCAGATATGCTACCTTATTGGCGAAGCGATAGTCATTCAGGTCTCCGAATCACGCCTTGGGGCTACTCATCTCCATTCTACATCTCTTCGGCATAGTTAAAGCACCTCTAGCGGTCGTAGTCCGCTAGAAAACTGAACATATTTCGTATCTTTTGATCTATATTCATAGATCAGCTGCATCGTTGCTAAGCATTACGACACAACTGAAGAAGGTTTGGACGTAGTAAATTGCTCCAAAAGGCTTGATAGTGAACAGCTTCTAAGTTACGCCTGCGATCCGTTATATTCTCATCAAACTTTCTCTCAATTCATTGCACTACTATTCAATTTCTCTTCTATATTCGAACCACTATTAACAGTACTATTCCTTCAAAAAGCCGTGCCTGGGGCATACCTTGTAACAGTTTCCATCATCGGCCAAAGAGCATGATCCTGCTCACAACCATCCACTATCTGTTTCAGGTGGTCCGAAAACTCTCTCACCGTACAGCAGTAAGACATAAGAATATGCACCCATGCTTGTCATGGCCTAGGGTGCCACTTCTAGGTTTTAGGATTTCAAATACGATGTAAAGATCAACGACGTGGAAAGTAGGTTACCTTTTGACTAACCGATGACCTGCTAGTCAGGCCGCTCCCCACAGTGGTATCATACAGGCAAAAGTAGAGCCTGAGCAGTGAAATATAGATGTGTCCAAACTAATAACCTGATTCTTGTAGATTTCTCATACTCTTCTAACGTACTCCCTCCCCCATCACGTCCTCATACATCTCCCACGCTTTCGCCCGAACCTTCCTCTCATTCTCCATAAGTGCCTGTAACAAAGCGAGCCGACCGTCGCTCTCTTCAATCGGCTTCCTCATCTCTTTCTCGCGCGATGTTGCATCAACGAAAGCGGGAAAAGCACCGCGCTCGGAGGCCGCGGCGTCGCCAACTCCCCCGGCCTCAACAGCATCATCTTCCTCCACCTGGCGCTTTGCAGGAGTATAAGCTAGCCCCTCCGAGTCCCTTACTTCTTCCCCACCCACCCTCTCGGCCGTGCTAGTACGTACGCGTGGAGCCAAAGTGTGCGCTGCCCCGTCGTGCGGAGCCCGAGTGTCGAACGGTGAGTAGCTGGCTTCTTCCCGACTCGGCACGATGTCTCCCTCAAGCGTATGCGACGACCTCTCCGTGTCCGAAATCTCTATTGACGACCATGCACTCCCACCCTGTATCGGCGACGTCCTCACTCCCGCCCCGCGTGGCTCAAAGTTCTGCGAATGAAGCGTCGATGTCTCTATCGATGGAACAATATCTGGAATGCCCCATGGATAGGCCAGTTCTTCGCGGGGTACTGGGCTTGGGGAAGACATGGGAGAAAAAGGTGGGTACTCCAGCGAATAGGCTCGTTCATCGTGGGGTGCTGGGCTTGGAGAAATGGGAGAAAATGGTGGGTACTCCGGCGAAGAGGGTCGTTCCTCGTAGCGCACTGGACGCGAACGTTGAGTCGGTACTGGTATATCTATTCCCACTCTTGAAGAAGTAAGGGGAAAACATGAACACGCGAGAGAGGATGGTGAGTACTCCCGCGAGTATGCCCGTTCCTCGTAGCGCACTGGGCTTCGAGTTCGGAAGCGCTTAGTGGGTTCTGGTACCGATGGTGTTGCTCGTCGGGGGATAAGAGAAGGAATTGGTGCGTCCTCCAGCGAGTTAGATGACTCGTAGCTTGGAGACCGGAGGCGTTTGGTGGGTTCTGGTGTAGGTGCTCTCGCTCTTGGGGATGTGAGAGAGGGAAATGTTGCGCACTCCCGCGGGCTCGCGGTGCTCTTCCGTTTGTTCTGGCTGGGAGAGGGCATATCCGTTAAGACGTCCCAAGAGTCAAGTCTACCTGAACAATTTTTGTGTTGGAGGTTTCTGGGGTGTGATTTGTAGTCTGCGCACGGAAACCTGGACGCAAAGTCGGGGAGGTCGTTCGGGACCATGGCCAGTGACGGCGGGATATGAGAGGACACGTTTTTGGAGCTGCTTGGGAACGTCATCGTGTGTGCGTTGAGTATGGGTATGTAGGTTGCTGGAGTGTCTTAAAAAGCAGTAAGTTGGCTTCAGTGGCTGGTTGCGTGGGCTGAGTATGTAACCGAGCTGCGACAGAGGACGGTCGTGGGACTTTGTGAGAAACTGCGACGACGAAAGTGCGTGGGTGGATGCTTGGAGCCTTAATTCGTGCGCGAAGGGGGTGGTACCGTGGTTGAGCACAATCCAAATTCTGGATCCGAATCAGGAAAACCATACCTATAGGTTTGGAACCCTGTACAAACAGCGCACAAAAGAAACCTTCTTCGACACATATTTCAGCAGTTCAAGTCCCATCTATCTACCCTTAACTTCGACCTCGATCAAAATGGGAGCTACACCCACCATCCGTCAGTTCCCCCTGGGCCCAAAGCTAGAGCCCAACGGAGAAACGAACGAAGATTCGCTCGCCTCAGATCCCCCTCAGTTTCCCGAGAAATGCTCCGATCGCCTTCAATTCGTTTTCGGAATGGGAGCTACACCTCCTGTTGTCCATCAGTCCGACCTGGATCCGAAACCAGAACCCGGCGAAGAAAAAGACGAGGACTCCTTCGCCTCAGATGGCACTTGGTTTCCTGAACATTACCCCAGACGTCCACAATCCGCCTTCGGATACCCCCTCCCGCCTCTTCCGTGCCCTAGACCTGCGCCAAACCCAGCTCTCGCCTTCCTGTGCCCCAAGGGCGCCCCCCCGCCAGCGAACGTGGGCGAACATGTAATCTTCCTTCTCGTCAGGCATCCTGGCCTCTCCATCTACATGAATCTCTTCCCTCAGTTCGGCCCCGTCGAATTATATCGCTGGATTAAGAGTTACGCCTTGAACCCGGACCTCGACTACGCCTATAGACGCACCTTAGCGAGTGTGTTCTTCCGAGGTTTGCACGAGCCCGAGGTTGCGCGCTTGTTGCTAACGGCTTCGCGTTGTAAATCCACGGCTCAGCAAGACGATAGACTGAAGGCAGTGATTGAGGAGCAGAAAGAGAAGCGGGCTAGAGGAGATGGGGAGGAGATGAGGGTTGCGCGGGCGTGGGAACGTCATATGTCCTTTATAGGGGCCTATAATGAGTTGTATGGGACACGAGCGAATGGAGAAGAGAGCTAGATAATAGTTGGCGATCAGCAGGAGAAAGAGGTGCGATTCCAGAGGCTTAGAAAAGATATCAGGAGCTTAGAGGCGTGTGGGGAGTCGTGTGAGAAAACATCGATGGCTCAGGTTTGGAGTTCTCTTCCAGGGATGTCAAATATCCCGAAGTGTGAACTAGACGCTACGAGATAGCAATGATTTCTCCTCATAACCACGCCGTGTGAAGTCTCTCGCGGAGTTGAGAAAGCCTAGGCAACAAGGTCGTAGACCGTGACGTGGAAATTGAATGTTGTTACTCTTCAACTCTTAAGCTAATGCGTGTTATGATGTGAGTCCTATAGGGAAGCATGTTGCCAGGTGAGCGACGCCGTCTGACGTACTCCATGCATTTGGGGAAGACCAGCGATAACGTCATAGAGCGTGGCCTGTGAATCAAACAACGTATCTACACACAAACCTTTGCGTGTTTTGATGAAAGTCCTGTAAGCGAGCATCTGGCAGGTGAGTGACAGCGTCTGAAGTCGCTCATGTAGCGGAAGGACTTCAGTGACAATAACATAGACCGCGCCGTGTAAATCAGACAATGTCTCTTTAAGACGCCGAGCCTAGGTATCTTGTAATATGAGTCTCGTTTGCGTGCATTTTGACATGCAGGTGATGCTGTCTGAAGTCCTTCCAGCTGGCGGTAAGAAACTAGCAGAGCTGTCGTAAAGCGCGACGTGTAACTCAAACAACACATCCCTGGATATCCCGCATCTAGGCGCGTTAGATAGGTTTCGAGTCCTGCTAACAAGCATTTTGCCGCGTGCATGACACCGCCTGAAGTCCTTCAAGGTGTTGACGAAAATGGAGTAGTAATTTTGAATACTGCAACACGTAGTTAAATCAGACTCTTGCTTTTGCTGAAGGTACCACTTGGTGTAGGTAGGATCCCCTCTTGAATTAACATCGCCACGTTAATCGGATGCCGTTGTGCGTCGCGTTAAAATACCTAGAAGCACGTCAGAAACGCCAGTTACCTAAGCAAATTCATCAATGTTGTGATTAGCCATACTCATATTCACGCACGTGACGCACTCCTACTGTATACTAGTGGTTGCACAACATCTCCTGCACTTTCAATAATTTCTCTACATTACGCGCGTATTCATGGCCTCTCCTCTTCTCCATGCGTTCCCAATTATCCAAAGCTAACTCGTTCACCATCATGCGAATGGAGGCAACCGACTTCTACCACCCCCAGACCCAGCCCCACCACCATGGTTTCGGGTCGATCAGTTTTACGATAGTCGCCGCAGTGGCATTGTGCATCGGATACGTAGGATGCAAGCTATTCAACCAGAAGTACTCGTCCACCGGAATCCCACATGTCGCATTGAAGCTGTCCCACTCCGGCGTACCGTTTGCATACTCGTCACAGTACGCTGTCGTATTCTTATATCCCTTAGTCTGAGGCAGGGACTTTGGGTTATCCAGCACTTTGTTGAAGAGGGAATAGGTATCGTGGACGAAGACGGTGGCGTCGGAGTGCGTAGACCGGAGGGAAGAGGCGAGGTGCGCGATGCGCGCGTTGAAATCGGCTATGGCGTGTTTTTCGAGAACCTGGGAGGCAGAGTCCGTAGCGAGGGTGAGGGGGGAGCGGTGAACGGGGGGCACAGTGAGGAAGAGAAAGTTGCGCGCGCCGGTGTTGTATAACTATTCGCAGGTTACAAGGGATTTTTACAGGTGGCGATTTGGGGACCAGTATACCTGTTTAATGAGCCCTTCATATTCCTTAAAGATGATCGGATATAGCGATGCGTTTTTTGCAGAGTACGAATTTCCTATGTCGTTGATGCCGATGAATATGGAGAAGAGTGAGTCGGATGAGGCCCAAGGGACGCCCTTTGGGTGGGATCCGTAGGCCAGGAGGTACTCGTCTCGGACTTGTTGTTTGAGAGAGAGCACAGTTGGTTTCCAGGGCATGACGAGGGCGGAGTCGACGGTTGCGCCACCGAAGGCGAGGTTGTAGGTCTGGATGTAGCTGCAATTGTATGTGAGGGTGAGGAAGTCGACCCAATTTGGACCGCTAGATGCTCGTAAGATAGGTTGCTTGACATAAAGGATGCAGGACTTTTACTTTGAAGATGTGAAGCCTCTGTACGACAAATTAGCATCGTAACTCAATTGGAGTGGGATGTACTTACAGGAAGTCAGGATTGCCTAATGGATTGGATGGATTCGGCTGGGCTAGATTGACATTAAAGCCTGTTGTTGTATAAGAGTCGCCGCTAAACTTTGTCAGATACTCTCCTTGATGGAACGAGCGTCCTACTTACAACACAAAGAAGTATTTGATCCCTTTCCATCCTGGCCAAACTTTCTTTGGCTTTGGCAGCGCTTCTGTGAATGCAGAAAGTGCCAGGATGACCGCAGCTAAGATTGAAACTTTCATGTTGACAGTTGACAAGGATGGCAAAGGCTCAAGGGGATATTTGATCGGGAACAAAAGGTATGAAAGGCAAGAGCGAACAGCCACGGGAAGCACGGCAAACGGCTTTAAGACTCCAAGCAAACATATGAAGCTCGCACTTCTCATTGCAGGGACTCGGGATCAATTAAGATTAAATAGATTGAGCACAATGAGATTACAGCAAAGCTATACGAGGCCTTGCCAAATTTGGCCACTAAAAGCTCCCTACCCCAGAGAATGATCAACTCTGAACTTAGTTTTGTCGTAATGTGATGGCCACTATGATGCGGAGAATCTGCGATATCCTAGTGTCCATGCCACTCCGCGCTCGAAACAGCAAAGCTTGGTTATCAATCTTGGTTTCTTAGTCCAGATCGAGCGGATCGTCGAAGACGTTGTGGGATTATTGCACGGCTAATGAAACGTGACGTGCTTGACTGACATGAGACTAGAACTGAAGACAGTAGTGGATGGCGAGTCGCGACTAACATTGAAAATATACCCAATGATGTAGGTCTTCAAGCGATGCGATGTCGCTTGTTGGAAAGGCACTACCCACGCACCCACGTAATCTGAATTCAGGCACGACGCGTCCTGCAGGGGCATGGCCATACTATTGCGATGCGCAGCGAACATGTTTTGTGTGGTACCTTTTTGGGGGCGAACAGGCGCATCAACATCGGTCTTATCTCATCGCCTCATCCAGGGTGTCGGTGTGGGAAGTCTGGAGTTGACAAGCAGAGAAGTTTGGCGTTGGGTAGTGCCTGTCTGAGATGAAGTAAAGGAACGACGCAGCCTACAGTTCTTTCTCGTCTTTCGATGGACTTGTGATTCGCTCTGAAAGGAAAGGATAGAAAGACAGGCAGGATTGGTAGGGTGCATAACAATGAATATCTTGGGTAATCAGACGGCATTGGTAGTAGCTGTACAGATTGCAGCTATTAAAGTTATCTGGAGGGGAAACACGCAAGGAAGCACGAGTTGATGAAGGCAGCGATGATGCACTCTTGAGGGGCTGTGATGCGGTACTGGCCTTGGGTCCTTTGATGCGAGGCACATGAAGACCAACGGAGGCACCTCGTAGAATCCAGTAGAGCCTTCGTCACGGAGCGGCTAGGACAGCGGGGAAGACATCATCACCGACTGGGTGCATTGCTCCTTTGATACTCTCCAAAGCAATGCGAGTCCTCTCCCTGTCGAGAGGGTATTCTTTTCTTCAGCTGACTATGCTACGCGGATCTTTACGGCTTCGCAGTGGCGGAGGAGAGCGTCTCGGCCGATCGAATATGTCAACATGGCAAGCTTGGTTCGTTCGTGCCGCGGCAAGATGCAAAGTATCAACACTACGGAATACGCCCCAGCGTGATTGGTACAGTCATCGGGGGTGTCTGGCGCTGAGAGGCGTCGATACCCAGGCACCAGGTAGGGCTGAGGCTGAAGCTGAGGTCAGAGAAATGGCCGGCGGGCTTGCTGATTCCCAGCCACGTCGCAATGCCGGCCTGTCTCCAAGAGATGAAACGGCCTGCGTTGCCGCCGTCTGCTGGCACCACCTGTCGAACTGGCACCTGGCAACTGTCAACTTCATCCGCCGCCGTGGGATCCCGCTGCAACCATCGCAACAGCATCGCCTGGGCTGGAGCTGCCGGACCGCCTCCCCTCGCTCCCCTCGCTCCCCTCGTCCCTACCTGGGCATCGTCATCCAAGAGCTCGTCGGCCCCGAACGCGATTCTTGGAACGAGCCTGACAGAAGGCGCTCAATTCCTCCATTTCTCCATTTCTGATCCCGCGCCCGTCCGAGCCGCTTCGTATTCACCGCAGTCCCGACATGTCGCCTCTCTTGCTGTAGTCTGGCCGTGTATTTCTTTCACGCTGCACCGAGATCCACCTGCAGCCCTAAGAGACCGGACCCCCCGCCAACCCAGGCCATTCACCGCGCGAAGGGATCAATAAATACTCCGTTCCGTCGGCCAACCTTCGCATCGTCACAAATACTACGCTCCAGATAATCCGCCCAAGTACACCATGGCGGGATTGGAGCAGGTCGAGGTCCACAGCAAGGTAGACAGCCTCCGCGCAACACCACAGCGTTGCTAACCCTGCGCGTAGTCGTATCTTGTTCGCTGGGTAAACGTGTCAGCTGGCCATACCATCTCCTGGAGCATACAGCCGCACAAGAAGTCCCTCAACTTCGGCATCTTCAAGCATCCAGGCACCAACAACGACAGCACCACGGGCCTCCCCTCCTCCGCCGTATTCGATGGCCCAGCCACTCCCGCCCTTGAGGTCCCAACGCACCAGACGCGGCCTCGAGGCCACTCCAATGCGCTGACGCGAAACGACAAATCATGGGTCGTGGAAAAGCTGCAAGGCCTTGGTTACAAAAAGGTAGCGTGGGCGGGGAAGTGCGAGGCGGACAAGGTGTCCATGGGTAAATTCGACGTACCAGAAGGCGAAGGAGGCATGTATGGCCTAGTTTTCGACAATACCTTCTCCAAGACGGTCTCGAAAACGGCGACATTTGTTCTCATTACCCACCCGACAAACGCGCCCCCGAAATCTGGCCATCACATGCATTACGCCCAGAATTACAATGCCGGAGCCAGTAGCTCAAGTCTTCCGACCAAGTCGAGTCCGAGACTTCTTGCCGTCAGCGACTCCACCGATTCGTTGCCGCAAGATCCTTCTGTGGGAAACAAAATCAACGTTGAATTCAGACCGAAATCATCCCATACAGGAGACTCGAATAGTTTCAATGACGGCACCTTCTACACGGGAATTCTTCAGAAAAAGAGGAGAAAGAAGAATCAAGGCTACGCCCGGAGGTTTTTCTCCTTGGATTTTACCTCGTCCACCCTATCTTACTATCGAAACAACCACTCCTCTGCGCTGCGTGGCGCCATTCCCTTGTCTCTGGCAGCAATTGGGGCCAACGAGAAAACGAGGGAAATCTCCGTAGACTCGGGGGCTGAAGTTTGGCACTTGCGTGCTAACAATAAGAAAGATTTCGAAGCGTGGAGAAATGCTCTAGAACGAGCCGCCGCGACCGCCGGGGGCATCTCGTCTCCTACCATCGCTATTCAAAATCCCACGTGGCCAAACGGTCCTCAAATGGTCAATCAAGCGGAAGAACGGGAATGGGCGAGAGTAGAATCACTGGTAGGACGGGTTGCAGGAACAAGAGATGCCGTCAGACGGTTAGCACAGGACACAGATCCAAAGTACTCGTCGACGCTAGCTGGACTTGGTATTGCGAAAGCGTCCGAAAGCCTCTCTCCCAGCCCGACTGATGGTGAGCCAACAGACTACTTTCCCAGCACGTCCAGTGGTGAGAAGATGCCATTTTGGAAACGGAAAGCTAGTAGTTCCGGAGCTAGCACCAGCCCTTCAGGTGTCTTCCGGAGAAGTGTCTCAGCCCAGCTTGCTGTTGCATCTCCCTCGACTCTACCTCCTGGATCGCCAATACCAAACGGGAGTTTGGCAGTACCGAAGAGGCAGAGCCGCGCGACGAGTCACCCCCCGCCTGAGGAAGGCGTGCACGACAATTGCATGTCTTTGTTACGCGACCTTGACAGCGTGATCCAGGAGTTCTCTACATTGCTGAACGAGAGTCGGGCCAGACGGACTCCTGCTCCTCTATCTACTCCAGCGCGCAACAGCATCGACTCCCAATCTTCCGAGGAGTTTTTTGATGCACACGATGGAGAGACAGTCCGTTCAGGGCTTCTCACAATCCGGCGAGATAGCGGCGAGAAATCAGAACGCGAGGATGCTTCTGACGGCGGATCTGAGTCCAGCAGTGAAGAAGAAGGTCCGGGCTCATTCGAACGAAGAGCAACTTTCCGCGAAGGGCAACCCTCTATCTTCCCTGGGAAGCCAAAATCTCTTACTCCTCTTCCGATTGATCCTGTCCGTCGCCGAAATACCGTCCCACCACCAAAGACCAATCCTCCAAGCTTGATCAGCTTCTTGCGAAAGAATGTTGGCAAAGACCTTTCCACAATTGCCATGCCAGTTTCGGCCAACGAGCCAACCTCCCTTCTACAACGCATTGCAGAACAAATGGAATACACGGAGCTTCTCGACGCGGCATCTGCTGCTCCCTCTGAGACAGGCGAACGCCTCGCTCACGTTGCCGCATTCGCCATATCCACCTTCTCCAACGCTCGCGTAAAAGACCGTGCCATCCGCAAACCCTTCAATCCCATGCTTGGCGAGACATTTGAGCTCGTCCGCGAAGACAAAGGCTACCGATTCATTGCCGAGAAGGTCTCCCACCGGCCCGTTCGCATGGCATGCCAAGCCGAGTCCGCCAACTGGACGTTCCTCCAGTCCCCAATGCCCGTGCAAAAGTTCTGGGGCAAATCCGCCGAGCTGAACACAGAGGGCTGTGCGCGTGTCTTCTTCCACAACTCAAACGAGCACTACAGCTGGAGTCAGGCAACTAGCTTCCTCCGCAACGTCATCGCTGGCGAGAAATACGTAGAACCCGTGGGTACCATGACAATCGAGAACGAAAACTCGGGCGCCAAGGCTGTCTGCACGTTCAAAGCTGGTGGTATGTTTGCTGGCCGCAGTGAAGAAGTCACGGTGCAGGTCTTCGACGCGTCGGGCGAGCTCCTCCCACTTGGTCTCACTGGCAAGTGGACTACCGAGCTCAATCTTACCAACAATGGGCAGGGTATTGGCCGTACCCTCTGGAGCGTCGGATCGCTGGTCGAGAATCCAACCCAGCACTACGGCTTCACCACCTTCGCGGCCTCGCTCAATCAGGTCACTGAGATCGAGAAGGGCAAGCTACCTGTTACTGACAGCCGGCTGAGGCCTGACCAACGAGCGGCCGAAGAGGGGGATCTCGACCGTGCCGAAGCTTTGAAAGCACGGTTGGAGGAGCGACAGCGCGCGCGTAGGAGGGTCATGGAAGAGCACGGAGAAGTATGGACGCCGCGGTGGTTCGCGCCCATTGAGGGAGCGGAAGTCGGGGAAGAGGTGTGGCGGCTTAAGAGCGGGAAAGAGGGGTATTGGGAAGAGAGAGCGCGTAGGGAGTTCACTGATGTTACGGATGTTTTCCAGGCGTAAGGTGGTAGTACGATATTTGGATGTTGGTATTGATATCCGGTGGGCGGTACTGTCACTGTGGTTTATATATCTTGCGCTCCCCAGGATAGGACAGCGAGTTGGGGCTACTTTGCTGTATATGTATTGCAACAACAAACAAACTCTGGCATCTGATTCTTCATACCGGTGCGGAATACTAGGTGAAGATGTTAAGTGTCTGATACCAGCCCTTTTAAACGTGTAGGACAGCAACAAGTCTTTGCAGGTCAGTTTTACGTTCAGCTTATGGACACATTCAAACGGATTAATATGTAGGATTTTGTGAAAATAATCAGAGTATGTATGCGACGGTATGTAAAGTATCCATGGATAGTTTGTCATCGCTCTCTATTGCGTTTCCTATCGTTTTCAGATTCTGTGCGTCCACGCTGCTGACCGCTATTCGACTCTTCTGAGTCTGTCTGCAGCAGAAATGTGTATGTCAATTGTGTCCTTCTTCCCAATTCGACCATTACTCTTACCTTGGCATCGTATATCGTCGAGCACAGAGCGCACAGGACACCTATGCTTTGACGCCTATCCGTGATTCACGACATTCTCGATTCATGGTTCTCCACGTTCCGGCCACGCCCACGCCTCCACATTACTTGTTTAAGTAGGTATCAAACCTGGAAGAGAAAAGTGTTGAGCGCAGAGAGGCAAAGTCTCGGCAAGTTGAGGTTGTCGAGGATGAAGATGCTAAGGGTGTGCTTCACGATACTACCCACCCACCCATACTTCCACTCTACCCTTTTTGTAACCCTCTACCATGGCATCATAGAGTGTCGAGCATAGAGTACGAAGGGCACCTATACCTGAACTCCGAACTGTAGTTCGCGTTATCCACACCGCCACCTTTAGTTCTGCATTCTTCTCGCAGTAGATTCAACCTCTGGGAAGAAAAATTGTGGAGTGTAGGGGGCAGAGAGTCGAGGCCACGTGTATCTGAACTTCGAGCCGTGGTTCCCTGGCCCCTCTCTCTCCCTCCCTCCCCGGCCAGCATTTCAAATCCCCACATTACCTCTTAAGGTAGGTCTTGATCTCTAGAAATGCAAAGTGTTGAACACAGAGAAAAAAAGAGCCTTGAAATTCTTGGTGATATGAAGTCTTAGAGGCTTCGAAGATGACGATGTCGTGATTCACTTCCCGTCTCCACTCCACAATACTTCTGCTCTTAGCACTCTCTCACCCTGGCTCCTCTATTACCATTCTCAGATGCCCCTTAGAATACCTTGGCGTCAACAAGTGTAGAGCACAGGGTGCACAGGACACCTATACCTTACGGACCCTCCCACGGTACCCTCCTTCCCCACCCATACCTCCAGGTTCCCACATGACCTTCCTCAAAAAGGTTCTAATTCCAGGAGGGAAGAGTGTCGAGCACAGAGCCAACATAGTGAATGTCTCCACTTTTTCAAGGTTCCAAACTTCCAGTTCCTCTCATACATCAACTCCTTTTTCTAACCCCTCCTCCCTTTCCCCCTAAGATAGTATACTCCTACTTTTCCAATCAAAACCATTGATCTATAATTGTATAACGCCTCTGCTCTGCAGTATCTTCAAGTTTCGATGTCCCATTCCATCCACCCCGTTCCTTTCGTCACTTCTTCAAGCAAGTGAAGTGTGCCCACGTGATATCAAACCTCTTCATGCCCAACCAAGATCAAGAAATGAAGCGACCTTTTAGCTCTCAAATAGCCTGCGTCACCAACCTTATTCCAACGGCTCAACTCCACACTTTTCGCGGCCGTTCGATGGGATGAGACGATACCGAAAGCGAACGACGATGCTTGGCATAAATGGCACAAAAGAAACCACGCGGTGAGGGTCTCGTAACAGCAGGATTCCACTTTCTTTTTCATTTCGAGTGTTCGGTAGTTAGTATCAATATCGCATGACGACATTCAAGAGGAGATAATGTTGCTAATCAAATAACACAACCTCATTCCATTGATGAATCAAAAAAGGGTACGGAGCCACGCACCACAGGTATCTAAACAGCTCTGCGCGACCCAACTTCAACCCCCCCCGGTCCTTTCCAAAGTATCTCAAACCCTCATCAATGCTTCCCCCCCAACGGCCTGGGCCCAATAATCTGCCGCCGTCCCCCAAATCTAATCCCCTCGCCGCCCCTATTCTGCGAGTCTCCGCCCAAATACCCATACTGATTGACGTCCCAACTCTGGCCCTCTCCCGTGCCCTGAGTCGTATCCCGCGGCGCAGCTGCTGCTGCCCGTTGCTGCTCTTCCCACTCTTTCTGCCGCTCGCGCTCCCGCTCCATTTCACGTTCGAGGAGTGATTTGGACGCCCAACCGCCGGCTTTGGTCTTGGTTTGGGCAGCCGCGCGACGAGCGTCTTCGGCAGCGCGCTCCGAGGTGGATGTGAGGCCCATTTCGGAGGGGAAGTGGGATGCGGGTTTTGCGGCTAGGGGAGGAGGGTTGGAAGCGAGGAAGCGGTCGGTTCGAGAAGCCGGTGCTGGTTTCGGTAATGCATAATTGGACGGGTCGGGGAGAGGGCGGGAGGAAGGTTCTGGCAGGGGACGAGTCGGGAGAGAAGGGGCAGCTGCAGAAACAGGATCGGGTAGAGGACGCGGGGTTTTGTGCTCGCTCCATTGCTGGCGGAGGTACTCGCGTTCGTCGCCGGCCCAGGAGACTTCGCTCGCGCCGTCGCCGAAGGCACCTGGTGGTTGTGGGGTTGGTGCAGATGGCTGGCGAGACTTGCTCTTGCTACGTGATCGTGCGCTGGTTTTACTGGGAGCCTCGTCGCGGTGCCGTTCTTCGCGTTCGAGCTGGTACTGACGCTCACGTTCTTTGGCTTCCTCGAGCTGGCGCTCGAGGTCTTGGATTCGGTCGCGTTCGCGGTCGGCGTGGCTGTTGCGTCGACTCCTGGGTTTACCGGGTTGGTCTGCGAACGTGCCTTTCAGTCTTGCGTCGCTGAGGGCGCGTTTGCGTTGGGTCTCTTTGGCTACGCGGTCTTGGGCTTCCTTTTCTTCCCGGACTCTTTGTTCTTCGTCTTGCTTCCACTGCCGCTCTTGCTCTTCCCATTCCCGCTTCTGGGCTTCGACGCGGCGTTTTTCGTCTTCTCGCTGCCTCCGCGATTCTTCTTCCCATCGTTGCTCCTCGTCCCTCCGGGCACGCTCTTCCTCAGCTTCACGTTCGATACGGCGTTTGCTTTCCGCCTCCTCGGCCAGTTGTCGCAATCGCTCGTCTTCGGCGGCCTGTTCCCGCCTCTTTCGCTCTTTCTCTGCCAGACTGGGAACGTGTGGTCCAGCAGTAGTTATTTGCCTCCGCCCACCAAATGAGATCCCTTGGTTGCCTTGACTTGCGCCTCCCATGTAGCCATATTGATGAATATTCCACGCCGGTGCAGTGACGCCCTCATCTGTCTTTTTACTCCAGCTGCTCATCGGTCCCTGAGGAGATTTTGTCGCGCCATCCGTCGCTCTTGACGACGCAGAGCCACCTGTAAGTACAGGACTGAGTGCTCGATCCGCTGATGGCGGCGGAGCTTGGCGGGAAATAGGATTGAAGGTGGTCGAGCCGCTGGTTGTGCTTGTATTGCTAGCCCCTCTGCCTCTTCCATAAGTGCTCGTGTTGAAACCGCCGGTGGTGGTGGCCCCCGTGGTAGTCGGGCTCATCTGATTTGCGCGCTTGGGACCTATTGCAGAAGGGAATCTCGAGGGGTTTATGGAGTTGGCCACTCGGCTGAAGGCGCCCAAGCATTGCAGCACCTGCGCCGGATCTTTGGACTCAAATAAATCGACGGTGAGAAAGCGGTCGTGGGAGGGCATGTTGAGCGGGGGGAGTTCGCAGGCGCGGAGGAAGTGGGATATATTCTCCATCTGTATGAATGGCATGGGCGACTTCTTGAACCTGATGCCGGGGGATGGAACGGCGAGATTGACAAGTCTGGATAATTCGGTTAGGGGAGTCCATAGCAAGGAGGGCTTTCCGTATGTACGTACTTGCATAATGCTGTGCCATCTTTGAGAGCCTCCAGCAGGTCTCCGGCAGGCAGTCTTTCTCCGAGTATGTCCTCGATCCATGTCCGGACTTCGTTGGCAGCTTGGGGAGTGTAACGCGACATGCGCAGCCTGCGCATATCCTGATCTAGGGAGGATACCGACGCCATGGTGGTGAACAAACAACGGGGCCACTGGGTAGCGAGGATGCAGTGAATCGCAGGCTGTAGGGACGAAAGCGATCGTGACCAAAGTGATGGACTATGTGTGGTGTAGGTAGGTAGGAAGATACGAGGAAGGGGTGCGTATAGGGTTGCGCGTTGCATCTAGGAATAGCAGAGGGAGGAGCGAGATGAGGGGCCAAGCATGACGGCGTTTGAATTGCTGAGTGTACCTAGGTATTGTGGCTGGCATTCCCCCAGCCACACCCGTGTTGTGATTGCTTCAACCTCATCTTCAACGCCCAACGACCACCCATCCAGGAAAACAATCTATGTGACTAAACTGACCGGCAGGAACACTCTGGGTTGAGGATAGCCTGCCACGCCACGGCATGGCACGGCATCTCTCCTCGGATTTCGTGCCGAAAGAGTCTCAGTCGTCATTCGTTGCTGCGCTCCGATACTCGCATACCCCACCATTGATAATGGAAACTCACGGGGAGAACCCATGATTTCCGGTCATCTCTCTTCAAACAAACGCCACTGACACGTGTAGAGCGCTGTGTTGTTTGTGGGTTGCGCAGCATTGTCACTTGTCATTGGTATCTTCTCGCTTTTGTCCTAAGCTTCTGTGTTTTCTGCCATCTTCAACGCCATAACTACATCAAGTCATTTGGTCCTCTTTCTTGAATCTTTCAGATCTCTCTGATACCTTCCATCTTCAGTCAAGATGGGTCCGAACTCCGCCTACATCTACCCATCCTCGGATCCCCAATTCGTGACCTTCCCCAGCCGAAGAAGCGTTGTCCACAGCACGAAAGGCATTGTCTCGTCTACGCAGCCACTCGCTACTCAAGCTGGACTCGAAATCCTGAGAAAGGGAGGAAATGCTGCAGTACGAATACCCTTTGGCATCAGCCACGGAACTCCCACGTTTGATAGCTCAGATTGTGGCGCTAAAGTCAACTGACATCCCAATCAGGATGCGGCAGTAGCCGTTGCAGCCGGGCTCAACATGACCGAGCCTGGCTCAACTGGCATAGGTGGCGATATGTTCTGTCTCTTCTACGACGCGAAAACGAAGAAAGTCCACGCTTTAAACGGCTCTGGTAGGTCTGGCTCGCAAGTCACGCTAGAGACCATCAGGAAAGATCTGGGAATAGCTGAAGGGGAGTCTGGCCGGATTCCGATGGATAGCGTTCACGCAGCAACAGTCCCAGGCGCTGCTGCAGGTTGGGTTGACTGCGTGGAGAAGTTCGGCAGTGGGAAGGTCACCTTAGAAGAGATATTGGCTCCAGCCATCGAGCTTGGTGAAAAGGGGTTTCCCGTGTCGGAGCTTTCTTCGACCTTCGTGAGTACCTTAACTTTCAATCTATGCCGAATGGCCCAAGACTAATTACAGGAATGCAGTGGGTTGCTTACGAAGAACCTATTCGGACGGCATCTCCCAATGGAAGCGAATTGCTGAAGAAGGATCCAAAAGCTCCAGGAGGATGCAGAGCACCGGGTCCAGGAGAGATAATGAAGAATCCAACCCTAGCGAACACATACCGCCTACTCGCCAAACATGGGAAGAAAGGCTTCTACGAGGGCGACGTAGCCGAAGCACTGATCAAGGTCGTCTCAGATCTAGGCGGTCACCTCAAGTTGGAAGATCTAAAGCACCATGCGGATTTCGGTACCGAAGAAGTCGATGCCATATCCCTTAAATTCTCCGGTCAAGGTGTCGGTGACGACCACGAAGGAGAAGGCATAGAAGTTTGGGAACACCCACCCAACGGCCAAGGCATCGTCGCCCTCATGGCACTCGGTATACTTCAAAACCTCGAGAAAACCGGCAAGATAAGCAAGTGGAGCGAGAAAGAGCACAACTCCGCAGCGTTCGTCCCACATCCCCCTTACCATCAGCACCACAACTAATACAGTCTCCAGACACCTCCACGCCGTAATTGAAACCCTCCGGATCGCCTTCGCCGACGCAAATTGGTGGGTCGCCGACCCCAACGTCTCCAAAGTGCCCTCCGCCGAGCTCATTTCCCAACCCTACCTCGCCGAACGCGCCAAGCTCTTCGATCCCTCCAAGGCTTCTCCTATCCCCTCTCACGGCTCTCCCGCCCACTCTCACTCCGACACCGTCTACTTCTGCGTCTCCGACGCTTACGGCAACGCCATCTCCTTCATAAACAGCAACTTCGGCGGCTTCGGCACTGCTATCGTGCCCAAAGGCTGCGGCTTTACGCTGCAGAACCGAGGCGCCGGGTTTTCTCTAACTGCTGGTCATCCCAATGTCCTAGAGCCACGGAAGCGACCGTACCACACCATCATCCCAGCCCTCATTACCAACGCCAAGGATCAGAGCTTGCATTCTGTATACGGCGTCATGGGCGGCTTCATGCAGCCTCAGGGCCACGTGCAGGTGCTGCTGAATCAGCTCGTGTTTAAGTTGCATCCGCAGGCAGCGCTCGATGCGCCACGCGTGTGTATTGGGGCGGGGATGCCGGATAGGGATGGGCGGATGACGGATCGGAGTGTGTATCTTGAGGAAGGGATTAAAGAGAGCGTAGTGGAGGAGTTGAAGGGGCTGGGGCATGATGTTAAGGTAGTCAAGGGGTACCAGCGGGGGTTGTTTGGGAGGGGGCAGATTATCAGGCTGCATGTGGAGGATGGGGTCAGAGTGTGGAGTGCGGGGAGTGATCCCAGGGGGGATGGGGCGGCGGTGCCGCAGTAGAGGTTGGGGGTTTCTGGATAGCTGCTAGAGATTGGGCTAGGGCTCAGCAGATATCATACGTGAGTTTGGCTTCCTTGAGGCTCCCTAGCCGTTATCATCTTGCCTCCGGAAATACCCATTTTCGCTCCGAGTTGAGACCTCGTGGTTATCACGTCCAAAAACGACCTTCAAATTAGCTTCACGGAAACATGGTCATGAAAAATTGCTGAAACACCTCCATCCCTCAATTGCCCTGCCCTAGTTATAAAATCTCTCGAATGTAACCGCGTAGAACATGATTTGTAAGACGCAGAGGCCCCCACTGCATCCCCTTATCGTAGTCCCTTTCCACTCCATAACCAGACTCCGAATAAGCTCCACAGAGGTAGGCTTTTGGTACACCACTAAAGTACCCCCGTCGGGAAACCCGTCCTTTTAGTTTCAAAGTTTCACATATCTAACCGTGTGAACCCAATTTTAGCAGACGCGGGGTGGTACGCCATGCGCACCCGATGTAGTCATTTCACACTCTGTAACTAAGGACCCAGAATTAGGTCGATGGCAAGAGGATAAGGCCGGAAAGCCGAGGTGCTTCGTATTAGAGATTGCCTACTTTCGTTATAAATACTCACGCATCTAACCGTGTAGAACCAAATTTCATAGTCGCCACGTGCACACGGAGGCCACGCTTCGTGGACGCTTTGTGGTTCTTTTTCACTCCATTACGCACCGTCCCAAATCAGCTCGAGGGATTTAACCTTTCGATAGATAGCTGGAGCACCTCCGTTAAAGGACTAGTCGGTTTTGTTACAAGTTTCTACATATTGAGCCGTGTAGAGCTAATTTTAACAGACGTGGAGCGTACGCCGCGTGCACCTGTTACAGTCACTTTCCAACCTGTAAATGACCGTCCTATATCAGCTCCACGGTATTAGGACTGTGAACTATACTTGAAGCTCCTCGGCTTATCAATTCTGCCACTCGGTTACAAATACTCACCGATCTAACCGTGCGAACTTGAACTTAATAGACGTGGAGGCCTCACAGCGTTGACATGACGTAGTTACGTCTTGTCACAGAAGTAACTAAATTAGAGCGTCTAAATCAGGCCTATAATTTTAGGACTGCAAAAAGTAGTCGGGGTACCTTGCTAGAGGAACTGGCTACTTTTGTTACCAAGATCGACATATCGAACCGTGTAAGCTTGAACTTGATAGACGCGGAGGGCACACCGCGTGCACCAGGTGTAGTTACTCCTTGTTATAAAAGTAACTAGATACAGAGCGTCTAAATTAGGTCTGCGACATTAAGATAGTGAAAAACAGCACAGGTGCTTTGCTACAGGAATTGGCTAATATTGTTACAAGTTCTTACGAATCGAACCGCGTGAAATTGATTTGGTAGACGCATAGGCCACGCGGAGGGCACATCGTCCACTGGGTTTTTACTACAAAAGTAACCAGATCTGGAGTGTCTAAATCAGCTCGATAATATTAGGATTTAGGAAAATAGCGGAAGTGCTTCGCGAGAGGAATTGGCTATTTATGTGAGAAGTTCTTACGGATTTAACCGCATAAAGTTGATTTGGTGGACCAGGGGGGCACGCCGCGTGCATATGCCCAGGTCACTTCTTACTCCTAAACTAACCAGATCTAGAGCCTTCAGACTAGACCAACGATAGATGGTGAAGAGATTACGTGGGGGTGTTTCGAGAGAGGTTTTAATTATTGATGTTACAAGATCTTACGGACTTAACGGTGTAATGCTAGGTTTGATAGACTCGGAGGGGTACGCGGAGGATACGTGGAGGGGACGTGTTGTGTTGCTTTTTCCGACGAAAGTAACGGAAATCAAACTATTGAATCGCGGAGTTAGTACAAACCTAGTAGGTGTGGGTGAGGTAGATTAGTAGAGGCTTCCGGTAGTTTCATTGCAAATTCTTACCAATTTAACCGCTTGAAACGATTTTGGATAGACGTGGAGGCCATGTGGGGAACAAGCGGGGGAGACATGTCGTGGTTCGCTTTTACAAGGGCGATCCAGAACCCAAAGAACTCACTGGGAGGGCAAAATGATGGATTCTACTAGGTCTGTCAGTCATAGAATTGAAATGGCATACCCTCTGAAATACTCATCGCATCACCCTCTTCACCCCCTTTACTACCCCTGCGCCATCCCCATCCCCATCCCCGCCCCCAAAATCAAAAGCATACCCGCCAAACTCTTTCCCAGCCCCCTCATCAACCCCATGCTTCTTTCCCTCCTTCACCCTCTCCGGCACCTCCAACTTTCTCTTCCCACTACTTCCACCGGCCGCATTCCGCACCTCCAGAAATGTCGGCAGCATCTCCTTCTCCACCGCCCTCGGACTCTCCGTCCACCAGTGCTCCGCATTCCTGGGCGGTCGTCTACTCCTTCCCAATGCCTCCGTCGCCGTCCATCTTTCTCGCATATCCCACCTTAGCAACCCCTTTAGGAATTTCAACGTCCCTTCAGTAGCTACGCCTTCGAAGCGGCGTGCGAGGTTATCCGCCCGTCCGCTGGGCATGCCATCCCTCTGCCACCGAACCAGGCCTGGACAGCCTAGTTCCCGCAGTGCCTCGACGTCTTCTTTGGTGGGTGTGCCGAGGAGCTTCACGATGGCCGCTAGTTGCGCGATTGGCGTTTCGGCAGGGAGGACAGGCTCATTGAGGAGTAACTCGCTGATTATGAGGCCAGCGGACCAGAGGTCAATGGAGGGGGTGTAGTGGGCTGTGCCGAGTAGGATTTCGGGAGCGCGGTACCAGATGGTGACGACGCCGGGGGTGAGGGGACGGGCAGAGTAGCGGCGGGATAGGCCGAAGTCCGCTGGGTGGTGTTAGATGTAGGGATAAAGGATCGGGGGTGTTGTGGAAAGGTACCGAGTTTGAGGACGCCTTTTGCGGTCAGGAGGAGGTTTTGGAGTTTGACGTCCCTGGGATTGTTAGGGTTATGTATAGCGTAAGTGCTGTGAAATGGAGACGAAGACATACCGGTGTATGATGTCGTTGCGGTGGATGTACTCCAAGCCTTCGAGTAATTGGCGGGCAAGGCATTTGACTAGATTATCGTCAGTATAATCAATCTTATCCTCGAAGCACACCTAGACATACCTTGGCTCAACGTGAACTTGACTTTCAGCTCATCCATCAAACTGGCCATGTCCTGCATAACGCCGGCCCTAACCACCTCCACCTCGAGGGCAGAGGCAAGCATAAGCCAGCGAGAATATACCAGAGTTCCTTGAGGTTTTCGTACTCCATCTTTCACCCAGCTTGCTGGATGCTTGGGTGGGGATTACCAACCTGCTCGCAGTACTCCATAACCATGAACACATCCTCCAGCTTGTCTTCGCCTACGGCTACGTCCAGCACATTGACGATGTTCCGGTGGCGTAGGGAGCGGAGGATTGAGATCTCGCGGAGGGTTGTGATAGGGATGCCATTGTGGCGCTCGGAGGAGGAAATATGTAGTTGCTTTATGGCGACGACGGCGGAGGTACGAGTATCGAGGGAGCGAGTGACGACGCCATAAGCTGGAAGTCACATGTCCAAGTCAGTCTTGAGTGTATTGAAGTAGAAGGGAGACCGTGCCGCCTTCTCCCAAGCTATTGAGAGTCTTGTACGTGGAAATGGAGGGGCAGTTTCCTTTTAGGCATTAGCAATTGTATGAGATCATATCAAAGGGGCATACCTAGAAAAGATTCCTGAGTATTCAGATCAAGGGGCTCTCCAGTGATTGACAGCCATGCCGCTGGAATATCCATTGTGACGCCGGCGGAGGAAAGTTGGAGGTGGTGAGTTGAGGTCACGTCGCCTCACGTTTGAGACCGTGCGGCTCCTCCTCTTTTCTTCTGGTCTTCTCACTTCGTCATCTAAGCAAACACTATTCGTATCACCAGGAAAGTGGAATCTCATCAATGCGAGACACTAGAAATGGGGTCACTATTCTGCGACTAGTCAGCGTGTCTCAATTGATGCTCCGTACGTCAGCTAGGATAGCTCTAACAGCCTCTAAAGATGCGGAGACATATCAAAGGCTGTTGCCCCCAAATTCAAGGCATCATGGGTTTGTCTACAGCTTTGTTTTACTCCTTTTTCTTCCCTCAAATAATCCTTTCAATCAATCGCGCCTATCAATCATTGCCGGGACAACCGTCGATTCACGAAGCGTACCTAGAGCTCCTTCACTTGCCAGAGCCAAAATCACGTGAAATAGAATATATTCTCCAGAGTGGAGGCGCAGAGGTATTTTTTGCAAGAGACACGAGATCTGACCACTCTTCCACAATTGCGATGTAGTCATTGTGAGAAGTGGAACAGCAACAAGCCGTCCGAGACGAGCAATGGAGAAAGTAGCAGGATCGTGAACCCGCCTTTGCTGCTGTTGCTAATGCTACTACCATAACGCGAAAAGAGCGTGGATAAATAGGCTGGGTAGCCCCTGGGCTTCGCGATGAAACGGCCATTGCGATTGTTGTTCCGCTCTTCCATTCACTGATAATTACCATTTCGGAGACGAAATGCCAATCATGATCTAAGAACACTTACAGTTACAATTATGACAGTTCTACGCATCTGCTTCCCAGAATATCTCCTCGCTACAGCGCGTTGCCTTTACGGCTCTCTACCATTCTTCATCACTAAGGGCCATACCTAGTGCTGCCTCGAACACCGCCTTCGGCCAATTATCGTGATCCAAATCTTTCGATCTTGCAACCTCCGACCGCATAAGACGCTCATGTTGTCATTTTTAAATCACCAAAAACATACGAAGACTGAGGAACAGAAGTTGATCACACTCGAATCCCCTACTCTGCCAGTTCATGGTCAGACCTTGTATTTCTTTTTCATACCCCTTTCCCTTTGAGACCACGCTGAGCCGGTGGTCTTTGCTTTGCTTCAAAGCTCCAACGAAACAATGACATGTTCTCGTAGCTATTTTGAATGGCTAAACCCTTGCGTCCCCTTTGCTTCTTGGAGAAGGAACCCGGTGAAGCGAGGTGCGAGAGCTTTTTATACGCATGAACGCGCATCACATGCTTTAGGTGCTGTCAACTGACGTCGGACGACTTGAAGCTCAATTCGCTGGTGCAAACCTAATACGGGACGATGTCAAAACATAGCGCGCAGCTGTAGGTGATTTCCACGTGTTGGGAAAGTAAGCACGTGAGAAAGTGTACAAAACCTCCTCTCCCCCTTTCCAAAGGCAATCGGTCTTGCTTCAGCAATTGCAAACAAAAGAGCAAGGGAGCGAAATGGCAGAAATCGAGTGCGAAACTCGCGAATGGAGAGAGAAGGTGGGATTAAAATGGAGCAGGGATCCGTTGTATGGAGGGAGTGTGGGATCGTCGCGCTTCCAGCACTTCAATTGGTGATGCTCTCCATCGTACTCTCTAGAAAATGCCTCCTTGCAGCCGTCATTACTGAAATATAGCATCTTCAAACTCAGGTACTGCTTGTCACCAAATTCGACGCGACCCACCCTCCAATTCCTCCGATACATGGCGAAGCCGACCACCAGCTTTTGAATCTCCCCCAGCCCATGGTGATAGCTCCCTCCACGCTTCGAACCGCCCTAGTTACACTAATCCATGATTCTCTCGCGCGATTCGTTACCCATCCCCCATTCATCTCTCCCAGGTCATGGGTACTTCCTGGACCAGTTTTTGAATGCTCTCAGGTTCATCGGGAGTTGTCGCACTTTTGTTCGAACCTCCCCAGCACCGCCAATCCATCTACTCGTCTTTTCCGTACTGTTGATGCCCTCCTCCTAAACTGTCTATCGACGGGATGCTCTCATGAAATTGCACCTCCCCCCCTCTACCACATACTTTGCAAGGTGTGCGCATTTTGATGGTTTCACACCCTTCCTCGTTCCCTAAGAAAAAATCATCCTTCCGCGACGAAGTGGGAGGTTTTATAGCCCCTCCGGCACGTGCTTTAGGGGCAGTCAGGTGATGAAGTTGACTAAGCTGGACCAGAAAGACGTTTTGCTGCAGAATGAGCACTGTGCATGGCCAGTACAGGGAACAGGTGACTCGTACGGGCTGGAGTAGAAAGCGCGTGAGATGGGGTATAAAACACTCACCTCCCCTTTCTCTTTTCCAGCAGAGGGGTTTTTGTCCTCTGCGACTGCGCAATGCACGACGGAGGAGCACGGTAGCAAAAACCCAGCGGAGTTGCACAACATGGAGGAGAGAGCGTTGATGAAAAACAGATCTTGGCACTGTCACATGGATAGTGTCGGATCAACGCTTCCATAGCATCATTCCATGCAGAGTGCTGGGACCGCCGTGCTCTATCAGATCTAGCACGATGTTGGTGTCCAGCATGACTCTTCAACGAGGGTCTGTAGCATACCAATCTCTTGAAACGCTGCATCTTGGAAGCGTGGTAAGGCTATTCATCATCGAGAGCTGATGAACGCACCGCACCCGAACCCACTGCACAAGTCGATCAGTTGAGATTATTGGGTGTTTTTTATTTCGAAGCTCCCACTCTGTTGACTTGCAGGCCGTAGCATCTGAACATTGACAGAACGCGACATTATGTACATGAGAGCCCTGTTTGCTACTAGCATTGATTGCTGTAGGTGATTGTCATAATCCAACACACTCCACCCGTAGGGATCAGGAAAGCAAGAGTTTGAACTTCCACACACCTCCACCAGCCCATGGTCAGAGTCGCTCGAGAGTGTTAACTTCAAATCTCCATTCCCTCTAAACCATTGCTTGTTCTGTCTGAGTGTGTTGATTTCGAAACACCAACCAATTCTACCAGTCCATGCAAAAATGTGGTTGCGCTTGTTGATCTCGATCCAGCTCCAGCTCCCATTGCAGAATGCATCGTACCCTTTAAACCTCCACGACCTCCACCAGCCATTTATTTCTATCTCTACCGATCTTTTCACACCCCTCTGCCACACCACCCCCGCCCCCTCCACCCACCCATCTATCTACGGATGTCACGTCTACAACCTCACAAGTCACACACCCTTCGATCTCATAGATTTACCTTATATAACGAACAACCTACTCATACACACTCCCAGCCCCACGCCATCCCCTACCCCTCCCTCCTCACCCCAAAAAAGTAATTCCCCCACCCCTCCCCCCCAGGCACCTCCCTCCACCCCAACCCCGGCACATACACGCACCCTATGGTCCTCATCTCCCCCCACCCCTCCCGCTTCTCAAACCACTCCCGCACCTCCCCCTCATTCACATACTTCCGCCAGTCATGCGTCCCTTTCGGCACGATCCCCAGCACATCCTCCGCCATCACATTCGTCACCGCCCAGCTCGTCCACGTGCGCGCGATCGTCGACAGCACCAGCCAGCCCCCCGGCTTCACGTGCGGCATTAGCTTCCCCAGGAACTCGGAGGGGGAGTTGACGTGCTCGAGGACTTCAAAGAGCGTTACGATGTCGAACTGCTCCGCTTCCGTTTTCGGTAGAGGCAGAGCTTCGATCCCCTCGTTCCGGTATGTCAACTTCCCCGTAGACATGAGGATCGGGTCGCGGTTCTTGTGCGCCTCCGCGATCGCGAGCACCTCGGACGAGGGGTCGATGGCCGTGACAGAGCTTGTGTGTGGCAGGCGGGCCGCGCTTTCGGCGAAGATGCCGCCGCCGCAGCCGACGTCGAGGTAGCGGTAGGTTGTTGGGTGCGAGTTTGAGGTAGGCGAGGGGACGGAGGCCAGGCAGCGGGTTATGAAGGTGTGGCGGAGCGGGTTCATGAGGTGGAGGAGGCGGAAGGGGCCGTGGGGGTCCCACCAGCTGCTGGCGAGGGCGTTGAAGTGCGAGACTTCTGTGGGGTCGACGGAGGAGGTCGAGGAGTAGCGGGTGGAATCATGGCGGAATCGGGGCGGTAGGACGGGTTGCTGGGAGGGTCGGGGATGTGTGGGGGTGCGGAGGGCGGAGGTTGTGGATGTTCTGGGTAGCTTTGAGAGAGCTCTGAGAGGGTTGAGTAAGCGTGGAGAAGGCATTGTTGAGGGTGGGAGGTTTGAATGTTATGTGTGAGATTCTGTGGTCATGGCCGGAGCATTGTTCGAAACGTGGGTGTTGAGACGAGTTATGGTCGTGGCCGTTGTCGAGCGTACAGCGCAGCTGACGTGGCCCTGCAGGTCAGATAAGGTATATCATATATAACCTTGCCCTTCTTTCCTAAACCTAGAATTAAACTGGAGGAGGGAGGTCGGGTGAGGTGTTGAGGCCTTGGATTGTGTGCCGAGCCAGGTCAGCCGAGGTTGTGGGCCAGGTCAGCTGAGCTGCGTCCTGGCCGTTGTCAAATTGTTCGAGTCCATGATGCTGGCGCATGGACCAAACCGCTAGCATGGTGCAGGGGTAACTTAGCTTTCTGATGCCAAGTTAATTCAGATCCCATATATCCAAAAAGATTAGCAGAGGATCCTTCACGATGCAGATGCAGTCACAAGAGAATACTGATTACAGTCAAATTGTGCCTTCAAGCTATGTCTAGCTTCTATAAATCAACCGCAAAAGGTGCAGCCCCTCTCGTTGCAGCACAAGCTTCTGTCTATTCATCAATTTGGGACCCCGTTTGTAGGCCTAGTAGGGTATCTTTTAACCCCTCGAAATCAATTCCCGGGTCTCATCCAAACGCCGACGCTATGCAGTAAATGAAATGGCTTTACTTCCTCTTGTGGGAATAGTCCTTCAAGATGGAAGCCATGTGGATGTTGGTCTGCTTCCCGCCCTTCCTCGGAGCCTTTTTCTTCTTCTCCTTCGGTTTCTCCTTCACAGCTGCCCTCGCCTCACTGGCCGGCTTTAGGCCTGCGGCGAGTAGCTTCGTGCGGAGCTCGTCCGGGTTTGCTGGTAGTTGAATCTTGTGCCACTCGCCCAGGAAGTCTGCGTCCAGGGAGTGCATCAGCGTGGGGTCGTTGATCCAGACTGTGCGGGCACTGCCGTCCTTCTTGTTGTGGGTGACCAGCAGTTCCTTCTTTGCTTCCATGGCGGCGATAGCCTCGGGAGCGTCTGCCCAACCATCCTTCAGGTCCTTGACCGTGATACCACAAGCCGACTGCTGGTTCTGCAGGAAGCCCTTGAGCTGCTCGGGCGTCTTCACACTACTCTTGGGCTTGTAGCTGTATGTGTCCCTCTTCGCGTTGTACTGGACTTTCTGCGTAGTCGGGTTTTGCAAGACGCTGATAAGGCGGTTTCGAACATCGGTATCGTCGTACGCAATATTCAAGTAGTCGGTGATCTCCTTGAAGGTCAAGGGACGGCCCGATTCGCGGAGAAAGCTGGTCGCATAGCCGACCTGCGTGAAAATGTGGAGGCCGGTGCCGGTTTCGCTAGGCTGGGAGTAGACAGTCGAGGCCGAGGGCTTTATGGCGTCGGCCGGGCGCTTGCGCTTGGTGCCGCTGCTGGAGGCATTCGAGGGTGTCGGAGAGGGCACAGAGAGGTTGGCCGGGACGGCAGAGGACGTCTTGAGGGAGGACATGCTGTCGGCCTGGGTGAGGTGCTTGACGGCAGCTCTTTCAGCGAGCGAAGGCAGCTCTCGCGCAGCTGTCGATGGCCAGGACCGTGGCGGAGACAAGGTCAGAGCAGTCCCAGAACGGGGCCAGCGTCAGGTATCGAGGGCGCACCGGTGGTTAGCAGACGGTGGTTGTGGTGTGGGTGCGTGACTGAGGGAGGTTGTGGGTTGTGTGGAGGGACGCTTGGACGGTTGCGGCGAGAAGACGGCGGCTTATTTCTGGATTCACTAGCGGGTGTGCAGCCTTGCACAACAAGGCTTGGCGCCAGCCCTCGCTCGCGCCGGCCTGAAGTCGAGCTGCTCTTTCACGTCTTTGACATCCACGAACCCCCCCCAACAAGAGCGCCATTGTCGCCTCACCACCACCCTCCTTTCATTGCCTCTCCCCACCACACCCCCCTCGATCGCGGCCCTCGAGCATGACCTAGCTGGCCCTCACTTCCCTCTCACCATGGCGGCCGCAGCCGTGGACGTAGCCTACTTGGCCGTGTCGTTTGCGGTGCCCCAGTCGCAGATACAATCGCTACTCGACGACCCCACCACCGAACTCGTCGCGTCCATCCTTTCCCAGATCGAGTCCAAGGCTCGCGAACACGACGACGTCAAGGCTGAGAAGCTCCGCATCGATGTGGAGCTAGAAAATGCTGTTCGCTCTGGAGACTCCCGCGCCAAAGCACTCAAGGCCTCCGTGGACAAAGGCCTCAAGGAGGTTGAACATCTCAGACGGAAACTCAACGATGAAGGTATGTGCCCTCGTCCTCGCACTCAACACGCGTTTGCTGATGACCGTCTGTCATCCAGAGAATGCGCGCGCCCAACTCGAGACCGAGCTCCAGACCCTCAAGTCCTCTTCGTCCAACTCGACCTCCGAAGTCCAGGCGCTGCAGTCCCGAATCGCTCTTCTGGAAGCCTCCAACCGCGATGCGCTTTCCCTCGTTGAATCGAAATCCACGGCACACGACAGACTCGCAGATGAGCTCTCTGCACAACACAAGAAGACGCTAGCCCTTCGCCGAGAGGTATCTGAGCTCGGAGAGAAGAACCAAACTCTTGAGAATGCCTCAATGAGCACCAAGTTCCGCGAGCAGGCTCTCCAGCAAGAGGTCGACCTTTTGAAGAAGAACAATGACTGGTACGAGGGCGAATTGCAGACGCGCAATTCCGACCACGCCAAATTCCGCAAAGAGAAGCTTTCCAGGATATCTGAGCTACAGCGACTGAACGAAGACGCCACCCAGACTATCGAGTCCCTCCGCCGTACCGAGACCACTCTGCGAAACCGACTGGAAGAGGTCAATCAGAAGGCCGAGGAAGGCTTCACCAAGATACAGCAGCTCGAGGAGGATAGGCTCAAGATGCAGGAGTCTTTCCGTGCTGAGTTGGATAGTGCTCACCGTCTTGCCAATCTCCAGAAGCAAGGCGCAGACATGGCCAAATCACGCTTGCAAGAAGTTCAATCCGAACTGGACGACAAGAATGACTCTGCGGCGGAGGAAATTGGCACTTTGCAAGCTGAAGTTGTGACGGAGCAATCGCAGCGTCTGGCATTCGAAGCTAGAGTCGCAGAGCTTGAGCTTCAGGTGGAGAATCTAGAAGCCAACCTCACCGAGGCTCGCAATACGATCCAGGTACCAGCTACACCAAGACGTGGTATCAATGGAACTCTTGGGACACCTGGCCGAAGTGCTTCCCCATTCGGTTCCCCTGCTGCTTCCCGGATGAAGTCCTTCACGACCACACAGCTATACACCGAAAACAATGAGCTCAAAGGCAGAGTCGAGGCTGTCACCGCAAAATATGAAGAAGCTTCGAAGACTGTAAATGAGATGCTCCTTCAAATGGAAAATCTTGGTCCCGAGCTAGACGAGCTACGTTCAAACAACGACGAGCTCAATAATACCGTCGGGGAGCTCTCATCGCTTCTTGAAGATGCCAACAAGGAACGTGAGCTGGCCCGGAGGAACGCCAGGAAGCTCCAAGGTGACTTGGACGGCCTCAACACCGACAGGAATCTGCTCCGTCAAGAGTCACGAGACCTCAGCGCCCAGATCCAACGCCTCCTAGTCGAAGGGCAGGCCCGCGAAATGGGCCTAGAGTCTCTCGATTCTGCAACACAGACATACCTGGACCAGGTTGTCAATGGCGAGCTCCCCGTACCTGAGGAGATGTCAGCTACTGGCAAACTTATTAGTCGGAGGTTGGTACTCTACAAAGATGTGAATGAGCTGCAAGCAAAGAACAAGGAACTCCTTCTAGGTCTCCGGGGTATGACCGAGAAATTTGAAGGCGCAGAAGCAGCGGCGCAAGCAGCAAGGATTGAGCAGGACCGCGAAGAGCTGGCAAAGTTACGAGAACAATGCGCGCGATACGAAGACGAGTTAAAGTCTCTGAACCACCGGTCACAGAGTTTCGCCCAGGAACGAGACATGTTTCGACGAATGCTAGCACATCGTGGCCAACTGCCAGAGGGCTCTGATCTTGCTTCCGTGTTCGGCCAGTCTATTGACGGTCGCGCAACCGCTACACCTCCCCCTGGCGACATGATGGAGAGCATCGAGCAGTCTCCACAGGCGCAGAATGCTTCGGACTACGCAAAACTGATCAAGGACATGACTAGCCATTTCGATGCCTACAAACAAGAGACCGCAACCGATCTCGCCTCACTCAAGCAACAAGTCGACAAGCTCGCGAAGGATAAGGGCGAATTGCAAACTGAGGTTTCACGATACAGCAGTCAGCTTACCATTGCGCACGAGCGTTACGAACTTCTTCAATCCAACTTCGGCATGCTCAAGTCTGAGAATGGAGAATTGCAGAAGCGCACGCAGTCTCTCCAGGAAGTCGCGGCCAGACAGGACCTCCTAACCCAGAAAACCGCGGAGGATTACACCGAAGCAAAGGCACTAGCCGATGGCATGCGTAATGAAAACGCGAATCTGAAAGCCGAACGTGAGTTGTGGAAAAAGATTGAGGAACGTATCAGCGAAGACAACCGGTCACTCCTCGACGAGAGGGCTCGCCTCAACAAGATGGTCAGCGACTTGCAGAATCTGCAAAACGAGCGCGAACTTTCGGACTCAGAGAATCGACGACGATTACAGAACAAGATTGAATCTCTGGAGACCGAACTTCAATCAGTGAAGCGAAAACATGATGACGAGCTTGAAGATGGGAAGAAGCTTGCATTGCGCCGAGAATATGAACAAGAGCAGAGCAGGACCAGAATCGACGATCTTGTGAAGACCCTCGGGAACATTCGCGAGGAGCTTGTCGCTGCTAAAACCGAACGTGATCAGCTTCAGACTCGAGTCGACGAGATGAAGATTGAACTTAGGACTGCCGAAGAACGAGCACATACTCTTCAGCCACGCCCAACACCTCGCACAAATGGCGCCAATGGAACCGCCGGCCCCACGATCAATGAGGATGGTCTCAGCAGGGAGCAGGAGCTTGCGCTCGAGATTTCAGACCTCAAGCGTGACCTTGAACTTGCGCGTGGCGAAGTTGAGACTACAAAGGTGCACATTGAGAGTTACAAGGGGATTGCACAAGCCTCGGAGGAAGAACTTGCATCTCTCAACGACACCTATGAGCAGTATCACGAAGAGACGGAGAGCACGATAGCCGAGAAGGACGCAAGAATCAAGGATCTTGAGCAACGGGTGGATGAGATCTCATCCGAGCTAGCAACTACGAACCAGGAACTTTCTGAAGTCCGACGTGCTCAAGAGGAAAGCGCCACCACATTCAACCAACAGAAGGAGGTTCTGGAATCGGAAATTATCCGACTCAAGGACGACTGCGAGCGCTATCAAGAAACGGCCAAGATGCATCAAGAGGACCTCAAGGCCCAAGCCGAGATTGCTAAGCAGGCTCAGCAAAGCTATGAGAACGAGCTTGTCCGACACGGTGAAGCTACGAAGACTCTTAGGACTGTGCGGGAGGAATACAACACCTTGCGGACCGAGGTTGCAGACATTAAAGCCCAGGGCGAGGCTGCTCGTACTACCTTGGCGCAAAGCGAAGAGCACTGGAATGAAACACGACAACGGTACGAGCGAGAACTTGGTGAACTACGGACCCGAAACGAGGACATGAAGTCTCAAAACAAAATTCTACACCAGCAGCTCGAGAACGTCAGCTCGCAAATTGCAAGCTTGAAGCAGAGCCGAGTATCGATTGCTGGTGGCGAGGAGGATATCGCTGGCTCTCCATCTTCGGGGCTTGAGAGCCTCCAAGAGGTTATTCGATACCTCAGACAAGAGAAGGAGATTGTTGATGTTCAGTACGAACTGTCTATACAAGAAGCTAAGCGACTGAAACAGCAACTTGACCATGCTCAGAATCAACTTGACCAGACTCGCGAAAAGTTGAATTCGGAACGCCAGACCCAGGCCGACAAGGAGCAGAACGCGCTCAGTCACAGCAAACTTATGGAAACTCTTGAGCAACTCAATCTGTTCAGGGAAAGCAGCGCTACTCTTCGCAACGAGGCGCGCCAGGCGCAGGCTCAACTGGCTGAGAAGATGAAGGAGGTCGAGGACCTCGTGAGCCAGATTCAACCTCTTCAAACCCGTGTGCGCGAACTCGATAACGCACTCGAGACCAAGAACGGAGAATATGAGCTTCTGGAACAGGACCGTGATAGGTATCAGAAGCGAGCTCAAGACATTCTGCAGAAGTACGATCGAGTTGATCCCGCGGAACTCGAGGAACTCAAGTCTCAACTCAAAACTCTTCAGACAGAACGCGATCAAGCTGTGACGGAGCTTCAACCACTGCAAGAGCAGTTGAACGGAGTAGAGGAGCGGATCCGTGTCGCGACCGAAGCCGCGCTGGCTGAACAGAAGGCGACGTTCGACGAGCGGAGGCAGAAACTGGTAGACCAATCCAAGAGTAGGGACAAGGATAATCGCGTTATTATCAATGGTCTCAAACAAGAGCGTGAGGGACTGCAGCAGCAGATTGCCGAGGTCAAGACAGAGCTCGAAACAACCAAAACTGCGCTAGAGGAAGCACTTGCAAATGTGAAGCCCACGGACACGTCTATGGATAATTCGGAAGAGGGTCAGGTGGATGAAGGCAGTGCGACTGGTTTCTCTCTGGAGGAGAAAGAGGCCCTCCAAGCTCGTATCAATGAAGCCGAAGGCAGGGTGAACCAGGAGGCTAACAGAGCTGTCAACCTTCACATACAAGTCGATGCACTCCAAGGGCGCGTTCGGGAATTGGAAAACCAGATCGTAAGTGAAGTAGAAGAATTCGAAAGGCAACTTTGCTAATTCAACTCCAGGCTGAACTCCACCAACGGGTTGCTACCGCCAATACTGAAGTAGCTGAAGCCAAGGCCCAGAAGGCTCAGCTGGAGGTCCAGGTTCAACAGCTGCAGGCACAAGTACCTCCACCTGCCAACCAGGACACTAACGGAGACTCTTCGGAAGAGATCGAGAAGCTCAAGGAAGAGCTCGCGATTACTCGGAAAGAAGCAGATGATCTGCGAATCAATGCTGCAATCGCGGCGGCGACCAGCGCTCCTTCTGATAGCACTAAATCTATCACCGATCAAGTTGCCGAACAGGTGGCTCTCATTCGCACGGAACTGGAGGCTGCACAAATCGAGAAGATCCAGGCGGCCGAAACACTTTACCAGAGCCGGACAGAGAAGATGAAGAATTCTCTTCAATCTAAGCTCAAAGATGGCAAGGAGACTATCAAACAACAACTGCAACAGGAGCATGAGGACGCTATGGAGCAACTCCGATCAGAGCATGAAGCGGCGATCCAGCAATTGAACACGGAGCACCAAGCCGAGATTGCCACCCTCCATGAGGAAGCTCGACTGCTAGTACAGAAGGGTGCCGAAGACCAGCCTGCAAAGACGGAGCAAGACAAAAGTGTAGATGGCGCTGCGGCGGAATCAGCGGATGGTCCTGAGAAGGAGCCTATCGCCTGGGATGCTCCAGAATCAGTCATCAAACATTTCGTGTCTAACCACCCTGTTGTGAAGGAGATTCTCATCCGCAACGTCCAGAAGAAGCTTGCGCAGGAGAAGGAGGCCGCCATAGCCGAGGCGATTGAAGAACAGACGAAGGTCGCTGAGGCCAAAGAAAAAGAACTCAATGACACCTACACCAAGAAGATCAATAACTACGAGATGGATTTAAAGAAGGCCAATCTCAAGGGTGGCATGCTTGAGAATATAAGGGCTCGAATCTCTGTTGTCCAGCAAGCGGCAAAGGAGACCCCAGAACGACCTGTTGGTGAGGTGTGGGCCATCGCAGAGAAGGCGAAGCCACCCCAGGCCAAGCCAGGTCAAGTCGCACAGGCAGCGTCGGCTACGCAGATGGCGGTCCCTGCCCAGCCAGCACCTCTGGCTCCGTCTGCGTCTTTGACTAAGCCTACGGAATCAACACAGTCTGCGCAATCGACACAGGCTGTGCCGCCGACTCCACCTCAGCAGCCCATCGCCAACCAGCCTGCGTCGCACCTACAGCCTCCAACCGGCCCACACGATCCTAGCCAACCGTCGCCCACTGCATTTGGACAACCAGGGTTCGGTCAAGCTCCCCAGGGCAGCTTCGCCCATCATGCATCCGCCCAACCACAAAACCCCTTTGCAAACCGCCCGGGTTCCTTTGGCCAAACCAATATCCCGGGCCAAAACCGCCCCGGTTCCTTCGGCCAGCCACTACCATCTCAGGTCCAACCCAACCTCTTTGGCCAGCAACCAAACATGGCACCGACGATGCCCGGCTACAACAACCAAGCCAACATGGGCCGTGCTAGCCCTGCCTTTGGCGGCCTGATGCCAAATCCAATGATGCAGCAGCAAAACCCCCTACGATCCAACTCGCCTGCGAACCAGCAACAGCAGCAGTTCCCGGGCCAGCAAGCGAACCAGTTCCGACAGCATCTCGGACAGAGCATGCAGACTGGTATTCCACGCGGGGGAGGTCTGCCAAGACCGGTTGGTCGTGGACAGCAACAGCAACAGAACCAGAACCAAGGCGGTAATCAAAACCAGAGCCAACTCCCCCGCGGCGGACGACGAGGCGGAGGAGGACGCGGTAGTCAGCAGCAGCATATTCAGACCGGCAACCTACCGCAAGGGCCAGCGGCGCAGAACAGTCCAAAGGGGTCGATGAACCCGGCGGCTAGGCAATTCAATCCTGGTAGTAGTGGTGGGAGTGGGATGAAGAGGCCACGTGAAGACGGAGACGGCACAGATGGCGGGCATCAAGGGGGAAAACGGGCGCGCGGAGGCGCTGGCGGTGCGAACTGAGCGAGCGGAATCTACGAGCGGAGACTGACTGTACTTTTACGCATGGGGCTAGAGCTATAGGGCACGGACTGCCCTGCCGATGCGATGCTATGCATTCTCCTTTGTCATATGGTGGTGTTTTGAGTTTTTAGTTCTTTTCCTTTGTCAACGCACTGGGGAGAGAACGAGTCTCTGGGTCTGAGCCGTCTGGCTGGGGAAATGGGATAAAAGCATTTCCGATCGAGGGATGTAGTATAGGGACTTCGGCTCTGCTATATTATAAGGTAGATTTGAGTACATTTGGTGTTTAATTAATTGCAACATGTGAGATACGTAATTGGGCGGATTAATGTGTCTAGAAATGGCATGCTCGAACTCTGGGGATAAACAGCCACGGGTGTCTTCAAACAACTACCTGGGCTGTTAAAACCATGCTAATACAGCTCTGATTCCTGCCGTAGGGTGGAAGATGGAAGATTGTTTAGTTCACAAGCTTGTGGAGTTTGCATCTCAAGTTCTAAATGGGAATATGCCAGAGGGGCGTTAAGCAGCTCAACACACTGCCAAAAAAGCTGCTTAATCTACACTTTCCCAAAAATAAAACAACGGTTCCACGAATGAAGCCAGTCCCAGCTTTACGGTCGGCGCCTAGCCGCCCAATAAGCACCGCCCGATGTTTATATTGGCTGCTCGCAACACCACAGCAGGCGGTTAAACTCTTTCTGGGTAAATTTAGACGTTGCCGGGGTAGCGGTGCGGGAAGAATCATTGGCGCTATTGGACCTGCATAGGCCTGCGCTGGCGTGGAAAGTGTAGCGCTCGAGAGAGATGGTGCAGAAGACGGTAACATCTTCCGTGCAGATTTCTTTTCTACCACAACCAAGAACTGCCAATCTGCTGTCTTCTGCTTTGGGCCCTTGGCCCCATTCTGACATTCGTCTGCGGGGTCGTTTCCACGGCGCTTACAGATCCCTACCTCTGCCACCCCACCACCTTCAGCTCCTTCGCAGGCCACTGAGGCTGAGCACTGCACGAGACCCTCCATCACTATCTTTCCGTTCGTTTGTTCATATTGTTTGCTGTCCCTCTCCCTTCTCTTAGCTCTCGACGCTTTTAGCACGCCTCAATCTTCATCAATAGCCCCCACCAACTAGCCATCATCATCCATCATGTCTTACGGCGGCCCACCACAGGGAAGCCCTCCGCCACAAGGCAACTACTATCCTCGTGAGTACAAGTACGCGTAGAGAAGGGACGATATGGAGCTTACAGACATGCAGCTCCTCCAGAGAAGAGCGGCGCATATCCTCCTCCAGCAGGTAATCCGATCCATCCGCACCATCATCCCTCAACTTCACGGCTAATATTCCCTAGACCACGGACAGCAACAGCACTTTGCGCCTCCTCCGCAGCAAGGACAAGGGCAATTCAACTATCCACCTCCTCCTTCGGGTGGACAATCGCAGCACCAATACGCACCTCCTCCGACCTCGAGTCCACCGGCGCAAAACTACCCCCCTCCACCTCAGCAGCAACATCAGCAGTCATACGATAATCGCGCCTCATTCCCCCCACCAGGCCAGCAGCCACCACAGCAACAACACTACGCGCCCCCTCCTGGCGGCAACGCCCCACCCACGTCCGGCTACGGAGCTGCTGCGCCGACTCCCTCTCCCCAGCCCCCTGCTCAGACTGTCAATATGAACTCTCCAGGCCAGCTACAAGGCGGCGCACCACCAGCAGTACACTTCGTGGGAGCGGCCAGTGCGACCGCAGATGATGTGGGAACTTTCAATGGCGGAAGCTACAGGATTAGCCACCGTGATACGAACACTATTTTGACGGTACAGTTGGCGATGGGATGTCCACTTGTAGCAAAGCCAGGTATGTTCGCCTCTCCAAGATAGCCTCCAATCTCTATCAGTTAGGGAGTATGCTGATGAGATCGTTTTCTAGGCGCCATGATCGCAATGTCTCCCACCATCACCCTCAAGGGCCAAATCAAGTTCAGCATGAAGAAGCTGCTCGTTGGCGGCGAAATGAGCACTTCCACTTACACCGGGCCCGGCGAACTGCTTCTTGCTCCAAGCGCCATCGGTGATATCACCAATATCCAACTCTCAGGCCGAGAACAGTGGTCTGTCGGCAAAGACGCGTTCCTTGCTGCGACTCAGGGTGTAGTCAAGGAGTACAAGAGCCAAGGTTTTGGGAAAGCCATGTTCTCCGGTGAGGGCCTCTTCGTGTACAAGATTTCAGGGCAAGGTATCATGTGGGTGACGAGTTTCGGTGCCATTATCCGGAAAGATGTAAGTCATCCCAGCGCCTCCTTCGTTGTTATCAAGAGTACTGACCATCCCTAGCTCCAAGAAAACGAGAAATACATCATCGATAACGGTCACCTCGTTGCCTGGAACTGCAAATACGTCCTAGAGCGTGTGGCCAGCGGTGGCATCGTTTCCGGACTAACCTCCGGCGAAGGCTTAGTCTGCAAATTTACCGGTGCGTATACTTCCTCCTCATACATCTACCGCACTTGAACCGAAATGACCCCAAACAGGCCCTGGCACCGTTTTCATGCAGACCCGAAACCCACAAGCCTTTTCGATGTGGCTCGCTGCCAACGCTCAGCAGGCTGCAATGTAAATTCTCAAACCACGAGAAACATGAAATATGATATTTGATCTCTGCTTTTCTTTGGCTCACTTTTCTTTTCATTTAGTGAACGCCACCCGGCACTCGAGCAAACTGGTATGCACGTTTTTAGTAAGCATAAGCCTGGTCCTGGATGATTGCTCTTGTTAGCGGGGCTTTTCTGTGTTGGAGCGTAGCAGTAGGGTTTGAACGTTTGTCACCCATTTCTGTAGTTCCTTCGCTGTCTTAAAGGTAGTGTGTAGGTAGGTAGGAGACTGAATCAAACCATCCTCAATGACTCTCAAAACCGAATTTCTTCATTGTATTCGTTATCATTTATTCATCCCTGTCAGAGCCAATGTTCATCCCTCGTCAACTCCTAAACCTCCTCCCTCCCAACCCCTTCTAACCCAAATACCCCTCCCTCACCCCAAACCGCTCGTCCCCCACGGGGCTCCAGAACACCCCCTTAGGATCCCACTCCCGCTTCACCGCCGTCACCTCCTCCAGCCCCTCGCGCGTATACACCTCCCCCATCTCCTGCCCAAAAATCATATTATTCGCAAAAATCACCCTCTCCAAACCGCTCGCATCATCGCTCTCCCGCACCGTCCGCACCACCCCCCGCGCCGCCGCATCCGCCGCGCCCCGCGTCGCAGGATCCGTATACCACGGCGTAAACTGGAAAAACACGCCGCGATCGCGGTGCGCGAAGTACGTTTTGTTATTAGGAATCGCAGCGTTCGCGAGCTGCGCGCCGGTGCTCCACGCGCCGAAGACGGCGTAGGTGCGCGCGGCCGCGGAGGGGTTCGCGGCGCCGAAGGCGACGAATTGCGCGAAGGCGGATGTGATGGAGGCAGGGCTGATGGTGGCGAGCATGGCGTTGTAGGTTTCTTTGAAGCCGCCGTGGGCGCTCATGGCGGCCGAGGACGCGTTCATGGCGGTGAAGTCGACGAGGGTTGTGGTTGCGAGGATGGCGGTGGCGGAGGCTTCTGGAGTCAGGAGAGGAGCTGCGGCGGCTTCGGCGGAGGCAGAGGGGCCGTAGTAGTTGGCGGAGATGATGAGCATGGGCGCGCCGGCGGCGGGGGTGCCCGGGGGTGCGCGGCCGAAGATCAGCACTGGGAGGAGGGGGCCCGGGGGTGGGAGGAGGGAGGTGAAGAGGGTGGCGGCTTGGGCGATGGCGGTGCCGGGGAGGATGAGTTTGCGGTTCCAGATTTTGGAGTCGGGGAGGGAGAGGGCGGCGATGGGGAAGGTGCGGAGGGTTAGGGAGAGGATGGCTGTGAGGCCGTGGCCGGCACCCCGGAGGGTGGAGACTGGGGGGTGTTAGTTGGGGTGGGGAGGGGAGGGGATAGGGGAAGGTGATTAGGAGTGGGGATGGAAACAGGGATGGGGAGGACAAGGGACTTACAGAGAGAAGCTTCAGCGCCGGTGGAAGACGGCGTAAGGGTAATAACTGAGCCGGACGCGCTTGCGACGCGGATGGAGAGGACGTGGTCGACGGCGAGACCGTGGAGGCCGGTTATGAAGCTGTTCCCGCCGCCGAGGAAGTAGCCAGCGACCCCAAGGGCGTCCGAGTTGCCCGTAACTGCGTTGAAGGATCAGTATGCCTTTAAATATATAGTTTTGGATATGAGAACGGGGGAAAGAGGGGCATACGCGTATAGCACCCCTCAGCCACGCACGCCTTGATGATCTCGCCTGTTACAGCGCCACCACCTATCGTAACAGAGCTTTCCTCCTTGTTGACAGCCACGGAGTTGAAGTTCTTCATGTCGAGGTAGATCGTCTTTTCGCCGATGGGGACGAAGACGCCATGGCCGCCACCGCCGGGAACCACGTGGAGGGAGTTTTGGGAGGCGAAGTTGATGACGGCGATGATGTCCTCTTCGGTGGAAGGGACTACGACGGCAAAGGGGAGCTTGACGCCGAGATCGGACCAGCGCGATATGATGCTGTGGAGGTCTTCATCGCCTTTTGGGATGGTGACGGTACAGATGGGGGGAAGGGCGGAAGTGAGGGCGGAGGCGAGACTCATGATTGATAGAAGATATAGGGTGTGGGGAAAGAAATTCAAGCGGAAGAGGCGAAGCTTGAAAAGACATCGACAGGGCCTAGTATCTTTATAGGAATATTGGGAAGCTAAAGATCGTACGTTACATCAGCAGCGATCCTACAAAAGTGACCCATCGTACTTATTGGGCAATGCACAGTTTAGGAGATAGATATGGTTAACGCACCGTCCAAACTCACGTCAGCACTGGGATGCAAACTGGTTAGAGGTTAGAAAGTCGGAGGAGAGGGTAGCTTATGGCTATATACAGGACGTCTTTGCGTCCGGCGACTTAGCGCTGAAATCAAGCTACAAAATTACCGTATAGGGTAGTATTTCCGGACGCCTTTAGGGGAGAATCCTCTAGCAGCCTCCTAGCCAATCGACCTTCAAGCTAGTTCAACATTTAGCCCAGAAAAGGTGGTTTACCGGGGTCGACTCAGTACTCGCGCTAGGTCACCGGACGCTAAGAGGTCCTGTATCTGACACCTGCGGGGGCGCTTGGTCTATGTGAGTTAGGAAGGAATCACGGCTAGTCGATCTGCTTGTAGGGATTGAATTGGCTTACAAGGGAGTAACCTGAGCGGGCTGCTCGCCCTCCCTGTCAGTTTCAGGGGCATTATAGTAATATCCTAGGAAAATAGTTGCGGTTACGACTATAATGCCCCCAAAACTGACAGGGAGGGCGAGCAGCCCGCTCAGGTTACCCCCTTGTAGCTACCAACTAGAGTTCACGTCAGCACGGTGGGGAGCTGTTCTAGGCTTGCTTGACAAGCGGGCGAGTGTTCTTATAGAGCGCTTTAGTGCTGCAAGCAGTCTGTTCAGTTTCGTTCATTGGTGTATTTTTTTTGCATTAGCTAGAATACATCGGTGCTGTGCTTTTTCAAACCTAGAGATGCTTTGCGGCATTCCATCAAGTACCAAGGTTTCCGATGCACTTGTAGTAGTAAAGTCAACTCCTGAAAACAAAAGCGAGTCTTGATATGTATGATGCGCGTGTACTTCGTATCTGGGGTTCAAAGAGAGTTCGCGCCGTTGTCTTTTACTGGTTAGAGGTTTATGCATAAGTGAATTAGTGGGGTTGAAGGTTGAGAGTAGGATGTTGAGCCTGTAAGCGGAGATGAGGCTGTCTGACATGGCCGGACGAGTGCATTGTTTGTTCAAGATGGTTGATATTGTTTCGTCTAGATTGTTGCAAAAATACGGAAGAAGCAAGTAGAAGCGGAAAAGTAGAAGGGTCGAGTAGGGTCATGTGACGTCCCGAAATCTCCATGATCGGTCGCCCCGGGCCGATGGCTTGACGTTCGTTGACATTCTGTCTGTCAGGCCAGCGCGAACCACTACTCTTCCTCAGCATTGCTCCATCTCGGCATCCGCTGTGCGGTGGATACTCGTCGCTCACTTTTACTCTGCTCTATTGCGCCTACGAACTCGTTTCCTTCTTACTGGTGATCTACACGTAGCTCGCGCGGCGCACCGTCCGCCACCCATCCCCGACATCACCATGGCTTTCCAAGCACCCGCCAGTCTCCAGGTGAGGATTCCCGCCACTCGCGTTTATACATGCCACAAGAAGCCTCTTCGCTGACCAAACTCCACAGAGCATGGCGTTTGCGAACAGCCAACTCTGGCCTTCGATGTCTGCCATCATTCAGACACCTTGGAGAGCCCTAACGCGCCAGGCTCCTTCCTCCGTCGCCTCGAGGCCAAGTCGACAAATACATACCGAAAGGCCGCTGGAGACCACTGCGCAGCCTGAACAACATGTAAGAAGGTATTAATGATAATGCAGGGGAATCGAGCTGATATCTGACTAGGTTCAGTCTACCCTTGAACTCCCCGAATCGCTCCAAGGAGTTCCAATATCGGCGTTGCGATTTAGCCCATCCACAGAGCTCCTGAATAGCTACCCTACCGTTTCAAGCACGCTAGCAGCAGGTATGAACAATCCTAATAATCTACTTGTGATAATGTAGAAATTAATCATCCCCAGTCCCGCAAAATGCCTTGCGCTTCTGCAATCCTTTCGCTCGCTGCCTTGCTCCTACGATGATGGCCAGACAATACTCCACCATGCCCCGTTTTGCCACATTCGTAAATCCCCGCCCGATACCTCGTCCCGGAAACGTCGGCTTAGCATTGGCTCAACGGAGAACAGCTTTCGGTGTTTCCTCGTCTCGGAATCTCCTTGCTCATCTTGAGGCTACGGCCAACAACAACCCGTCCAGCGCAAGCGCTCAGAATGCTCTATACTCTGCCTTGCTCCGAGCCGACATGCCGGAGATCTTGGTAGAGCGATATCAAACAGGGCGTTTCGCGACGAACCCGGCCAGCGAAGCAGTGTACATCAAGGCGCTGGAACGCGTTGGACAAGCAGAGAAGGCACAAGCCATGCAGTCGGCAAAAGATAGCAACGGTCACGGCAGCACTCTCAGCGCAGAACAAATGCAAGCCATTGGTCAAGCAGTCGGCTCCCGCGTTCGAGGTGGTAACGTTTCCGTCGCGCGCTCTGGCTCTGGCGACAAGACAAGCCCCTTGTACGTTGTGGTCGAAGAGTCTACTGGCAGCACCGTTTTCAAGTGGATCAAGTTTTTGCTGTACTTTGGACTCATCACCTACATCTCGCTCATCGTCATCACTCTCATGATCGAAGCAAGCGGTATGCTAAAGAAGGTTGGCGGTACGCAAAACACGGAAGCAAGGCCGGAACTTCAGACAACACGATTCAGCGACGTCCAGGGATGTGACGAGGCCAAGGAAGAACTCCAGGAACTTGTCGAATTCTTGAAGAACCCCGAGAAGTTCTCCACTCTTGGTGGCAGACTGCCGAAAGGTGTTTTGCTTGTTGGCCCCCCTGGTACCGGAAAGACCCTTCTTGCTCGAGCTGTTGCCGGTGAAGCTGGCGTCCCGTTCTTCTACATGTCCGGCTCCGAGTTTGACGAAGTTTACGTCGGTGTTGGCGCTAAGCGCGTCCGAGAGCTGTTTACTGCTGCCCGCGCTAAGGCCCCTGCTATTGTCTTTATCGATGAACTGGATGCGATAGGTGGAAAGCGAAACGAACGCGATGCAGCATACGTCAAGCAGACCCTCAATCAGCTTCTCACCGACCTTGACGGCTTCGACCAAAACTCGGGGGTTATCTTCCTTGCTGCGACGAACTTCCCTCAGATGCTTGACAAAGCTTTGACCCGACCTGGCCGTTTTGATCGCCAAGTAATTGTTCCGCTTCCCGATGTGCGAGGCCGTGTCGCGATTCTCAAACATCATATGAAAAACGTCCAGCTTGCCACCGATGTTGACGCTGCGTTGCTTGCCCGCGGTACACCTGGATTTTCTGGGGCCGAGCTCGAAAACATTGTCAACCAAGCCGCGGTTCACGCTTCAAAGGAGAAGAAGCAGAAAGTTGCTATGATCGATCTCGAATGGGCCAAGGATAAGGTCATGATGGGAGCCGAGAGGAAGAGCGCCGTCATCCAAGAAAAAGACAAGATATCAACTGCTTACCATGAGGGTGGACATACCTTAGTCGCTCTTTACACGAAAGGAGCAGACCCGCTATACAAGGCCACTATCATGCCTCGAGGACATGCACTAGGTATCACCTTCATGCTGCCAGAGATGGACGAAGTCAGCAGAACGAAGCGACAGTACCTCGCCTCGCTCGATGTCTCTATGGGCGGCAAAGCGGCCGAGGAGCTAATCTATGGCGAAGACGACGTTTCAGGCGGAGCATCAGGGGACATTCAAAATGCGACACATGTTGCATATGTCATGGTCACCCAGATGGGCATGTCTGACAAACTAGGGAACGTCGACTTCAACTCTGACTTTTCGCGGCTCTCGGGCGAAACCAAACGGCTCATCGAGAGCGAGGTCCGTCGGCTGATCGAGGAAGCGAAGGTGAGGGCCAAGAATCTGCTCATCGCGAAACGAGGCGAACTGGATCTGCTAGCAAAGGCGTTAGTGGAGTACGAGACGCTCGACAAGGACGAGATACAGAAGGTCGTTAAAGGAGAGAAACTCCCGCTTCGATTGACAACCTTGCCTGGCACTCCCATCAAGCTTCCGGAGATCACATTACCAAGTCTCAAACCACCCGGAGGCGACGGGGATGATGAACCCGGGGCAGGTGTGCCAGGGACACCGGGATCGGGCGTGTACACTGGGAGCGGTTGAGAGTTTGTTGGGCAGACGTGACTTCTGGTTATGTCGAGCATCATAGGAGTTAGTTGTAGGTAGCGTCTCCTCTATCTCCGCCTCTTAGTGAGGATGGCTGGCCGACTATGGTCGCCGGTTTCTTTTGTCTGTATCAAATATTGCTGGGTGGTATGAATCACTAGGAAAGAGAAAAGCATTTCCAATCTCAAACCCTCCTGTGTGGGTTTTCTCGTGCTCGATGTGAACTGACTGTGTAGACCTTTTTGACGCCGCCTGAGGTGGCTTCATGCGTTATCAGGCTTTTCAAAACGATGTTGTTGAGTCTCGTTCGTATTTCGGAAAGAGAAAATCGATTCCCATCTTCAAGATTTCCTGTATTGATTTTATCGTACTCAATGGGGTCTGTGTACACCTTGTTGACACTGCTTGAGGTAGCCTCACGTACTACCAGGCTCGTCTAAGCAATGACGTTGAGTCTTGTTTGGATTTCGGAAAGAAAACAAAACAGTTTCAAATGCACATGGCTCTCTTCATGTGTGCTCCAGGAGATGTGTGTACACCATCTTGACGCCGTCTGAGGTGCCTCGGTACTGTTTCCGGAATCTGAGCGAAGTCGTCTTGACAGGCCTGATACCTAGCGAGGCCACCTCAGACGGCGCCAGCATGGTGTACACAACTTCGCCTAACTGCTCATAGGCTCGGCGTCATCATTCCTCCCAAGTCAATTTCCAATCCTGTCTCGCTCTCTTCATGTACAACAGGGGTTGGAGTGTGTACACCGTCCTAGCGCCATCTGAGGTGCCTCGATACTGTTTCCGGAGGTGTAAGTCAATCGTTTTGACATGTCTGAAGCTTCGTGAAGCCAGCTCAGACGGTGCTAGGACGGTGTACACGCATACCGACTCCTCCGTCAGCTCGGCGTCACATTTCCCCATAAACTGTTTCCAATCCTGCCTCGCTCTGTTCATGTGTAATGACAGCAGGAGTCGGGATGTGTGTACACCATCCTAGCACCGTCTGAGGTGTCTCGATACATCCGAGCGAGGTGAAACCTCGTGAGGCCACCTCGGACGGCGCCAGGAAGGTGTATACAAACGCGCCTGACACGGATCGGCGTCACCCTTCCTCCGATGTCGCATTTTCTTGTTTACCACACACCTCTCCTCCTTCTCCCTTCCATGCCTCATCAATTCCACCACAACTATGGGAAAATCGAAGGCAGCGAAAGCCGCAAACGCTAAAACCCGTGCCGATACTCTCAGGCGCGAGCTCAACATCCACAAGCAAAAATTGCCGTCGCTTCACCAGGAGCTGGGAAGCACCGAATGGCAGCTCAGGTCACTGACTCAACGGCGCACTGAGATCTTCACCACCCTTGCCAAAACAGCTAAGATGGAGCGCGATCTAGCTGAGGCTGAGCGTGTGGCGGCTCAGCATGCCTTGACTCAGCCTGCGGGACAGCATCAGCCTGCGCTGCTCTCGTATCAGGGCCCGCGAGAGGAGCGGCGAGAGTAGGTACCTGAAGTCTGGTCTATTGCAGGAGAGTTTTGCTAACGTGTTTAGGGTGATGACTCGCTCCAAGACGCTTCCTGACGCTGGTACAACGGGTGCAGACACGACGCGATTCAAACCCTACGTTCGCGTCAAGCGTGAGCCTGATGCGGATGCGGGTGGTGGCATCGGACACGTTCCTGAGGCGCCAAATTCAGGCCTGTCGCAGTCGTTCCTTGACGGCTATGGCAGTGCTCCCCGGCGCCTCCAGGGGATTGGTCAAGGCGCACGCGATGAGTCTCCTTCGTACGAGAAGCTGTTTGATTCGCTCAAAGTTCCTACTGGGCCGCGGGGTCGGGGGGGTCCACAGATGGCTTTTACGGCCCCAGGATCTGGGGCCAAGAATGCCAATCTGGAACCTCTGGGACACGGCACTTGGGGATCGCGCGCAGATCGTACAGCTACAGTCAATGCCTTTGCACCACCGCTCACCACGTCGAAGGCCCTCAGGCAGCCGTCTGAGGAGGGCGAGTTGGCGGAGAGCTCTCCGGCGATCAAATCGAGCCCATATTCGAAGCGTGGTGGACTTCTGCCTTACACCTTCGGGGCACCCCTGACGGCGCCAGCATCATTGAAGCGAAACGCTACGGAGGACGAGCATCACGATCTCGTCGCCAAACGCCTCAAAACCGAGGACAATCTAGGCTTCATCATGAAAACAGCTCCTTTCAGGCTCAGTTCTTGCCCCATTCAGTTCGGCACTGCGGACACGCACCACCGTCTGGGGCTCCTCGATGAGGTTCCTGATACCAGAGACACAAGGATTGACGATGATGAAACAGGACCGAAGGAATAGTAAATTGGTAGGAGGCATGCGTGGGATGAGTGGTCACTTCAGGTCATGGTGCATGTCATAATGGTATTCTCCTTGGTGTGTTGAATTAAAAGGCTGGTATTCGAGCAGGTGCTATCCTGGTACTTGTTTTGTATCTCTTCCTAATTCAGGTTTCCTCTCGACCTCAAACCTAGCGAAACAGAAGAAACAGCAAACTCACCCAGCTAACCCAGTCAACTCCCCAATCGCCGCCCCCATCTCCGCCATTGCCATCGCCGTCAGGCCCTGCCCAAACATATGCACCGTCCCCATCAGCAAACACCCGATGCAGATACACGCTGTAGCGAATAGCGCGATGTACCGCTTCCCAAATAGGTCTTGCAGGTAGCCGGCGTACGGCGCTGCGGCGCCGATGGCGAGGATATTCGCGGTAGGGAGCCAGGCACTTCCGTGTATGATGCCCAAATCGCGCGCGATGAAAGACACGCTGCCGCCGATGAAATAGAGGATTACTTGGGAACCTGCCTCCGAGTGTGAGCGAGGGCTCGACGTACCTGTGTATAGAGCCGCGAGAAACGCTCCCGCGAGCAGCCGTTTGATACTCCATGTTACCTTCCCATCCGAGCTATCCCCTTTATACGCACCGCCGTTCTCGGTATCGATGCCGCTCAGCGTAAGCTCCTTTCTTAAAGCATTTTCTTTGTTCTCTTGGAATTCAGCCGTGTCTTCGATGTGGGAGGGTTTCTCTTCGTCGGTGGGCTTGGACTAAGATGTCGCGAAGGCCACGGTCGGAGGAGTAGGTGGAATGATAAACCCCGTGAACAGCATCCCGGACCCAGTCCGCGTCCCAGTGCTTCTCTAGGATGGGCTTGAATTTGATCTTGGCTAGATTCCCAAGACTAGGGATATCGTATTTAGCGCTGGCATAGACGTCCACGTGTTGCAGCGCGTGCTTGCCAGATTGGTCGTCGTCGAGTGAGTAGTCGTTGGTGTACGCGAACTGGATCATAGATCGAACAGCAGTAGGGTCGTCGTAACTCAGGTCGACTATGCGGTCCTTTGCCTCCTGCGTATCGAGCATTAGCAGAATGTTCGCTTCGAACTCTATTTGGCACGGGCTCTAAACATACCTTAAATGCCCCATTGCATGCATTTTCAAGGAACTTCACCTGGCTGCAGAGAACAATTCGATGAACAGCGTAGCTGGTATCGCGGCAGCGGATCTCAAGATCGCTGTATGCTCCATTAGAAAGGTAGCTATCAGAATTAGCGCCGGTACTAGAGTAGTCAATTCTTGAAGAGGATGTGCCTACTTAGATAGATCAAGACGTACGTCTTTCGGGGAGTTTGGGACTCGTAGCATTTTGAGCAGTAGTCACATTATCTTCCCGTGCTTCGCGGTCAAACGTTTGAAAGAAAGAAGACACGGTTAAGAAAATGTCAATGAGGTTGGTGGGCTCGAGTAAAAGTACCGGAAGAGTAGGTGCGTGGAACCATGGAAGCTCAAGCGCTCTAGAATAGTCTCGCTAAGGCTAAATTAGGTTATTGCGGTAAAAGCTTAGCACTTGTCTTCTAAGCCGCGCAAGTGTTCTGTATGAGTCAGTCTACTTCACGGATCAGAGGGCCTTTACTCTTAGACTTGGAAATTCTAAAGACCTGATTACCGTTTCTCGGGAGCCCGTAGCCCTAGATCCCATGATACATATTTCCAAGTAGATCGGCAAGAATTGAGGGGAGGTGGGTGTAAGGTGAAGTGAGGTGGAACGTTCGTAGACGAGTTATTCTAGGCTAGTCATGGAAGGAGGAAGCGGGTTACGCTAATGGAGATGGTGTGGCGTTAGCGCGGATCTTTGGAGGACTGCAGCTAAATTGCTGTTCTAGAGAGATGGAAAATTTGGAGTTGCTATATCGTTTGTCATTGTTGATATAAATAGTGCAAGTTTTGTGCTACTGGGCCACTTGTAGTTGCAATGGTGGGACCGAGACTCTTCCAGTTTTTGTTTTTTTTGATAGCTTAGCATGTGGTTGTTTCGCGCTCAACGGCGGAAGTTTCAACCTTTCTAGGTACGCAAAACCCTGTTAAAGCGCTGCTCTATCATTAAGGCACTATAATCTTGTCTCGTGATTCTCTAAACGATGCTAAAGAGGTGAAATAAGAAAGGTGTGAAGTGTGAAAGGCGTAAAATGAGAAAGACGTGATATGAGCAAGCCGTGAGACGAGGAAGACGTGAAATGAGAAAGCAGTGGAATGAGTACGACAAGTTGTGAGGCAAATTAGTAGTCAGTAGGGGGGTCCTCTATGGAGCCATATATTTCACTTTATTTTGGCAACCATCAATTAACTCGAACAGCAGGTTAGTCGGTCGGCGCAACAACTCGACTCAAAGCCCCCCCCCCAGGGGCCATGAGTTCGAATCCAGCTCATGTCAGCAATCGACATTATGGCTGTTTCCTATAGATTCGACTGAAAAGTCGCGCGGAAACATAAGTCCATCGTCGCGGAGTAAACTTGCAAAGGTTTCTACACCCTCCCCCGAGGAGGGTGGTCTTTTGCTCTTTTAGTCTTTTTCTGATCTCTCTGTTGTACATCTAGGCTCGATCAGCGTCTAGTGTCTCTTCGGGATCAGGTTCGAGCTGGATTTGGTATCATTGGGTTTACGTCAACGTACCAGTAGATGTGATAGATTTTGAGACAAGTATTGATACATTTTTTACATACCATACCCAGGAAGCCTACCTACCCAGGTGATCCTTTCTTACACCTACTTATGTGAATGCCTCACTTCCCATTCTTACTCTCTTCTTCTTCAGCAACAAGCGCCTCCACATCCCTCTCCATAAGCCACGTCCGCACACTCTCCATCACCTTCTCCAGCGTCATTCCCCCATCCATCACATCATCCAACCCATGCACCGTCAAGCCACTCCTATGATCTGTAACTCTCTGCTGCCCCCAATTATACGTCCTCACTTTATCCCCCCTCCCCATCTTCGCAACCCCCACCACATTCCGCCGCATTTGCACCATCTCCTCCTCCCTCTTCTCTCTCCTCGCCTGCGCCAACCTACTCCTCAGCAACTGCCACGCCTTCTCCCGATTCTTCGGCTGGCTCCTATAATCCTGCATACTCACACTCGTCATGGTCGGCAAATGCGTCAACCGCACCGCCGAATCCGTCGTATTAACATGCTGCCCCCCGGCACCCCTCGCCCTCATAATCTCCGTCCTCACCTCCTTCGGATCCACATAATAATCGCTCTCCGGATTCTCCAGATCCATCTCCTCCGCCGCGCCCGAGCTCGGGAACGATGGCAGCACCAGCACGCTCACGGCGCTCGTGTGCACCCGCCCTTTAGATTCTGTCGCCGGCACGCGCTGCACGCGGTGCACCCCGGCCTCGCACCGGAACAGCCCGTACGCGCCCGCGCTCTCGATCTCGAGCACCGCCTCCGCGAGCGTGGATTCGCTGCCGAGGATGTCCGCCGACTCGAGCTTCAGCACCGAGGTGCGGTAGCCCGACCGCGAGCAGAAGGCTTGGTACATGCGCAGCAGGTCGCCCGCGAAGATGGCGGCTTCAGACCCGCCTGCGCCAGGACGTATCTCCAACAGACATGGTAGATTCGCGAAGGGGTGTTTCGGCACCAAGCTGGTCTTCAGCGAGCGCGCCGCGGCGGCGAGCTCGTCGGCCGTCGAGATCATGTCATCGGCGGCCAGCTCGCGGAGTTCGGGGTCGGTGGTCGGGTCGTGGATGAGGGATTGCAGCTCGCTGAGAGAGGCGGTGGCTTTGTCCCAGTCCGCTAGAGCTGTGGACACGGGGCCGATTTCGCCGAGTTTCTTTGCGGTTTTCGAGTCGAAGCCCGCGGCGAGCTTTTGCGTGAGTTGGTCATGTTCGGCGGCGACGGTGCGGGCGCGGGAGAGGAGGGCGGTGGAGAGGGCGTCGTTTGAGGCGACTGGAGGTTGTGGTTAGTGTTAGGATGGGATGAAAGAGCTTGGGATTGGGCGCACGGGATGTTTGGAAGCGGATTTGCCGTCTTCTCAATGGCCTCAGGGAGCGGAGAAGACATGGCCGGCATATCCAGGGGATTGCAGACATTCTTTGCGAGAAAGTCGCACGAACGTTAGGCTGAAGAAGCTCTTGTGATTAGCGGCACTAACCCACTATGGTATCCGACGTATATTTTGTGAGGCATGCACGTCAGCAGCAGGGGATTAAAACACAAACCAAAACAAGGGTGGTCACCAATCAGCTCTTCAGCATTTACTTTACTGTGCAGCCGTGCGCTTACTAAGATGACAAACGACAGTCTGCCTTCCCTGGGGCATACTGAGATGGTACCGTATGAGCTAAGTATGCCAAGCCAAACCCCTGCTAATCCGTGTAGCGTGGAGCAGCTGATCCAATAAGAAGCCGAGTCTTAACAATTTTCTTGCAGGGGGATTCGCGATGTTATTAGCATACGCAAGCTCAATGTTACAGTCCCCACGCAAAATATACCTAGGTGGGTATTTTGTACATCTGATACCACAGTAATATATGTATGGTTCTATACGGCGTGCTTGGCGTTCCGCCAATCACTCGCTTACCTTTTGGTTTGTGCTGGAGCAGTACCTTTGTAGAGTGAACAGTAGAGCTTCATCCCTCACAACTACCTTAAGAAGATACCCCCACCCCTCCACTCTACTTTACTCTACTCTAGTCTACTCTAGTCTACTCTACGTAATCCCCGTGCTGAGCATGGAATGTGCCAAAAAACCCTGTCGTGTAATATGATTCACGAGAAAAGCTCGCCGGGCTAAAGATTAAACGAGACCGAAACATCTAACATTAAATATTGCAATATACTCCTTATGTTGCATTGTCAATTTACTCGTCTCCATGTCAGCATTCCATATCGTTAAGCGCATATCGCTACTCACACCCTACGCCTGTATATTCTAAAAGAGTCCCAAAATAGAGCTTGGCCACAACAGGGGCCCCTGTGTGCATTTTCTCGGTGTCTACAATCCCAAGAGCGTCGATCTCAGGGTCTGGGAAAGCGCGGTAGCTCCTTATTTAGAAACCAAAGTATCGAACGATTGCAAATCCAACCTTTGGGGTTTGGGAGTGTATAAACCAGTTTCACGGTAGTCCCCCCCCCTATCCGCCTCTCACATTCTCAGCATTCATTTGTACCTGGACGTTCCATCAACATCCAACCTCATTTCCATCCACAACGTCTATCCTCCTGAAAAACGGTACCGCCCTTCTCCACGACGTAGACGACCACGTCCGGAGCGAGAAGACAGATATATTGGTTACAGGGAATAAGATTACTAAATAGCTCCTGACATCGGCGGCATGCGGACCACCGGTGTAGCCCGGGAATCTATTGCCTCTCTAACCACAGTGCGAGGATCGTTGACGAGATGTGCTTAGGTCTCCAAGCAGGGAGGGGGCCCTGGAACGGAAAATTCATTGTCAAGGGGGTGACGTTAAAGGAGATGCACCCGGCGATGCGCGTCGAGTGGGCGTGCAACCTAGGCACTATCAGGCGCGCATGCGCCGTGTGGAAGGAAGGCGAGGTTGAGAGTCTAGCTGTTGGGAAATTTGCGGATGTGGTTGTGTTTGATGCACTTAGTCCTGCCATGGTGTGTGCGAGTCAGCATGATCCGGTGGCAGCAGCGGTGATGCATTCAAGTCCGCAGGATGTGGAGTTAGTGATTGTAGATGGGATTGTTGGGAAACGGGACGGGAGTTTGGTGGATGTGGCTGTTGATGAGGTGGCGAGGTGGTTGGGGGAAGGGAAACAGTCAATTGGAATGATGTGGCGAGAGAGTTGGTGCGGTCGAGGGATCAAATCCAGGAAAAGACTGAGGGGATTAATTTAATAGATGCGAAGGAGAAGATGACGAGCGCGTTCTATATGAATCGGAGTTTGATTTTTGACGAGGTTTGAGGGTAAGTCTCAGGTTGTGAAGAAGCAGTTCTGTGTTGATTTGAAGAGGCATAAGGCCCGTATATATAGCTTATGAAAGGGGTACTCCCCAGTTCCCCCTTGTTACGGATATGGAAGGATATAACGCCACTGACACGCTAGTAGTGGCAACCTGAGTGTAAGCGTGTAGGACGTCTAAGCAGAGTGGACTCGCGAGTGATATAGGAAACCTTCTTGGTCATTGAAAGCAACCCCATTTTACCAAAGAAATACCAACCATACACTCCAGATTGCTTGTATCCCAACCTGAACCCAATGTCCATCAAACCTGAACGTAGTATTTCCAAAGCAACCCCATTGCTCCCAATCCCAATACCACTACGCCTACATATTTTATAAAGTGCACCACCGCAACCCCCAACAAAATCCAATCAACCATCCTCTAATGCTTCCAAAACTCGTCCGTACTATTAACCCTCGGAAACCCGCCCTCCGGCACCTTCTCCCCTAAAAACGCACACAAAGGGCTCCAGCTCTGCGTTACATTAAACACAAGCAAATCCTCCTCGGGCACAATGCTCTTAACCTTTTCAACATAGTCCTCGTACCATTTTACCCCATTGTGCGTACCATTGACATGATCATCGACGAGGGTACGTAACATGCCGTAATGCTTCAGCATTAATTCTTTCACACGATCAAACGGCGTCCGGGGGAGGAAGAACCGGCGAAAGCGTATTGTAAGGCTGCTTTCAGCGCCGTTGTGGTGGAGGATAGAGGGGACGATGGTGTCCATGATTGAGCGATGCCATTGCTGGAGCTTGTCGCGGATAGTGAGGATGACTTTGGCGTCTGGGTACGCTTCGAGGAGTTCGCGGTAGAAGATTGTGCAGGGAGTGTCTGTGAGTGCCTGAATATTCCATTAACATTGCAAAAAAAAAAAAATTTGTGTTGGGTAAATTGCGTTTTCGGCGGTGGGAAGAGATGGGATGGAGGGGATTTACCATGCAATTCCCTAAAATTTGATCCCAGTGGTGTTTGGTGAAAGGGGTGCCGCGGTTCTCGAATTTTGCTTCCAGGGCTTGCATCCACATGCTTGCGTTCTGGCGGGATTCGTGCACGAGGGTTTCGAAATGGTAGCAGTCGTGGTAGCCTAGGTTGAGGAGGACCTGGCGGAGAGCTTTTCGGGGTTAGTGTGACGCGGTTTTGAAGCGGACAGGTGGTGATGGAGCGTACATGATGTTCCTGTACGAGAGAGTCCCAGACCTATTATCTTTAGCGGTACGGTGCGGTTTCCGGTGGTGGTTTCATTTACTTTACAATCGACGTTTAGCGACGCCATAGTTTGGAAGTGTGAGATAAGTTGACTGAAACACAGGTTTTGTGGCTGCTGCTTGGCTTAGATAATGGGTTTTGTTGATGATCTGGTGATTCGAAACCTTGAATCATCGCATAGTCGTATGAGTGTATATGATAGTTGCGTTGAAGAGATAGGACGATAACTTGACGTTGATTGAGAGGAGTGCCAGTATTAGTATTGCAATGAGTCGCTGGGGTGAGAATTTTATGAATAAGGTTCGAAGCATAGCTTTTTGCAGATAGAAATGCTTAGTTGATACGTGCTCTTGGTATCATGTGGGGATGTCTCAGCATTCAATATTGGGAGGTGCATACCCGAAAGAGGAAATCCAGGAGTAATCTTATATGACAGGCCGATCTTCCCCGGACGAGTTTTTTTGTAGCAAAAAGCATAAGATGCAATTTCGGCAAATAATCTTAAAAAGACAAGAATGTATGGGTATAGAGTCACTACCGTGCTATGTCAGCAAATTCAAGTGAGTTTTAGAAAGGATGAAGGTTGCGGTGATTGCTGATCCCTTCAGCTTTGCCCCAGTATGCTGACGCCTTCCACAATGCTGACGCCACTTCCACATACTCAGTAATGCTTGGCCGTATATGAGAGCTCCGCCTTTTAATAGAGAAGTATATATGGCTCGAGTGTTTCTTGGATTGAAGCTTTTGAGAAACGTTTTCCCGTTTGAACTTTCCAAGGAAGTATGGTATTCCCAATTGGTCATTTGAGTCCCATTGGGAGGGTAACGTTTAACTATTCCGATGTTAGGAGTGATATATGCAACCCAATCGAAGAAAAGACACCATTCGACCTCTTTAGTCGCTATCTCGCATTTTCGGCTTTCATCATTCTCCTAGCATACCTCATTCATCAATTCGTAACAGAATTGGGCAGCAGATCTTGTAAATCAGGTCTCATGTCGATCCCAGGCCCACGATCAACTCTGCCATACATCGGCCGGTTTCACGACGTGGATCGCAACAACCCCAGCCGATCCATGAAGAAGTTAAGTGACCAATACGGTGGTTTATTCTCGATGACGCTTAGTGGAGAAACGCATATTTGGGTTGGTAGGTCGGATATCGCATTCGACCTGCTGTGCAAGAATGCCGCTATATGCTCCGGAAGAGCGGATTTGGGCGCGTATCCGGGTGTAACCAAAGATTCAGGTACCTTCCTCTACTTGGGTATAATGGTTAGCTTATTTCTCGTTATAAAATACACGATGAGGTTGGAAACTAAATGTTATTAGAAAATCTGGTCCGGCAACGCAAATTTACGCATACCGTCATCCTCCGGAATGTCACAAGCAACTTCTCGGGATACATTACTCTGGAGGCGAAGCGGTATTTCTACAACCTATTAGCCAGGCCTAGCGACTTTCATTATGAATCGTATCTTTTCTGTGCACGTGTTACGGCTAGGCTATCTTACGGATCACCGGGTTCCGCCGAAGCCCATCTCAGGAATTCGAGAGAGTTCATTCACCAGCTCAGTCCTTCAGGCCCGATAACGAACATGATTCCAGCACTAGGGTATCTTCCAGAATGGCTAGTTCCATCGAAACGAGAAGTCCGTGTTCGTCAACGGAGGGAGGCGAAGCTGTGGATCGGGTTATACAAGAAGGCGGAGCAGACATATGAGGAAGGGGGAGCACCTTTCACGTACGTGAGCGCGTACCTGGATAGCAAGAGGGAGGGTGGCAAGAACCAATTATTCGACGATGAAATGGAGGCCATTTATACCATCGGAATGGTGGGTACGGTAGCGATTGTGACGATTGCGGGTGCACTGACGCTCTTCATAATGGCTATGATCCTCCATCCAGAATGGCAGGACAAAGTTCGCGAGATTGATGCAGAATCAGGCGATAGATTGGTTGAGTTGAGTGATGCACCGCGGCTGCCGACGCTGTGGGTTGCGATAAAAGAGTATCTGAGATGGAAGCCCACGGTACCATTAGGTTCGATTCTCATTCTTCGTATATTGTTTTGGATGATGCTGATATACTGTTCTAAGTGTACCCCGGCTGTTAGAGGAAGACTACTCATACGATGGCTACCACTTCCCTAACACGCTGTTGTTCACATCCTTGACGCTGCCCTTTCCCGCGAACCAAACCGGTATTAAAATGCCGAGAGTTATAACCCGAGTCGATGGCTGGGCAAAGAGTCTCCTTGGTCCCAGGGACCTTTGGCGCAACATCTTCGACTGAGAGGGCATCATATATTCGGATCAGGACGTCGTATGTGTCCCGGACAGGGCCTGGTCGAGGCGGAACTGTTCGTCATGTGCGGTAGCCTAATAAAGCTGTTCGATTTAAAGCCACCCATGAATGATAAAGGGGCGCCGCAGTGGCCAGATCCAGATAGGTGGACGCCGGATGTTATTGGTGGGCCTTTGCCCTTTGAATGTGATATCCGGGTCAGGGATAACGAGAAGGAGAAATTGATCAAGAATCTGTATCGAGACGCTTTTTCAATATAGTTCAGCTTTCATGAGCTCCCCTTCATGAGATTGTTGAATGATACAGAACAAATCAAACGAATTGTTATGCTTCTAATCCCCTTGCTCGACTATGGTTTGGCTTGTATTCTATGACTAATAACGCTCAAAATGCAACTCGGGATTTTGAGGCGTGAATTGATGATATAGCTGAGACTGTTTTGGCTCTGGGGTCTGGTGAAAGGCTGCGGGGCTGGATAGCAGAATGGTCCGTGCAACACTCTCTGGCCTCACGGCAAATTCGTGCCGCCCTTCACGTCTTTCGTCCAGCACCATATTGGACGAAAGGCTTGACAGAGCTGCTCAGCGAGTATGTCCCTATTTTGCTCTACTAGGCCTACGTTGCTAATGAGAGACAGCTCACGGAACCCCTGTACGCTGCAATGTCTGGATAATACCTTCTCAGTTACAAAGTAGCTGTAGCACGTAAGGAGAGTTGGGTCGCTTATTCGCTTAGCATGCATGACATGTCGAGCTTATTAAAAGCAAGTGATCATCGTTGCTTGTCAAGCGTTGTCTTGACAGAACTTGTATTTCATTTCTGCATTTAGATAGTTAGATGGGCTCGCATGACCACTGAAAACTAATTGCTTTCGATAGAGAATACTGCAGATCCAGTCATTGACTTCGTGACAGCATTCCTCAAGGTAGCTCCATAAGAACCATTGAACAAGTAAGCTGCCCAATTCCAAGGTAGTAGATGTTCTTGGCCATGTCCTTCCAGCCGTGTGGGATAACGTCCTTCTTCCGAGGACGCGGACGCTAAAGAATTGTCCTGTGGAGAAACCGCGCCCGCGGATACCGTTGCGATTATGGCCGAAGCGAAGCAGCCGCCCTAGTCCCGCTTGATGACGGTAAGAGTGCGGAGAAGACAGTCGTCTCGTGTGTAGCAGGATGTGCCTCGGAAAGTGCCGGGTGGGGTCCCTGGTGGATCATGCGATCCGCGGCCGCAAGCCGGGCTTATTCAGTCATCTTCTAGAGGATAGAAGCCAAACCCTGAAGGGAATCCAGGTTGTTTGGAAGAGATCTGGGGTCGTGACAGAGGTACCCTTTTCTCCTTCCCGCGTTGGGACTTTGCTGGTGCTTTCGATCGGGTAGAGATCATGATGGCGGCATGGCTTCCTTCCTGGTCATTGTCCATCTCTTCGAATGCGTGCTCCTCAATCAGCAGCCGGCCATTACTCGTAGTCGCCGCTCCTTCAATCAGTCGGGGTCGCTTCCGAGACTTCGACGCATTGTGAAGTTGAGCCTCCGCCTCTTTCGCTTTCTGTTCTACCTCCCATCGCTTGCGGACCTCGTCCTCGGCTTTGTTCTCCAGGTTGTGGAAGGACGCGTGGTGAGAGCAGCCATCACACTCAAAGGTTGAAGAGCTCTGTAGAATTGTTAGAGTTTAGATCTATGAGACGCGTCCGCAACGCGGTTACGGAGTAATAATTGCGGGCTAGTCGAATTGTTGCTGAGTCGGAGGCACACATACCTTGAGGGGATGCAACATGAACCGTAAGCAAGGGCACTTTGCTGACATGAGCGAGGGCTTGTAGTTGCACTGTCCACGCGGGGGGGCATAGCTCATCTGCGCCCAGATGTTGGTTTCGGTGTTTGGAGCCATGGCGAACGACGAAGGCCCGCCCGTACAAAGCGGCGGGGTGGTTGTTGCGAGTGTGGTGTGTCAGTCTTGCGAGCAGCCAAGGAGCCCTGCAGCTGCAGGTTCACTGCGCTGAGGCCTAGGCCATCGGGGTGTGGTGGAAGGGAGGTTTCCGGGGAATGCGCGGTGTTCGTTTGAAGTGGTGCAGTGTTGCGAAAGCGTTGTTGCGATTCCACTTTTATTTCGGCCAGCCAACCACAGCGCAGCAACAGATCGCCGTCATTGCTGGTCTCCACCATCGTCTGCATCCTTATTGCGCCCTTCCGGACAGATAGCAGTTAGGAATATGAGATTCTCAGCCTAGTCCCCAAAAGCTACACTGATCCGAGCTTTAGACTTATTCTAGAAACGATGTTTTGGAATCAGGACTGCATTAGGCAGAAGCCCGCAGTAAGCAGCCTTGGAGCTTGGAGCGGGAACACCTCAGCTGCTGTCTGGATGCATTGATTAGGTCACGAAGTAAGTATTTGGAAGCGCTAAACTGTGTATGCCCTGCGGAGACTGGCTCTCGACGAGTAGTATCCTAGCAGCAGAGCAGATCTCCGAGGTTCCTTTGATGCGTAGCTCTACACAGCGGGGTATAAAAGGAAAGGCGCCAGCCATGATGACGCCGATATACAAGTAGAATTGGAACTCCATATCCTCTCCAGCGCTTTCATTCTTCCACCAACAGGGCCAACCCATATCAACCCCAATTCACCAAACTTCTGCAATCATGGTTTCAGGCGAAGGAGGATGCTTCTGCGGTAATATCCGTTACTCCGTGAATGGCGAGGGGCTTGCCACAGTAGGTTGTTTCTTCGTATATCCAGGAGTCGTGGCTGACTTTGTCCCCAGGCCCTTTGCCATTGCACCGATTGTCGCAAGATTACAGGTATGTGCAATCGTCAATATTGATAAGTATAGCGTCCTCATTTCCCCTAGGTAGCACCTACAGCACCAACCTTGTGGTCAAAGAAGAAAGCTTCAAGTGGTTGTCCGGAACTCCCAAAACCATCTCGAAGACCGCCGATTCCGGCAAGGAGATCACCAGCCATTTCTGCGGAGGCTGTGGCTCGACTTTGACCAGGACTGGCGGCAGCTTCCCCAACCAGGTCATTATCAAGGTCGGCACTTTGGACGATTTCGACGCTTTGAATGAGGCAAAGCCGGTGGTGGAGTTTTTCGCCCCAGAGCGTGTTGACTGGGTCAACGCGGTTCCTGGCGCAGGCCAGAACAAGACCATGGCCTAAGTGAGTCTGTGTAGTGTATTTATTGGTGTAGGGCCGGGGCGGTGTCAAGGATTTGGCGAGGTGAAATGCATGTCTGTAGTGTCGCATAATCAAACCAAGTCGAATACGTGTAACTTCTGTTGGTTGAACATGTGTATTACTCGGAATTCGAACTCTCAGGCTCTCGCAATGTGGCTTTTAGAGTCTGCGCGTATCGTTAGCGTAGGGACTAGACGTGAGGTAGGTAGGTTGTAACTTACCTCGCTCAGCCGCTGCTTCAGCTCGGCAAGCTTTGCTTCCTTGATCAAGAGATGCTCGTCGTCAAGATCATCAACGATGATGTCGTTCTGATCGGCGTCGATCCGCACAATGATGGCCTTGATAGATGCATCGCATTTGATGAGGACGCCTGAGGTCGCTGTTAGTAACGCGAAGTGAAGCTATTGGCAATGGCTGAAAGTCCGAGTCTTTCATTGATCATGATTGGTACTAACGAGAAGGAGAACTGGCCTTTCTGTGCTCTCACCATACTGCGTACCGGGTGTATAGCAGTTTGACGAGTGAAGTGAGGTTGGAAGTAGGTTGAGGGGCGCCCACGGCTGAGAAATGGCGAGCTTGCACCTGACCCACTGCCCGGCGCAAGCGCCGCTCTCACGTGTGAATCCCTGCACTTTACTCTGCATCTGTACAGTAATCAATGCTCCGGGTCTCTCCCTTCTTGTGGACCACCACCTGCCATGTTCTTGCTTCCTACAATGCTATTGCTACCGTCTTCTCGAGTCACAGTGCAGTCTTCGTCTTCGTTTGAAAGAGCCCGTTGATTTAATTCACTGCCGCTCCTCCCGCGACACCCCATTTTTTCAAGCTAGTTTTTCTCGATTACCTACCAAAGATGAAAGCCGACAACCGCCGGCGGCTATGTAGATGCAACGCACGGCTCCATCTACTCTCTAGTCCCCTTCTCTTCCTTTTTCTAATCCTCCCGGCGCCCTCTTTTGCTCAAATCACCTCCGACATTGCCTCTCCGACTACTCCGGGAGCTCCGGCTTCTGCAGCTTCAACCGTTCTCACTTCCCCGCTCCTGCCTACCACATTCTCAACCTCAGCCGGATCACCTCCCACAAATACCGCTTCGAAATCGCTCTCGCAATCGATACGAACTACCTCAGTCGCATCCAGGGTTACTGCGGACAACGCTCCCCCATTGTATCCCGCATCTACCTCCGCAACATCCGATGACCACGACATAGATAGAGATTCACACCTTATCAACTATTACTTCGTCTTCCTAGCTTTGATAGGAGTATTTGCATTGCTGGCAATCTACGTACTCCACAAACGAAGGCGAAGGAGGAAAGCTCAGCTCCGGAGTAGCGGACAAAATGCACTTGCGCGGGACCTCGATGGGTGGGTCAATACAAGGCGGTGGGTGCATGGCAGTTGGAGAGGAGGGGCAGGAGGAGGTCCTGCAAGACAGGAGGAAGGGCTGAATGAGGCTGGAGAAGCGCCACCGCCATATAAGCCTCATGGTGACGCCACAGCCGATGCTGCTGGAGCTGATGTAGCACCTGTGACGTTGTCGTCAGATGAAAGCCGCGATACTGTCACAGGGCTAGCAATCCCTTTGAGAACGTTGTCGAGAGGCGGGCGTTCGACTCTCAAACCGCCCGACTATCAAGAAACCATTCACCCCGTAAGCGTGAATGAGAGCACTCGACCAAACACAACCGAGACTCGCCCTGGCACTTCTACCCGGGAGCTTTTGCATCCGGATACACCTTCGGACTCGGCAGCGTAGCTTTTCTATTTTCATATGACCTTTTAGTTCATTTCTCACATATTTCTGTTAATTCTGTCCGCTTGGAATCTGGACATGGAGCCCGCGTTTGGGGCTGAACTCTGTGCGATTGCGTAAACAACGGTTGTAATTACTGCTACTGAGACTGTTCTCTACTTGTTCTCATGTGCGACGTTATTACGGCCACCAAAAATACCTCTGATCAATGACTAGAGCCAGCATTATCAGTTGTATCCTTCAAAATCGCCTTGTGGCCGCCATTGTATCCAGTCAACCTCATCCACTCTCCCAACGACTTGACCCTGTCCGGCAGAATACCATCCAAAAGTGCATAATCTGTCTTCACCAGGTTATCCTTCCACGTATTCCAGAACCCACTGAAGTTCTCGCGGTACGTCATCAGCGTCGAATCGTTTTGGTCCGCCGAATATCCCAACTTCGCATCCGGAGCCGGGAAAACACCCGAGGCGAAGTACTCGTCCAGCGTGACATCTTTGTACACCGCCTTCTTCCCCGTCACCTCGGTGAACGTTTTCGCAACATGCTCCCAGCTGATATTCTCCGTCCCAATCTGGAGATTCAAGCCACTGCTCCGCTCTGGTGTATCAAACATCCATCTCGCATACCTCCCCAAATCCGGCAAATGGATCAGCGGCGGATGTCCCGCTCCCAACGGCAGCGAGAAAACATTCACCTCAGGATCCGCCGGGTCCGGCTTCGGCAAAAGCAGAGACGAAAACATATCCAGATACAAACAACTCGACAGCACAGACCACTTCATCGGGCTCGTCGGCTGGTTGGAAAGGAATTCGCTTACTCGCCCCTTCGCATCCAGATGCCCGCACTTGTACTTCGGGTCATATGCTCCGAGTTTGCTGGCGTAGGCGAGCCCGGACCAGAGGTAGTGCTTGAGGCCGGTGCCGGCGGCGATCTCGTACATGCGGATGCCCCAGTAGGTCTCTTTGGATTGGCCGATGGAGAAGCCGTTAGTGTTGACGTAGGCGAAGTCGACAGCGGAGAAGGCTTTGAACAAAGTGGCTTCATCGAAAGCGTCACCTTGGACAATGGTGACGCCGGGGATTGAGGCGAGCTCTTTAGCTGCGTCGGATGTCGCGGTGCGGGTCAGGACGTGGACGGCGTATTTAGCATCGGCGGTGAGGGCTTGGGGTTGTTAGTGGTAGATTTTGCGTTGAGAGTTGGAGTGGGAACTACCTTTGACAACTGCCTGGCCTTGAGCACCCGTACCACCAATAACCAAGACTGTTTTTTGAGAAGGCGCCATGGTTGCGAGAATGGACGATTAAGCTTTGGGCGTGGAATTTGGAATGTTCTTCTGAGGCAACTGAGTGTAGATATCGAGATTTGGAATGAGGCGCTTTCTTGCTTTTGATACAGCGCCGACTCACGACGGACCCGCTCTTCTTTATACCCACCATCTCCAATCCCCAACGCCTATAGCTTGCGAGACAACATTTTATGATTACTCGCACTGCTATAGTATATCGGCACTACACCCGCTGATAAAGCAAGCAACCACCCGACGTGATTTCTATACGCCCTTGCCAAGCCGAGGTAGGCTATCGATCAGGGCTAGGGTTAGATCGCACTACACGCACACGGCATCTGCTAACTAATGCACGCCTGTGTGCCCGTCAACCATCTTCCCATTCGACAAGACGGCCAGGCACGCAGCGTCGCCACACCCTCGCTAGCGATCACATAATCGGCACAAGTTGCTGCCCCCGCGTCGCTCGGCTGCCGATCCGAGCGGCAGCTGCAAAGTCACTCAAATCATCCCGATCTATGCAAGCCACTTGCACCCTGAGACGGCTGCACAGGACTATCTAATCTCGATGACTACGCCTGTGCATGCACGCAAAGCTTAACTAGTACCTGGCTCGTTTAGCTAAGCGTATAAAGGCGTCCCAAGAAGGCGGCCTAAGGCAGAGGAGTGTGTGATCACTAAACGGATGGAGAGTCGGGCCTTGGCGCGGGTAATGGCCGCTGCAACCTCGCGCTTTTTTGCGAAGCGAAAGGCTTGTTTAGAAAACCCGCAACTGGGCGCTATCCAAGTTTTATTTTGGGAGTTAGGATATAGCGGATGGGAGCATTTGGAATGGTAGGAAGGAGGAATATATAAGAATGAGGACATCGTGGTTTTGAGGTATCAGCGGCAGACTTCCAGCAGTTCTTTGGATATTCAATTCGAGTGGTTTGAAGAGCCGACCAATCAGCTTCGATTTTCGGGACTATTGTCATATATCAACTTTTGAAGTCAAACCACACCAATTTCTGCGGCGTAGAGATTGGGATACGATGGCCTCCGAGAAAATTGCCAGTTTGCTCGAGCGAAATAAGTATGTTCCAACTTACCTCCACGAATTCATTCAGAGCACTAACGGATGCTTCTTAGGGGCTTCAACGTCGCCCTTGCACCCCCCTTCGTTGCAGACATCTCAAAACGCCTCCACACACCTGGAGGACCAGGCGGCACTGTTATAAGTACTTCCGATACCACTCTTTTTCAACACAAAGAACCTCAACTCACCATCCCAGTCTCCTGCTCCGACCCCCGCGTCATCCCAGAGCAATACTTTGACTTCGGACGAGGAGGTATATTTCTCCCTTCTCCCCATCCCCGACACTCATCTAACAGCATTCCCACAGTCGCAGCCGTAATCCGCAACGCAGGCGGCCGCACCTCCGACGCTCTCCGCTCCCTCGCTGCTCTCGACGCGCTGGGGAATACCGATACGGTGATTATCGTGCATCATACTGGTTTGTTCCCCCCTAACCCCTCTTTCGACTCCCCTCACCTTTCCCTCCACCGCCACCTCTACCGCGCCCGAATCTCTGCTGACGGCGACAGACTGCGGCATGACGCACATGCCCGACGCCGGCGTCCGCAAAATGCTTAAAGAGCGCGCGCCCCAACTCAGCAAGGAAATCGACCGTATGAAGTTTGGCGAAATCACGGAGTAGGCGCTTGTCTTCCTCCCCTCCCTCCAGCTTTCTCCTTAATTGCCCTCCCCCTTCCCCTCCCCCCCCCCCCCCCCCGGCGACCAAGCTGCGAATTCGCTACACCAATGAACGGCTCGCTAACGTAGCGCGATTTGTTCAGTGTCGACGAGTCCATCCGCCAAGACATCGCCCTCCTGCGCGCCTCGCCGCTCATCTCTAAAACCGTGACGATTGTGGGGTTTAACCTGGATATCTTGACCGGACAGTTGACTGAGGTGAAGTGAGTGAGTCTACTTTCGATATATCTGGTGGCAGGGAAAGTGCTAATGAAGGGGTGACAGGTTGGAGACATGGCCGGAGGAGTTTTCGGGAATTGACGAGGGGTTCTGGAAGGAGATGGGGGAGTTTGCGCCGTTTTGGTGTTGAGAGCCGAGGGGGGAAGGTGGGGGGGACTTATGTAATCGTGTAAAGAGATAGTTAGGAAGGGGTGTTTGATTATAGCGTAGACGGTGAGGAAGCGGATGTAATTGAAATAAATTGTCGCAACGATAGTTCCAAGAGTGAGAGCAAATAGTTCCCGATCCCCTAAATCTTTTCAAAGCTACTCCACTTACACCGCTTTCATATTCTACAATAAACCTTGCTTGCCGTTCTTTGCGATGGGGTCAAACTCAAGGAGGGGCATTGCCTCCGAGCCAAACTGGAAAATCGTACCAATAGTATCTGAGATTGTTAAACTGCTTGCCAACTTCCTTGAAACTGATTGCTAGCGTTGCGCCTTACAACTTGCCCTTGTAGTGAGCATCATAAAACCCTCGCTTCCCCATTCTCTCTAAAATCAGTTCCGATACACTTTATAGTCATCCTGCAAATACACTTCTGATTTCGGTCTATACTCTCCCAACGCGTCAGCACTCATAAACAGATAACGCGAACGCATACTCGACGAAAATGGGGATAGGATTTGCTCATATAGATGCTCAAGGGATCAGAGCTGCCGCTCTCGCAAGAGGTTGAGAGGATGTAGAGCTCGAGGTCTAAGAGGAACTCCCTGGCATTACCCTGTGCCTCCACATATGAACGATGGAGATATTTGAAGAAGTCTCTTATGAGGGCCACGACTACATCCAACGGGGACCATGAAATCATCCCTTTTCTGGCTCTATGAGACTAATGCCATAAGCGGACAGAGGTGGCAAGTAACACCGCTACATGCCGCTTTCGCGGAGCTCCTAGACTCTCTTCCGGCCTCCAGAGGTGCTCTGACAACCTTAAAAGCCGCAGGTTGACCAAACGCTAAAAAGTGGGCCGACACTCTGAAGTAACAGATCCGTAAGGAGCAGTGATGTGCATACCCTTCTGCTGCGCAGCTTATCGCATCAAAGTGCACATCTTTCCCAAACCCGCTAAAGAGGAAGGTCCGAGTAAAGGTTTCAAACCTAAGCGCAAGGAGTACGATCTCGAGCCTTGGAAAGACGAGGGCGACAGCGGGGAGGGGGTCGAAGAGAAAGAAGAGACCAAGGAGAAGGAGAGGATCGACGGTGCTAGAGGCAGAAATGCAGTGGGCAAGAAGATTGACGGCAGCTCGCGGTGGTAGTGGCTCCCGGACATCAGATCTCCCATCCAGAGCCTGCCTGGAGCAAGAGGCTTCCAATACATCAACGATACACTCTCTCCCGACCTCCCCCCTTGTTCCCATTTCTTCTTGGAGATACTATAGGCCCCTTCTTTTTTTCTGAGGCGTTCACCGCCAATATAAGCTCTGCGTGGAGGTATCCGCGCGCACTGAGGGGGTTTTCTGGTGCCTGTGAATGCTCCCGCGCCCGCGTGTTAACAAGGATACTATGCACTCACGTGCCAGTGAAACTGACTAGTTATCAAGCGTTGCGCCCGTGGTGCTTGAGTCCTTTTTATACGTTCCACCACCATCCGTGCTGCGTGTCCGACATACACCATCAACACACCACCTCTTGACCATCCACCAACCGTCTCAACCCAGACTTGACATCAACAAGCTTGCCATCTTTCCACACCAGACAGTGTCATCCCTTCTGACAGACATCCCTGCCTCTTCATACAGACGACATGGCTCTTCCAACCCGAGCGCAGGAAAAGGCGGCGAAGGCCGCTGAGGAGGCGCGGAGGCGTCAGGCAAGATCAGACCAACTGGCACAGATGCGACAGACGAGCGCTGTCATCGAAGAGCGCAGAGGACTGCCACCTCCGACACCTGTCCAGTCTCAAAGCCCTGCCACTCCAGCAGGGACCTCGCAGCAGAATCCAGCAGTCGTCCAAGCATCCGGATCCCAACCATCGCAGAAGTGCGGACCAGGACGACCGCGCAAGAGCCCTCCTCCCGGCGACGATGAAGAGGTCGAGCCATGGGGAGTCGAAGTCCCCCGCGACCGCGTTCCTGGGCCCGGAGCTCTTGTCCTGGATCGCGTCCAGATCCCAAAGCGTCCCGACACCGGCGCTAGCCCAGCCGTTGGCATTCTTCGAGGCGCCGCCGCTGCCACCACGCCGCAACCACAGCGAAGAGTATCATTTGGTGATATCGAGTGGCGTCCCATCCTCGACGCCGCACCCGGGGAGCGGACTTGTGCCTCTCTGGGAACACCTGCCAATTCGGACTCGTCCGACGACGTGGACGAAGAGGCGCAAAAAAACGAGACCGTCAACGAGAAGACCCGGCTTCCTTTGGCGGGACGGAGACCACATTCCCGCCACTGGATCCACGACTGGACCAGGTACAAGGAGGAGGGAGAACTCTTTCGGGATCCGGCGCAGCCACAACCAGATGGGACTGTCCAGGAAGATCCGGCCCGAGTATCGCTGCGACAACGGGTATGTGCAGCGTTAGGACAAAAATTACAAAGACCGCTCCCTCAAGGTACTCCTCCGCCGTCAGAAGACGAGTCGCAGACCGGTGATGAGGAAGATTCGGCTGCTGTGCCAGTACGACCCGGTCAAGCAAAACTCCAGCCGGCTCCAATACCTCCTATGCCAGTACAACAACTGGTGCCCAGCGTGCAGCAGAGCCTTAGCGCATCGATTCAAAGCTGGACAGATAACATTCCTTGCGCAGTGCGCGTCGTGGTGATGATGGCTATTCTCAGCTACATCTTCGAACAATTGGCAACAAGGAGCAATGATTCCTAGGAACGAAACTTCAACGCCAAGTATCGAGGTCGTCGGTATTGAAAACCGGGCTTTAGGGGCAGGTGGGAGGAAGCGAGGTCGCGGAGGATTGTCATCGACATGGTCCTCGAGGTATGATTTGGTGTTTGGATGTCCGAGGTGGATCAAGATGGCTTTTCCGGAAGACAAGAATGTCAGCACGCGCATATGTACATGAAGAAAGTTGTTCGAAGTTGGTAAGCCTGGGTGTGATGAGAAAATACCTCCGGATACACCATCCTGCTGGGGCGAGCAACGTTCTGTAAGAGCTTGTTACAATCTTCTATACCCATAATCAGTGATGAGTCATGCTGTTATACACTCATATCATACCTTTATAAATCTCCCATATGACTCCATCTTGTTTGTCCTATGAAGTCCTGTTGAGTACTGATGAAAGATGTATATGCCGAGTGTGATGTCACGTGACTCTATTAATCCTGGCCGTAAAGTCGCATACCGGAAGGCCGGTAGAGGAAAGAGACACGTTTTATATTGCTCATCAAAACGCTCAGATGCCCTTCCAAAGCAATGTCAAAAAGAAAAAGAAAAAGAAGTGAAAAAAAGTAGAAAAGACACGCCTAAAGAATACACAAGAACTCGTCGTACAGTCTCAAGCCACTCATAACCTGCCCGGAGGCCAACCCAATTTTCCATTACCCTTTTCCCTTTACCCTTTAGCATTATACTTATCATTATAAGCATTGACAGCCACGGCAACCTGCTTATAGAACCAATTCCTCGAACTCTCATCGCCCACCGGGATGAATGGCCCATTCGTGCCGCCCTTGAGCGTAATACTCATCCCCGTCCGCTCCTTTGAGATAGTCTGGATATCCTTAAGCGGAACATCCCACTCCGTCTGCAGCTTCTTCGTTCGCACAAGCATGATGCCGTTATACGTGAGCATAACCAACATATCCTTGCCCGAGATCTCGAGATGGGCTAGGTAGTCCTCGTGGAAGTATTTCCCGTTGTCGAGGGTCTTGAGCCAGAACTGACCGAGCGCTTCGCGTTGGCTATAAGGCCGCACGACGCCGTCCTGGCCGATGAAACGGGTGAGGCGGACGCGGTCGAGGCCTTCTTGGTCGAAGACGGTGGTGGTGTTGCGCACGCCTTCGGCCATGTTGGAAGCGAGATCGAAGGCACCGATGGCAGCTTTAGTGGGGAGACCAAAGAGGCCTTTGCCAACGCCTTTGACAAAGCCGGCGACGCCTTCTTTCTCGGCGCCTTGGATGGGATGGCGTGCGAGACCTCCAATGCCGCTGGCTAGACTGCTGGCGAACGCGTTGCCACCGGAGGTGATGCCGTACAAGGCATGCTTCGGTCGATTCCTGTTTCGAGACATTCTTCTCTGGTCTTGGAACTCCTTGTCCATGGTGGCTGCAGCAAGGCCCTTCGACATGCTTCCGGTGAACTTGGCCATACTGTCCGAGAACCCAAACACAGACTTCTTGACAAAGCTGGATGCGCCTTTGGCGATGCCAATGCCGAGATCTTGAGGCCTATCAGAAGCGACAAGACCCTGGTACGGCTCATAGAAGATATCTGCCACTCCAGAGCTGATGTTCGTGAATAAGCCAACAGGGTTTCCGAGGAAATCGGCAGAACCGAGCACGACATGGACCTGTCGGAGACTCTCTTGGACGTAGTGGTTCTTAATGTTGGCGATCAGAGCTTCTGATGAGACTCGAGCGTTCTCAAGCATGAGCGCGTTGTATCTTACGGGTGCATCGTTGACGTTTCCGATGGACATTGTGAGAACGTTAACGGCAAACATGAAGGGGTTGTTCGATGTCATTGTATCCTCAGCGTTGATACGCTCCGTACGAACAAAGGACAGATCTATTTGCATCGGTTGGAGATGGAGAAGCTCGAAGTAAACGTCTTGGCCCGTTTGCTCTTGTGCTGGCTCCGGAATTTCGAGAGTGTCGTCGCACAGTTTGCCCTCTTTCTCCTCAGACCAAGAGGCTCCTGGTATTTTCGTGAAGTCCAGCATGGCGAATATGAAGTCTTCGTCAATTTCTAGCGTCATCTGCTGAAGCAAGAAAGTGAAATACTTGATGTACAGCACCCCATATGAGTCGTCTTTAACCCGTGTGATGTTCGTCTGGAAGATAGGATGCGCTTCCATCTCCTTGCCTGTCTTGGGAACAACACTGGGGTAGAAAATGATAGGGAAGATTCCTCCATATAATTGGTTGTCGATCTGGATCCATTTGACAGTGGTATTCAGGGTCTGGTATAGAGGAGAGTCGGAGTATTTGACCTCGATGTCTCGGAGAGTGAGATAGATGAGCTCACGCAATTGTCGGTTGATCAGCGAGATGCCGATACCAGCGAAACGTATCTGCGCTTTGAAGGTTACGTCGGTATCCATCTCTTTGATCTCGAAGCCGCCAGTAGTTGACTGGGAAGCAGATCCAGACTTCTGCTTGTACAAACTCTTGGATTGCTTGAAGTTGGACAGCACAAGCGTCTGTGTTGGGCCCTTCGCGACGACATTGAGATCAATGACCTTTTGGCGCGTAGACCCTTGCGCCGGAGGAACCTTGAATGGAATGAGGTTGCCAATTTCTGCTAGTTTAACATGTCGTTCACGTCCATTAGCGCTTAGGACGATCTCCTTGTTCTTAGCAGCCGGGAAGTCCCATGCATATGACATGATACTTCGCGGAGGGAGGCGGTACCGGATAGGTCGGAATCCAGAACCTCGGTCGTCCTCATCTTCGTCAACGTTTGGATTAGTTTGCCAGTAGAGGAATTCCTGATCACTCTCATTGCGCATGGAAAACGGCCAGTGCTTGGTCTCGACGCTAACGTGGAGGAATATGGTGGCATTTTCCATGAGAACATCGATTCTAATGAGTTTTTGCCGCTGGCCTGCCTTAGACAGCTTCACGTGGACGTTGCCAACGTTGGAGATGTTGAATGGCGATGACCACTGGTTGTTGACCCCGGGGTAGCAGAGGCACAACTGTGGATTGGAACCTTGCTTCAGGAATCGAAGAGGGAGAAGTTCGCCATGTTTCAGAGGTAGCCATTCCGACGATCCAGGTTCGCGGATGTTGAGATCTTCTGTCGTCTTGTTCTTGAGAATGAAACGCGGTGCAATAGTGACGACTTTGCTTAGATTGTACTGCAACGGAGTTAATAACATTTCTTTGCCAACAGTGGAGTAATGTGAACTTACCTTGCCCTCGCCCTCATCTACCGTAATGCCAATATGCATTTCAGATCTCGCAGTGGAAGCTGGCAGCGTGACGGCGTACGTACTGCCGATAGCGTCGAAACTCTGAGGTTTGCTCCAATTCGCCTTCCCAACTTTGATAAGCGCTCGGTTTTTCTTGTCATCGGTTGAGAACGAGAACATGAAAGGCATAGGTTTTTGTGCATCATTCTCACTGTTTGCAAAGACACTCTGACCGGCAGCAGCTTTCGCTTGTCCGAGGAATTGTTTGCCGCGCACGTCAAGCTCCAGACCGGTACGATTCAGGATGACATAAGGACTGTAGATGGTGACCTTGAAGGATCCACCTCCGTCAGGGATGTTGCTGAAAGTGGTCAGTCGAGGACGGATTGGAAAAAAGGATAGTCTTACTAGAAATGCATTTTGAGATGGAGGGTCAAGTCGTCGTTATCTTTGACCTCCAGCGTCTTTTCACGCCGGAAGTTTTCCCGATCAGTGGAGTTAATGATACCAAACTTGCTAGGTCTGAAAGGCGTGTCTTGCATGTCTACGCTTAGCAAGAGCAGATGTGACAGTTCAACCACATGAACCGGGCTAACACCGCCTTTACGAAGGAAGTTTGTCCAATCCTTCTTGGTATTACCGTCGTAGATGCGGTACTTGAAGTCATAAGGGAGCAAGTTCTGGACCTCAATGGGAGCGGCAAGTCGGATTCGCATATAGGGATAAACACTTCATAGGTGAGCATTTGGAATGATACTCCTAAAGATCTTTGGGTCACTTACTCAGTCAATGGATCATTTTTATCAAAAGCGGCGTGCATCTGGAAGTAGAAGGGCGGCGATGTATCGTCTTGCTCGCCACGGCAGGTGATGGTGCGCGTCGGTCTCTGGAGAAGGTCTTTCCAAAAGAGGCGCTCATTCGACCATGTATACCCAAAACCTTGATCCGGGCGGATCACCAAGGAGTGCATGTATGCTGAGCCCACTGGAGCAGGCCTAGCATCACCTGGTGCAATCTTCTCGATTTTTAGCAGATGGCCCTCTTCTGAGCTGAAGACGCCCAGCTCTATAGGGATCTGCGTGTTGTTCTCCACAAGAAGAGGAGACCGGAAAGTAATGTACTTCACGTTGTCCGCTCCGAGGGTAACTTCCGCAAGAAGGCGATGCTGTACGCGGTCCTTCTTGGGCTTGAGATTGTAAAGCTGTTCGCCTTCGCGATGTACCGGAACGCGAGCAATGCTGTCAAAGCCGCTGCCTTCTAGCTTGATGCCTACGACACCAGTAGCTCCCTCTGCGGACAAGCTCTCTCTCGTAGCAGAAGGATCTTCGAAGCGCCAAGGTTGTTCTTCTCCGTCGGCAAGTTTGGCAGCATAACCTTCTTGATCATCTCGAGCCTCAGACCAGACATTGATATCAAAGCCTGTGTAGTTGCGAATTCTGTATGGCGCATCGGTACCTCTGGGCTTAGACAAGATGTCTTCTTCAGACGAGAGGAAATCTGCAGATTTTGAAGCTAGTGCAATGGTGGCAGATGTTACTGTCAGCTCCAGGGACTTTCTTGAGTAGAGCTCCACAGAGAGCTTGTCGGGATTTTGTTCTTTCGACATGTGGAACCCTAATTGCCAGGGCTCAACAAGAGGCTCCCAGGCGGATTTGGAGAAGTTGTAGATGTTGAATAAAGTCTCCAGACTGGTGTCGGCTGTCATCGCTCCGGACCAGTCTCTGACCTCGACGCCAAATCTCTTCACTCTCCAGTCCAGCATAGGAAGCTCATGGAGGTCACCGATAAGAACAACGCGGATTCCTTCGATATTGACTTTCATTTCCTCGCGCTTGATGACAGCTGAGCCGGTCGGTCGTGGCGGTGGTTCTGGTAGACCTTGCCGGCTAGATCGCTTTGCGGTCTTCGTAGTAGAAATCGCCTTCGCTGATTTCTTTACAGTTGTTCCCTTCGCAGACTTTGCACCGGAACTAGCGATTTCTTTGATTTTCTGTGGCTCTTGGCTACCTGGCTTCTCTCCATCGTTGGCTGACATCTCCGAAGCACGGCTGACGATTTGCATGGCAAGCAAGATATCTCGAAGCGACAGCCGGAGTATAAGAGGCTCAATGTCGACGCTAATGCTAGTGAGAGATGATTTTGTGCCTTGAGACCGCATGTCCAGAGACGTCTGGATGCTGAAGTCGTCAAGGATCCTCAGTCTGCTATCGTCGAATCTGTCCATGCGACAAAGGAACATTCCGACTTTGTCCACCTGCAGCGTCATAGCTTGTTGTTTTGATACGAGGACTTGCTTCGTGCCCAGAACAATGGCTTCGGAGCTGATGATAGCAGGGTTAGCAATAAGCACAACTTGCGCATCTACGAGATTGACTCGGAAAGAGATATTCATCCCAGAATCTTCTTCTCCTGTAGACTCAGCTTTGACATCACGAGTGGGCCTAGCAAGGTCCCCTGAATGCGCACTCAAAGTACTGTCAGCATCGTGACCATCATCTTCCGATTCTTCTTCAATCGCCAAGGGCTCCTCGGTTTCGAGACCGGAGGTGATGAAAGATTGGAGAGCGAATAGATAATCGAGAGCCAGGATCACTCGAGGGCTGTCGATAGTAAGAATTGCAATCAAGTTGTTCTCGGTGCCCCCAGAAATCGACACGCTGGCCATGAACTGCTGCTTGACATCGTTGTTGATGAGAGACATGATTTTGCGGAATTTGTTGGTTTCCTGGGTGCGGCTATCTCTGATAGTAAAGGACTGCACGAGGAGCTCGGCCTCCAGAGCACCATCGCTTATCATTCGTAGCTTGACGTTCGTTTCATTTAGCGAGAACTTGGAAAGGCTTGCTGCTTCGAGGTCTCCAACAGGCTCGTCTTCTTTGGCCTTGATGAGCTCCAGTCCAATTGTGCCGACCTTGAAGATAAAGTCGAGTTTGGTCCATTTGTCATCACCAGTGTGCAACTCAGGGCCTTGGCTTGAAACGACCTTCCCAGTGTCTTCTTCAGAGTCTGGCCCATCGTCGGTGAACTCTTTAGCAGTTTCCGTTGTGAAATCTGGTAGCTCGTGCTGCAGATCATCCTCTATGACGGCGTCCGATTCGGTAGCGAAGGCTGCTGGGACAGACCTAGCAAGCTCCAACATAAGCCTCATCTGCTCTTGTGTAAGCTTGAGATTTAGATCCGACATTGAGCCCTCAATCTCAAGATCCGGTCTTTCTAATCCGGGCTTGTGATCAATCATGGTAAGGTTGAAGTCCAGATCAACTTTGTCGATCAGTTGGAGCTCTTCGGACTGGTCATCTCCGTAATGCAAATTGGAGGTCAGCTTTATGTGCCTGATACCGGCTGATAGCTTGTTTGCGACATCAGAAGACTTAGAGTCGTCCACAGGAACAAATTTGTTCTTCGCATAGATCTCTCCAAGATTTGCGGTCAAAGTGTCCCGGTCCGCCTTGTCACTGATGACCATTCTGGGGAATACCACAATGGGCGTGCTGATGACGATGTCGAAATGCATCTTGTTGGCTCTCTCCTGAATCTGGCTCGCTTGGTTCGCAGCTGCTTGACGCGCAGCGTTGAAGATGGCCTGCATCTTGCCAAACTTGACGGCGAACTCCATGATCTTCCGGAATGGCTCGGTAAGGAAGTTGATCTTGATAGACCCAGCTTTCAGTATTATGGAAGAGTCATAGCCAGGGTACGCCTCAGACTCCTCATCGAATGTCTCATAGCTGAAGTCAGCGAGGTCTTTCCCTTCGATCGTTACAAGCTGGCGGAGGGATGATTCTGCGGATACCCCTTGGTTAATATCGTCCACAAGATTTAGGTTTCCAAGCCGGCCACCAATGCGCATCGACTTTCCTGAAAGGAAGATTCCAACATTGCCGGAGTTCAAGCTCAAAGTTGCGAGCCGGATTCCGTCGTTGTTGAGAATGACAGCAATCCGCTTCAAATCAGCTTTGATGCGAATCTTGTCAGGATCTCCAGGCGAGGCTTCTGTCGCTTGCAGTCGTTCCGCTTCCTTTATGGCCGCTTGCTTCTGATCTGACTCTGCTCCCGGGTTTGTGAAAGTTATCAACACGAAATCAAGCAAAGTCAGCAAAGTCTTGCGGGTAACGATCAGATTGATGGTTGAAACTGATACGTCCAGGTTTGTTGCGATGCCCTCGTACTTTGACATGAATTCGGGAGAATCTTTGTTGACCTTGAAGAATTTGACTTGGAACAGGTCCTTTTGTGTAGATGAGTCCGAATCCTCGGAAGAAATTATGTTGCGAAATTCAGGGAGAGGATTCTCCTCAACATGATCTTCTACAGCAAGGGTTTTGAGACGAACCTCCGCCGCCATTTCGAAGGGCGCTTGGTAGAACTCCAGGAAGAAGTGTTCCGCAACGAGTTCGACTAGAAGTTGATCTGGCTTTTTGCCTTCAGGATCGGATCTGTACAAGGAGCCTTGGAGCTTGTCGACAGTGAAATTGAATTCGAAGTTCCGTTGGTGGGAAGCAGCTTCGGCCGGCGATTTGCTCTCGGTTGCTTTCTCGAAGTGTTCGTCGCCCGAATTATCGCCCTCTTCGTCCATGACAAGCGCATGCTCTTGAGCCGCGAATTGGAAGGACTTTGACCTTTGACGGCCCAATGGTCCTTCATCTCGCCCTGTGCTTGTAGGTTTGGGGTTCGAAGGCCCTTTCGCGCCATCGATAACCTCTTTAGTTGGCTCATCGTCGTCGAACTTGGGGATGGCTACGTCTATGAGCTTCATGAGATTTTTGTATTTTGCATCAGATACCGAGGCATGAAGCACTGGGAGATTTCCGGATATGCGGAATTTAGTCAGGTCTGACGCTTTGGGAACGATACAGATCTCGATCTTGAAGTCCATATTGATACGGTCAATGATGTGAAGATCTTTGGAAGCTGAATTGTCGTCTAGTTGGGCACGAGTCTCCTCGATGGAAGTGCCTATCAGGACTTGAGTAGACTCCAGCTTCAATAAGAACTTGTCATACATCAATCCTTCTAGTCGTTTGAAGTCCTCTTCGGTGTATTGCTGTTTCTGTTTTGACTGGATATCTCGAATGGTGTCTTTGTCGACGAGCTCGCTGGTTACACTGGCGTGACCCGCATCCAATATGAGACAAATGCTTGAAGCCTCGGTGACGGAATCAGGGACGATGATCAGAGGTGCTTGAAGGTCCAACTGAGCGTTGATAGTTTTGTGCTCAGACAGTGCGAATTCCAGACCGGCGCGAGTCTGCTGCCGGAGGCCCTCTACAGTCGCACCAGCAGTCTCCATAAGGGCACCAATGGACTCCATATGTCGTTCTGGAGGCTTGAAGAACTTGGCTACTTCGACAACGAAGATTGGGTTGTAGACGATTTCCATGCCCTCGAGCTTCATGGTAAGAGCAGTGTCCGCACTACCATCGAGAGGGTTCTGCTCGAAAGATAGCTGGAAGAATGGATCTTCAGCTTCTTCCTCGTCTTCCCCATCCTCTTTCGATGTTTCGTCGTCATTGAGTTCTTCGAAACGCTTCTCATCTGGAACTGGAGGAGCGTCTTTGATGGTGATGATCTGCGGAAAAAGGCTGCCCTCGGTTGTCCCGTCGTAGAGCCTCATCCCCTCAAGGCTGACTTTGGCGAACATAGAGTCTGTCCTCTTCAAGACGGTAGTCGTAAAGGAATCGAATAGAAGCCGTAGAATCTCAGTTTTCTTGCCATGTGGATCCCTCTTGAGGGTGAAGCTGCCAGTCCTCAGACTCAAATTGACTTCTATCCGAACATACTCTTTCGGCATATCTACCGCTTCAGTGATGTTCTTCTTTTCGTCCCAGTCAATTGCATCGTATAGCTCCTTTCGCTGTTGCTCGGACATTTGAGTATCATCGTCGGCTTGTTCTTGAGGTTTGGATCCCCACGCCCACTGGGTCCACGTTTGCTTGGGTGGCGGTTTCTTGACGCCGATATTCTCTTTACGGAGTTCATTTCGAGCCAGAGAGCGCCAGAAACGAAGGTCTTCGTAGGTAAGCTTCCTCTCTAGTTTGTCCTGCTCTTCGATCTCCGCAGGCGTCAACTTCTCTTCCTTTTTCTTCTTCTTGAAGAGCTGGATGTAGCGTACTCGATCATCTCGGCGCTCCTTGAAGTAGTCCCAGCTCCACTTCCGGTTCTTGTCATGGATTTTGTCAAGAACAGCCTTTCCAGCGAACCGTAGCCAGCCTTCGGGGTCTTCTTTGGGGGACGATTTGGGTTGAAACTTTTTGTATTCTTGGTGTCTGATGAAATAATGGAAAAGATCCACAAGCATTAGGGCATCTCGATACTGGTCTTCATCAATGATGAAACCGAGCTCGTCGAATAACAGGCGAGCCTTCATCTTTGGCCTATCTGATTTGCCAGTCTTATCCATCTCCAGCCCTGCACGACCACTAACAGGCTTCAAGATAAATTGATGGTCTCCGACCTTGGGGTTGTCGCTCCTAACAATCATATCCCGGAATTTCTCGATGAAATCACTATGATCAACACCTTGCTCATCCTTGTCTTGGGTTCCTTTTCCAGTGCCTAAGAGTTCCGTATCTGTATCCCAGTATACCGCCAGCGACCCTAAAGTTGCAAGCTTGTGTGTCGAGCTCGACGAGCCTTGTATGAATGTCGGGGTCCAGTTCTCGTCGGTACTAACGGCGCTGAACTCTTCGAGAGTAATACCGAGAGCGAAAGGGTGACCAGGGTCCGAGATGGAATCCTCGTATCGAATGTGGATGTTCTTGATGCTGACTTGGACATTGTCAACTATAGCAGTAACCATACTGGCTGTGAAGCTTTGGTTCTTCTGCAGTTCTTCCTGGCTCATGCCCTCGGTATTCCTCTCCTTCAACAGCTCCGCACTATCGAGCTTCTCCATCTTCACTGCATGTGCTCGCCGCTCCTCTTCCTCCGCGTCATATTCCGCGTCTTCTTTCGGTGCCGCCAAAAGGAAGACATCCTCGATGTTGACCTTGAGTGGTTTCCCTCTTAGGTTCGACCAAGGAATCGATAGTGTGAGTGAACCGAGGTGTCCTTCGACGACGTTGAGCGGGAGATGGAGCTGGTCCAGAGCCTCGCGGCGGAGTTCCAAATTTCGTAGTTTGACATCTCCAGACCATATCCCAACATTCAATTGTTTAGGGTCGAAGTTCTGAACATACATGCCCAGAAAGCGATTGAGCAGGTTAGCGACGAGTCCCTCAAGCATCGTGCAGAGGGGTAGCCGTTACCCGGGCCGGGGCGAGAGGGAGAAAAGGGTTCGAAGGGCGGTCACGTCGTTAGACTTGGTGACTTCATAAGGGACGTTCGAGAGGGCGTCGTAGAAGCGTCGTGTGGTGTGTGGATGAGGAGTAAACACGTTGCGGGGCGCCGTGCTTGCTTCTCCCACGCCTCCCTGTGCCACAAATCGTTCTGAACGAGTCAATAGAATAAGGTCACGTCCAGAAGAGAATGAAGAAAAGAGGCAGAAATAGAAGTGGCAAGAGGAGTACGCGTCACGGACGCCCTTGGTGGTTAAAGGCTTCTCGACGCAGCCTTCTCCATATCTTGAAATGGGGAAGTGAGTGACGTCGGTGTTTTCTCCGTCCCGCGCCTGTCACGTGGAATCAACCATCTTCTTGCAACTCTCAACTCTCTCACCTTACTGCTGGCGGATAAGCTTCGATGGGTTGATTTATGGATAGACTATGTACAAGGGCGTTACGAATACTTTCAGCTAGGTATGTTCAACTTTGCGGCGTGTACTTCTGTGGTAACTTAAGTGGCCCTTTCGTGGAAGACTTATTCTAACGTGGTTACAAGCGCAAGCAGTGAAACTTCAGCTTCCTAGATCCATCCTAGGAGATCTCTATAGCTTATCCAGCCCTCTGAAATCATAGCCAGAGGTACTGTTTTGATGTCGGCAGAAAATCTCTTGGCATCCGCCTTTCTCGCCATCGTGACCTCTCAGATCGCATCTAAAACATTTATTTCTAAACCCATCTCCGCAATTGAGCCACCCCGAAACCGCCCAACCCCCACTTCGATCCAACATCTTCTCCTCACATTTCAAACCGCACCCTCAAGATCATCAATCAAACCTCACAATGGGCTGGCTATGGAGCTCCACACCCTCACAACCACCACTGCCTGCACAACTCCCATCAACCTCTCCTCCTCCTCCAGCGCCCGCCTCCCCAAAACCACGCGCCCTAACCCGCGACGAACAAGCCGACGCCGAGCTCCGCGCCTTCCTCGCCGAACTCTCCGCCGAAACCTCCCCCTCAAACCCAACCACCACCACCTCCCCCAACCCCTCCCAAACCCCCGGCGCCCTCTCAAAACTCAAATTCCACCCCTCCCCCTCCGACGGCTCCGCCCCCCTCGATCCGGCCCACGACGAATCCCTCTACCCCTCCTCCATGTCCTGCAGCGCCGCCTTCGACTCCGCCTTCTACTGCCAGTCGCTCGGCGGCAAGTTCAACGACATCTACCGTTACGGCGAGCTGCGCTCGTGCAGCGAGCACTGGGCGCAGTTCTGGTTCTGCATGCGCAGCAAGTCGCTCGGCGAGGCGGAGCGACGGCGGGCCGTTCAGGCGCATTACCGCCAGAAGGCGGCGCGGGTCAAGGCGGGGAAGAGCAGCGAGGATGTGTGGGAGGTGAGGAGGGCGCCGGTGGTGGGGGCGTTTAGTGAGGCGATTGATGCGGCGTAGGGATGCGGGAGTGGGATAGAAGCTGAGCAGGGTTATTTTGGGAAGGGGAACAGGGTTAAGGAGCGCTGTTTAGAAGAGACAACGGTGTAGGTGCGTAGAGGTGGGTAGATGGAGCGGTGTACTATCACACTATTTGAAGCGATGTTGGGTTGTTGTATACTGTACTATAGTCGAGAGACAGTATCTCGTCATTACTCCACGCACACTGTTCCGCCACTGCTTGCGGTGCTCCAACATGTTCATAGAAACCTAGAGCGACGAACGGCACAGCTAAGTGCGTACTCCCATCAGCTACTGCCTGATGTGGCCTGGCAAGCTCACCGATTGCTCCAAACAACACCGTTCGAAATTGTGATAATGCATCGAGGAGCCTCAGGCAGCAGCAGACAAGTGTACACGGATCTGTGACGAGGTCACTGTACACGCCTCTCATGATGTGGCGATCCCACATCTCTCCAAAACCCGTATCATCGATCTGAGCGGCAAGGTATAAAATCATGATCATACACACAGTGCCTTACCATAGATATCCTTACACTTTCCTGCCACCGTCTATGGGCAATCTGCGTACACCCTGTTGACGCCGTCTGGGGTAGCCTTGTGAGTTGACCAGTTGTCCAAAATGGCGAACTTCGCTCCTATTCGAGATGCTGAAAATACTATGAAGCTCCTCATACAGCTGTAAACCAGTGCACGGATTTCTATGACAAGGCATTGCACTTCACTTGCAAGATCATTGGGAATCAAAAGATTGTATAAGTTATTCATTGAATGCATCTCTGCTCATTACTGTAGAGTACATCCTTGCAGACTTTTTCCACCCTCATGATAATCGTCATGATAGAACAGAGGAAATGCAAAAGGGAAAAGGTATGGGAAAGCTCTTCCAAACTCCGGAGACCCACCCATGAAAATCCACCTATGCAGAAGAAGAATCGAACTAAAGAGATATTCAGCAATAAAAGCCGACAATTTAGTCAACCTCCTCCACGGTAGGGCCGTCATCGTGACCGGCACCTCCTGGGGCACCGCCGGCTCCTGGGAAGCCGCCTGCTCCTGGGAAGCCACCGGGTCCGCCGGGAACACCGCCCTCTCCACCTTGGCCGTAGAATTTCATCATGATGGGGTTGGCGACAGACTCCAACTCCTTCTGCTGGCTCTCGTACTCCTCCTTGGTGGCGGTCTGGTTGTCGTCTAGCCATGTAACGGTGCCGTCGATGGCAGACTTGAGCTTCTCCTTGTCGCTGGCGTCGAGCTTCTCGTCGACCTTGCTGTCGGACATGGTGTTCCGCAGCGAGTAGGCGTAGCTCTCGAGGGCGTTCTTGGCAGCGATGCGACCGGCCTCAGCCTCATCCTCAGCCTTGTACTTCTCGGCTTCCGCCAACATCCTCTCGATCTCCTCCTTGCTGAGACGGCCCTTGTCGTTGGTGATGACAATCTTGTTGGTCTTGCCGGTGCCCTTCTCGAGGGCTGAGACGTTGATGATGCCGTTGGCGTCAACATCGAAGGTAACCTCGATCTGGGGAACACCACGGGGCGCTGGTGGGATGCCGGTCAACTCGAACTTGCCGAGCAAGTTGTTGTCCTTCGTCCGGGCACGCTCTCCCTCGTAAACCTGGATGAGCACACCGGGCTGGTTGTCGGAGAAGGTGGAGAAGACTTCCGACTTCTTGGTGGGGATAGTGGTGTTGCGCTTAATGAGAGGAGTCATGACACCACCAGCGGTCTCGATACCAATGGACAGCGGCGCGACGTCGAGCAAGAGGATCTCACTCGTCGACTTGGAGCTGGTGTCACCGGAAAGAATAGCGGCCTGGACGGCAGCACCGTAGGCAACAGCCTCGTCGGGGTTGATGGATTTGTTCGGCTCCTTGCCGTTGAAGAAGTCGGAGACCATCTTCTGGATCTTGGGGATACGGGTGGAGCCACCGACGAGAACGATCTCGTGGACGGAGCTCTTGTCGATCTTGGCGTCGCGGAGAACACGCTCCACAGGCTCCATGGTGGAGCGGAAAAGGTCCTGGCACAGCTCCTCGAAGCGAGCACGCGTGATGGAGGTGTAGAAGTCGATACCCTCGAACAGGGAGTCGATCTCGATGGAGGTCTGAGCAGACGAGGACAGGGTGCGCTTAGCCCGCTCGCAGGCAGTGCGGAGACGACGGAGGGCGCGGGCGTTGGAGGTTAAGTCTCGCTTATGTTTCCTCTTGAACTCCGTTACGAAGTGGTTGACGAGGCGGTTGTCGAAGTCCTCGCCGCCCAAGTGAGTGTCACCAGCGGTGGACTTGACCTCGAAGATACCCTCCTCGATGGTAAGGAGAGAGACATCGAAGGTTCCTCCTCCCAAGTCGAAGATGAGAACGTTCCTCTCGCCGACGGTCTTCTTGTCCAGGCCGTAGGCAATGGCTGCGGCAGTGGGCTCGTTGATGATTCGGAGGACGTTGAGGCCAGCGATGAGACCGGCATCCTTGGTGGCTTGTCGCTGCGAGTCGTTGAAGTAGGCGGGGACTGTGACGACGGCGTTGTTGACGGTACCTCCGAGGTACGACTCGGCGGTTTCCCTCATCTTGGTGAGGATCATGGACGAGATTTCCTCGGGTGTGAAAGTCTTGTTCTCGCCCTTGAACTCAACCTCGACGACAGGCTTGCCGCCCTTGTCGATGATCTTGAAGGGGAAGTGCTTCATGTCGGCCTGCACTTCCTGATCGGCGAACTTGCGGCCGATCAGGCGCTTTGCGTCGAAAACGGTGTTGGAGGGGTTCATGGCGACTTGGTTCTTCGCCGAGTCACCAATCAGACGCTCCGTGTCAGTGAAGGCGACGAACGACGGGGTGGTGCGGTTTCCCTGGTCACTGTAGAGAGTCAGTACATAGCCAAAAGAATAAAGAGGCTGGAGAATCCTACTTTGCAATGATTTCGATGCGGTCATCACGGAAAATGCCCACACACGAGTAGGTGGTGCCCAAATCGATGCCGATAGCTGGGGCCATAGCTGCGGTTGTGTAGGGTGGACTCGAGGGTAACAGTAGGGCTTGGGGTATCAAAGTAGTGGTGAGTGCTGTGCGTGCTCTGCAAAAGTCGAGCTTCGTGTAGAGTGCAGGTGAGAGAAGTGCGTGAAAGAAGATGGAGAGCTGGGCCGTGGTGGCCTTTTGAAGTCTTTGTGGGTTTTTCGATCACTGTTGCTAGAAGCTTCGACGTGGTCCGAGTGCCAACCACCAGCTTCCACCACCATCCAGCGCTTTCTCGCAGCGACGGGCACGACGGGACTGGCGGCTGCAGCCTCCACAGTACCAAGCACACAGTTGACACAAACGCAGCCAAAGGGCTTTGCTGGCCTGCGATAGCTTGGCCAGGCCGCCCTCAACTCGGGCACAAACAGCCCTTCCACGGCACAGACGGTGCCTGAATGCTGTGCTGGGCGGCCCTTTCGTCACCGTTGCCCCTCCAGCCGACGCGGGCATGGAAAATGTGGCACTCTAATTCTAGAAGGCGCTGGAGCTGTCTCGTGTGTACACCTGTCCGCCGCTGCTTGGGTTGCTCCAATACATTTTCCGGATTCTGAAAGAGAGAGCAGCTGTTCACTTGGACTCTGTGGAAACCCATTGAAGCACTTCAGGCAGTAGTAGGCAACTGTCACAAGGCTGCACAAAACAGAGTGTTTCACGAATGTGCCACTTTCATCGTGCCCTCCAGCCTTCCCGGCCGTGGCGGGGCGCGGCAACCCCACCAAAAAACTCATCGCCAGGTTGCGACGTGGTAGGCTCGGCTCACACTTCTGACGTCGCAGCTTGTAACCTCACTCGATATGTCAGGCTGTGAGGCTGTCAGGTAACAGCAAGTCTCGCCAGACTTCACCAGGCTTCACTCCACGGCGAGAGGTGGAACTATTCCCGTGGCACGTCGTCGCTGAGCAGGTCGAAGTTCATCAGTCTCCGTCTTTCTTCACTCTTTCCATAGATTCCAAAATCTAATTGGCGGGAACTGCATCTGTCACTTGTCTCCTCCTGCGAGTTCCCTCTCATTTCTCCGAGAGGTCGGTGCTCATCACGTGACAGTATCTTGGCAGCAGCCACTGCGCTCGGGACATCACTACGTCATGATGTCGTTCCTGGCAACCGCAGCTGTGAAGCAAGCTCCCCTGTGCCCCCGAGCTCGCCGCGTCTTCATATGCCATTCGCGACTCCCATCTCCGTCTTGCATGCCATTGCTGGCCGCAATTGACTCTCCTCTTCTATCACAGGCTCAATTTCACCGTTGCAATAATGCTTCGCAACGGAGCTTCGCGGACCCTGCTGCGATCGCTCAAATCTCCAGCATCTTTCTCTATACGAAAACCTCAATTCACAGCCTCTCCAGCACAATGGACCTCGCGAATGTGCACAATAAGCTCCAAACGGCCCCAATCCCTGGCCCTTGCACAATTGAAGCCTTTACAAGCTGCCATCTTTCAGCGTTCCGTCACCAATACTCCTTGGGACAAGATTGACAAGAAACACGAGGAGAAGCTTGCTCATCAAGAAATCAAGCCAACTCCAGAGACTGTATCAGCAACGTCCAGCACACATCCAATCTTGCATGAAATTGCGACTCCCGATCCTGAGCGCGATGTGGACATGATGGCTGGTATCAAGGGCGACCTAGTGAGCGACGATGCTTGTTGTGACCCTTGAGAGCCCAGCTAAACAACGACCTTAGAAAACTGTAAAAGACACGTTTTCTCTCTCCGACGTCCCGCCACAAGCCTTCTATATTGGTCTGGCCGGTGTACTGCCGTACCTAGCAACATCTCTTTCAACCGTTTTCTGCGCGTGGGAAATCACCAACGCAACGGAACATGGAACGGGACTTCTATTATCGCATGAGACTGCTGAGGCTTTGATTCACGTCCTGGAACCACTACAGGTTGGCTACGGCGCAGTGGTAAGAACAACTTTGAATCAAAATTCAGTACATACGTAGAAATACTGAGGTTGGCCCAGATCATTTCTTTCCTAGGCGCCATCCATTGGGGCCTCGAATTCGCAGGCTATGGTGGTTACCAAGGATACCGGCGATATGCCATTGGCGTGGTAGCACCTGCAGTCGCCTGGCCTACTATTCTCATGCCCGTCGAATACGCCCTCATTACGCAGTTCCTAGCCTTTACCAGTCTATACTATGTAGACACTCGTGCCGCATACCGTGGCTGGACTCCACCATGGTACAACACTTACCGCTTTGTGCTCACATTCATTGTGGGTGCCAGTATTGTCGTCAGCCTGATTGGGCGAGGAGAGGTTGCCGATCGAGTACAAAGACAGCACGGTGGAACGGACAAGATTGCGACGCTTAGGAAGTTGACCTTTGACGAAGAACAAGAGGAGGAGAAGCTCATCCAGAGCAAGAAAGTAGAGGAAGACGAAGCTGCTGAAAGAGAGTCAGATGATGAAAGCGGTAAGGATGAGGATAAGAAGGATGGCCAGGAGGGTGGTGAAGAGAAGAACGAGGAAGGAGAAGAAAAGGATGACCAGAAAGATGACGCAAATGAAGAGAAGAAGGATTCATGAGAACTGATCCACCTTTTTCGTAAATGGAGTACGGATTCACATTGGCTTTGGCGGCACTTTGATTTCCCTTAGGCCTTCAATTCAATTCACACTTTTCTATGCTCCAATGCACTCAAGACACTTCGGCTTGCCAGCGAAGCTTTTCTCAGTTTGGAGGATTTGAGCGAGTTGGTGAATACGGAGGGATATTCACAGTTTTATGAACATGTATTTTATCTGCAAGGCGCAGTCGAAGGTGAGCGTTTGATAAAGTCTACAACCCGTGGTTTTCTTGTGTGACTTCAAAATCGGCCAGCTCTTTAAATTCATCGTATATATAACCTATACTGATCGTTATCAGTCTGGCTAGATTGGTATGCTTTCTACGGGGATCTTTGAGATAAGATGGATCGATTGATCTCGGCTTTGCCTCGGGAGTTCCTGATGGCAGGCATGGAATCCCATAGGCTACATCACGTTGCCGTGGAATTTACCTGTGGCCACAGTTAGCGCTTTACCAAGTTCAGCTACAAAACCCAGCGGTAGTTCCGCATGGTGCGGCTCCATCTATATATTGTCTATATACTCGGGTCTTTCCAACCCCTGTGTAGAGATTGGCTGAGCCTTGGCTGAGCCATCCCACCTTTGAAGGCCTCGGAAAATTAGTGCATCTGCAGGTGGGTTCATGCTTACATCTGTTGAGCCTGTCATTGAGTCCCCCATTTTCTAGAAAAGGTCGATGTCTAGACTTCCGGCGGCTATCTTATCAGTCGAGAGGGGGCCAATTGAAGATATAGCGATATGTAAGGTTTCTTTGCCTGGTATCATACCATCTCGTTAACGATGTTAATCCGGCGTTCGGATTGGTAGCGCTCATGAGTGGGTGAGAAATGTGTTTCTAGAATTCGTGTACCAGCTTCTTAAACAAGCTTTAATGTTCCCCCTTGCTATATACTCAATTCATCAGGTCGAGGAGTTCAGACTCTCTGCCAGCGGACTCCACCCATTTCCTTCATACCATAAAGCACAGTGACTAGATTCATTGGTATCTTTCCAGGATGTCTACCAAAAAGAAACTCGACGAAGAGATTGCTCGACCACCATCCAGAGAAGATTCTCAATACATCGGAACCACAGAGAAGCTTGACGATGCGCGTAACCGAGAGTTCTATGGAGATTCAATCACTGAATCCTACCGCCTCAAGTCAGAGCTTGTCGGCAAGTGCATGGAAAAGATTGGCATGGGACCATACCAATGGGAACTTTTCGTTGTCACTGGCTTTGGCTGGATCACGGACAACTTGTAAGTAACTCTGAGCGACTTGAAGAAGAATGTACTGACTTGAAGAACCCAGCTGGTCCCAAGGCATCGGCACCATTCAACCTGCCGTCAAGGTCGAATTTACAGATGTCACCCGGGTAAGCTTCAGCTCAATCGCGTACTATGCCGGCCTCATCTGCGGCGCGTCGTTCTGGGGCATCTCCGCAGATTTCATTGGCAGAAAGCCCGCATTCAACATGACTCTCTTGATCGGCGGCATCTTCGGCCTTGTCATTGGCGCCTTGGATCACTTCGTTGGCTTCTGCGTCGTTTGGGCCATTATCGGCACAGCAGCAGGAGGAAATGTTCCTGTTGATTCAATGATCTTCCTTGAGTTTGTTCCAGGCTCACACCAGTACTTGTTGACTGCGCTATCTGCCTGGTGGAATTTCGGACAAGTCATTGTGTCTCTGGTTGGCTGGGTGTTCATCGCACACTTTTCGTGCTCTGCGGACGCTGAGCCCGGTACGTGCCAAAAGAAGGACAACATGGGATAGTGAGACCTCTCCTTGCTCAAGTCAACGACGTTTTGCTGACTTGAGATCTCTCTCACACAGGCGATATGTGATGTTCACTCTCGGCGCACTCTCGCTTTCATTTGCATTCATCCGAATGTTCATATTCAAGATGCCAGAATCTCCTCGCTACCTCCTCAGCAAGAGCCGCGATGCAGAAGCTGTAGAAGCCGTCAACTACGTCGCACGACGGAACGGCAAGCCAGAGCCCTTGAGTCTAGCCATGCTCCAGCAAATCGACTTCGAAATCGGAGCCGCAGTCAACCCCGAGGAGACTGGCCGACAGGGCCTCTCGCACATGCAAATCCTCAAGGAGAACCTGGCGGACTTCAAATCCACAAACTTCAAAACCCTCTTCGCGACCAAGAGGCTATCTCAGCACACTTCTCTCATCTGGCTCATCTGGTTGACCATTGGCATAGCCTACCCGCTCTACTTCAACTTCCTCCCCACCTACCTCGCTCAGAAGTTCACCGAGAACGACTCACTGTCCATCACCTATCGAACTACTGCATTGAGTCTGCCGTTGGTGTTCTTGGCCCGCTTTCTGCCGCAGTACTAGTGCAGACGAGACTCGGCCGCCGTCACATGATGGGGCTCTCGGCCATCATCACCGGCATATTCCTCTTCGCATACACGGCCGCAAGAACCCCAACGGCCAATCTGGCCTTCTCATGCGTCATTGGCCTCTGGGGAAACTTTGGTAAGCCCCCTCTCCTTTCCTCTCAACAACCTGCTATTCCCTCCCTTGACGAACGTCTGCTAACAGAGATCTTTACCAGAATACGCCATCATGTACGCCTTCACCCCGGAGTCATTCGCCGCACCAACGCGCGGTCTTGGGACGGGGTTGGCGGCTACGCTTTTGCGGCTTGGAGGGCTCTGCGCGAGTCTTATTGGCACTTATACGAACTTCTCGGTGGTGCCGATCTATGTGAGCGGAGCTATGTGGATTGCGGTTGGGTTGATTTCGTTCTTGCTGCCGTTTGAGACGCATGGGATTGCGGCTATATAGAGTTGGTCGGTGGCGTGAAGTGTTTGACGGCAGCGGGTTGAGAGGAGCTGCCTTCAAATATCGTCAGTGTTAGCTGGCTCGAAGCTAGCCTTGTATGAAGTAGATTGACTGGCACATAAGGTTATATCAATCATTACGGAATGATATATGCAGCTACGATGTATGTAGTATGAAATAGTACATACCTAAGAAGCAAGTAATGAGGCAAAATCAGGTGTTTATAAATACGTGGAAGTAATCAGTATTGAAGTCGTAGATGCCGGAGTAAATGACGGATGAGCCTGATTGGGGCTCACTGAGACTGAGAACAAAAGTATGAATCACTTCAAGCACGTTGTCAATTTTGCGTACTCAGTCCCTGTATTAGGAGCATCGACCGGATACTTGCACGACTGGTCTGTATAATGCTATACTATGATCATGTTTGTGGCTCCGGTCTAGAATAGGGGCATTTACAGCAGCACACACCTTGCTGCGAGCCCTTATATATCATTGGTCTTTGAGCTGCGGGTTCTGCAAGGAACTACCAGGCTAATTCTGACTTCGATGCACAGCTTGATGCTTCTAACTGAGAGCAGAACATCTCCTCCTCCTCCAACTTGTCCGTCTTCATTTCTCCTACTAAGCGTGGCATCGCCGGCCATATCTCCTTCAACCCATCTTTCTCCTCTGTCTTTCGGTGGCTCATGAGATCATTTCTAGCCGTACTTTGAAAATGTATCGGACCCTGTGAAGCCGTCATTTAGTATTATTCAAAAGTCGGCCAGCCGACGAAGTCTTACCTTTTCTTTGTCGGGATGGAGTTCGCCGTTGATGAATACGCCCGAGTTCAAATTCTCCTTGGCTGCATTGCAAAGCTGTTTGTCTTCGTCGAGGACTTGCTTATAAAACGCACATATGTTGCCGAACTCTTCATCGGTCGCGTTCTTATGCCGATAAACTTCGCATTCGATCTTGCTTTTTGTTGCTGTGACAGGTATCATTCGTTGGATATAGAAAAAGTGCTCACTGCCAAAGTCAGCTATCAAATATGCAGTGCAATATCTGTCCGGAACTTACGTCACCGTTACTGAAATGTCCGGATAGAAGAATGTGATACTCCGCCGGAATTGCTTGTTGTCTTTATTCTTGTTGACAATGTGGTGCTGCATATGTCCTGCGATCGGCTCAACCCGATACCCGTTCAGGTCAGAAACGCCTGCAATGAGTGGATGAGATGTGAGGCAGTGGTAGCATTCATTGTAATTGTCAATTAAGCTCTTCCAGTTAGCATCCACGTCCATCTCCCAGTAGTGACCAAAGGTGAACTCCTTGGCGAAGTCGAACTCTTGCAACGCTGGCTGCTCATCGACCCCTTTGAACTCGTCTTCCCACTTCGATTCTGGCTCGCCTGCCTGCAGGTTCACCCACACGAATCCTGCTTTATCCACAAAGACGTGGATAGATAGCAGGTTATACTGGCTTTTGTCGAACTTCTCGACGGTGTCGAATCTTGGAGCCTTCGTCAGGTTTCCCGTTAACCCGTATGACCATCCGTGGTACTTGCAGCTCAGGATTTTGGCCGGCCCTGAGCGAGTCTGCACCACCGGGAATGCTCGGTGACGGCACACGTTATGGAAACCGTTGATCTTCCCGTCGCGGTCCCGGACCAGAAAGAAGGAGAAGGTCGCGTGGATGAATGTAATGTAGTCACCGGTAGCAGTGAATCTTAACGAATGAGTGACCAGAATCCTTTTTTTTTTTGGAGAAGATTGCCCGACGCTCGAGTTGATACATTGGCTCAGAGCGATGCCATGATGCTGGAATGCTCCTTACGGGCGGAGGCTTAGCTGTGCTTTCAGGCGACGAGGAAGATGTGCTGAAGAGACGCCACATGTCGGCTAAGAATAAGGCGAATGGGCTCAAGTCTCAGCGCCAAAGATGTTGTTCAGTTTCGATATAACGTGGTCCGAGTTAGGCGCGATGGTTTAGTTTTCCAATATCGGCGCCATTGATTTTACGATACTATCAAGAGTGGGGGAGTCCATAAGTCTTTCCCCACCCTTTATTACGGGCTCGGCTTGTCTACAAGTCTAGAGGAATCTACACGGAAAGAAAATAGTAGTATAGAAGTGCATAAAAAGTGCAGATAAACAGTCTGTGTATGCATGCAACTCGATTTGGAGATCGTCGGCGAAAATCGAAAGCCACACCAAGCTTGACTGTCGGCCTACCTAGGCACATAGGATGAACGGTCCAGTGCTGATTTCAGGTCAGAATTGGATTCTTCTCTATAGCCAGCCTAGAATCAGAACCGTTAAAACGCATCTAGGGACGTCTTGATGCATCTTAAGGAAATCTCAATACCTTTGTATGCTCATAGCACTCTCCCTTCACGGGGTCCCCACTCGAGGCAGCTGTGGCTAAACTTGGTTGTGCGGACCCTACCTAGATAAGTCGAGATTGAGTCGCATTAGCAAACCATTTCTAGCCCCGCGGAGTTGAACCTGGCCTGGTCTGGGGATCCCTGGAGCACTGGCTCTTGTTTACGGGAGAGTGAAGTGGGCGGAGCGGAACAAGCTGTATCCGCAAAACTGCCTTCAGCTCCGAGACCAACAGGCTAATCCTGTAACTAGTCAAGCTTTCCCACCAGCTTTCTCCCACGCCTCATCCAGCTTCAATGGCTTGATTTCTGGAAACAAATCATTCAAGAACGTTCCACCCTTGTAGTTGAACAACCCCTCGTCCATCCATAGCCCATACTGCGCAAATATCGCTTGCACAATTGGTTTCGCGATTTCCCTCCCGCCAAATGCTTCATATATCTTTGTATAGCTTGGCAATTCGGTGGCCTCGCCCTTCTGGAGCTTCTCGATCGAGTCGTACGACACGTTAAACTTGACACCTTTACCCGCTTCCGCGGCCGCTACGATTTCATTCCACGTCTTCACGTCCGCAGTGATGAAGTACGATTGCTCCCACTTCTCCAATCCCAGGAGTGAAGCGACATACTTTGCGATGTCGCGCGAGTACGTCAGAGAAATGAGTCCTTCGCCCTTGACAGGAAGCCCCGCCGTGCTATTCTCGATGTCGACTTTGAGCGGGTAGACGGTCAGATACCATGGCATGCCTTGCACAAAGGACTCCATGAAGATTCTAGGGTAGATTGCCGTCCACTCGAGATTCGTCTTCTTCAGTTCATCTATGGCTTGGAGCCTTGCCACTGCGATGGGCAAGCTCGTAAATCTAGGCCTTCATCTCCGCGTCAGAAAAGCATGAACACTATGTAAGACAGGGAAATACATCCACTCACTCAGGCTTGAACTCTAACGCACTCCACACATTCGGGATGAATCGCTTCGTCACGTGTGACTGTGCAGCGGCTTTGATAAGATTGAACTCGGGCGTGGTATCCACGAGCGAGTTCACAGTCGAGATTACGACCGCTACTTTATTCGCCTCTAGGAGTGCTACAAGGGCGTCTACGCTCGTGTAGTCGATGGCGAGGACGCGTGTGCCGGATTCTTCCTCGAGCTTAGAGTTGGTTTAGAGGTGGTGTTAGCTGAAATTTTTCTATGCATAGGAGAGGTGAGGGAGGGGATTTAGAGAAGGCAGGTGGTACATACCTTGCGCCCGAGAATCAGCACTTCATATCGAGCATCTGCCTTCAAGGCGTCCACGATTGTGCGTCCCAGACCGCTCGATCCGCCTGCGACTGCGACAATGGTAGACATCTTGCAGTATTCCCTAGCAATGCTTTCCTTTCAACATGAAAATGCTCTATCCGTCAATTAAAAGTAGAATGTCTGTCGATTCTGCGTTTTCCTACTTTTTACACCTTCGCAGCTCGCCTTTTATACTCTCCACCTCGTCAACCTCTCGCACAACACGCCTCCACAGTGACCCGTATTTCTACGTCAAGTCACTAATCCGCGTATCTGTTGTTTAAATGAGCCGCATAATGTGCTGATCGGACGAATATCGTGCTGACTGGACGAATGAGCTGTCAGGGAGTAGCGGTGAGGGCTACAGCAGGCATGTGTCACCTCTTGTATATAGCCTCACCTTCCTCCAGACCTCTCTCTCTTCTCCATCATCATCATCCAATACATCACGTACACGGCCTACAGCACCTTGTTCCGTGACAGGACCGACCACAACAATAAATACTTCTTCGTAAGATTTCAGGTGGACGAACATCTTGTGCTTTTCTCCTACTTTAGAGCATTGGATAGATATATCCCATCTAGTTTTCTTCACGTCTTTTCAGCATTACCGCTTCTTTTCCGAAAGTTGTTCAGACCATTAGCGATCTAAAGGCACTTCTCAAATTCTATGAGGTATGATGCAAGTGAATATGGTGAATATTGCCTTTTTGATGCTCGGCGTCCGTCTCTGTAAATGGTCCAAGTTGGAGTTACTATGTTACATACCGTGCTCCACCTGATCGTTAACAATATGGATAGCGGTTTATGCCGGTCTCAAATGAAGTAGGGGAAGATCCGGATTGAAGGCTACAAGCAGAAAGTTACCTTGTTTGTAGATATACCAGTACTCCATACGCTCTTCGACTTGTCACGAGCTTGTCAAGGCCCCCAGTCCACTTCTGGGACCCTCCACCGCACGTATTTCTCGGCACTCATCACCCTCTACCGGTTCCTGCGACCTGATCTCCATACATCTGTCGCGCTTGTACATCTAACTACTTGCAACCAACATACGCCACCTCGTCAACTTTAAACTTCCTCATCCACAACGACCATCCGACCCCCCGACCCTCCGAGGAATCTCCAAACTCTATCTCCGTACTATTCAAACTCTATTTTGGGCCGAGGCAAAACAAACTCCTTAATCAGTCCGAAAGAACACTACCTTGCATGCCGCGCCTCTATGTACGTCGTCAACCTCCTGCTTCTATTGTTGATATGTACGGCTGAGTGCAGCACACCCTAGCTTTCCCACCTATGGGTTCACCAGTCAGCGTACTGGGTGCCAAGCGGTAGTGTGGTATCACCGGCAGCTAAGGCCGGGCCTTGAAGCTACTGTACATAGGAGCGCGGAGCTTCGATCTGCATGGGGAAGATCCTGTAAGCTTCTGTCTGCTGCATGTCCCGACTTTTAGCGCTGGGCTCAAAAAGGTCCGAACTGCATGAAGGAAACCAGGGAAATACTCGAAAAACCTCGGCCCCGGTCTTAGTGCTGGTCCTAAAAACCGGACCTGAAGAATAAGCCGCTGACGCCAGGATACTAGAGGAAACGGAAAGGGGATCCTCCAAGCCTGGCTTGCTTGCACGGGATTTACTGGAGGACGATCACGACGAAGAAGAAAGCGTGGATATCTTCACCAAAGCATGGGAGAGTCGCCTAGAATTACCTCGTCTGGCTGCTTTGAGAGTTGCGATATGCTTACCCAGTTGGACTGAGTTTGGCGATTCGATTCTAGTATTGATGCTGAGCTTGGTGGTCCGTCTGATAGTCGCAGCGATGGTACTTAGCCTCCTCACGTTTGTGGCGATCAAGGCTGAGTTGACTCGGGCACCACACTACCAGGTATCGTGCGTTCCGAGACACATATTAGACATCAACCCCCTTCAATAGCCCGCATTAGTCCATCCCGTTCTCCATATCTCGCCCTCCCATCCCTCCACCACGTTCACATGCTCCTCCAGATCTCGTGATCCATTTTCACATGCCACGCAAACTCCCGCTACTAAAGCAGCGACATCCAATCAGCCTCAGTGCTACGTCGTATCAAACCCATCCACCTCACCTCACATCCCACACCAATCAAGCCACGCACACGGAACAGTGGCACCAGATTCCTCGCATAAGCTCCCGCAAGCTTCCGCGATGAGCAGACAGCTGTCTTGCATGGACAGGCCGTCTCGTCCTCGTCCCACACCATACCCCTCGCGCGCGCGTCGTTCGTCAACCACGCCGAAGAACACCCTCACGACAAGCTCCAGGGTCACGGGGGTCGCGGGTTGTCGAGACTAGAAGCCGATCCCAGCACGCTTGGGAAGTTCCCTGAGCGGTAGAGCTTTCGTATTCCTTGACAACATTGCCAGGCCAAACCTGGTAGGCTCCGTCTCGAATCTTCAAGGTCATCCGCGGTACGAGTCCCGGCCTTAGTGGAGTAAGGAAGGGGGAAGTACAATATTGGGAAACGCTAATGTCCGTAGGGGCTATGCTAGCACACACCATTTTTAAGTGCCCGCAAGGTTCCGTGTCCAGCGATGGCGTGCGTACATACTCGACAGCATGATGCATGGAGATAACTTGCATAGCGGTAAAACTAGCGGCCTCGTGGCGCATCTCTTGAGGCGGCTGACGAAGAGCTAGACAGGTACTAGGAATCGGGGGAAGTGGGAAGTGAGGCTGGAAAGGTAAGAAAGAATAGACCTCACGCACAGGCATCTACCGGAGTCGGGGAGTCGGGGAGCCCGTAGAGCCCGAACGTCGTTTGTTGCATCTACCTTTATCTTCCGTCGCGTATAGCCTAGACGCTACGAGAAAAATCAGTTTAGCAAACAGCTGGGATCTGTCTCAAAGAGATACATGCTTTATTGAGAGCCGCATGAAGAAATTAGGGCCCCGGATGGCTCTCATATCAAAGGTACCTCTCACCCCTCGAGGCGAATACGGTAGTGAAGTGAAGCATGAAAGACGAAGCATCAAGGATCAAAGACAAGTAATTCCACCGACGAGACATCGTCCCGTCTGTTCCCAGACTCGAATCTGACACTATCCTGTTTTCCCGGATGTCGGGCCAATAGCCGGAGTATCGCCTCACTATAGCTCGCTTGTCAACGGTCGCTCGCCTCACCTCGAACGCCAACAGGGTCCAGGCATTGTGACATCCATCATCGCCCAAAGCCTCCATCTTCCATCTGTGTATGCATAGCCGTTCGAGGTTTGATCCTATGTCTCGCTTCCAAATCTTCGGACCAATGCCGGAGTATTCCTATCGCCTCATTAGAATGAACATACATAAAATGCCTCGCTTACCACCTGTCTCGACTCACAACTCGCCTCACGAGTCACCTCACCGCGAACGCAAGCAGGGTCCAACCATCTCGATGATTCATGACTTAAGCTGTGGATCCTCGTCTTGTATGCAGCTCTAGGCAATGCTTATGCCGGTAAAGCAACGGCTATGACTTGCCTACAACCAAATCCTTACCTCATCTTAATCCTTACCTCATCTTTCGAAGGGCCGGCAGGGGCCCTCCTGATGTCCACTGAATCACAACCGGACCATCATGACTCCCTCCCCCCGCTCGCCCGCCCTGGAGAGATCTCCGCACCCACGGGCCCCCAAATTCCCAGGCACCACGCTGACGGGTCCACAGTCATGTCGTGTTACGCCATCTCGCCATGAACACGACTCGGGCAATTCAGGGGGGGGGGAAGGAGCCAGCCCACCCCCCATTGATGCGATAACGGTGCGGGGGGTTCCTTGAATAGGGGCTGGGATAGCCTGTTCTCGCTAGAAAGTGAAACTGAAAATAACTGCCGGGGATAACCCCCGTTTGCCCAAAACCACCTCCCTTTAGAAAAATTTCAATCGAGGTTGAAATCTGAAGAGAGTTTTCTCGAGTTACGCCGAACCCAGCAGGGCCCCGAAAACGCAGCCCACGACGATTCAGCTGACTGGCCGGCGCTGCGAGGATCGGCGTTCCGCGGAGCTAAATAAAGTAGTTTATGCAGGAGATGTAGATGCATGTCTATTTTTTCCAATATCAAAAAAAGCAAGAAAGGATATTAAGGGAACGGCGTATGGTGGTTTGCGGTTCTAACCTGGGAAATCTCTCATCTAAGCTTTTACAGTACCCAGGGAAACGATCCCTTCGACCGTTTTCGCGGCCGGCTAGTCCGTAGCCCACTATTCGGAGTAGAAAGAGAACGGGTCTGGCGGTCTGCTCCACCCGAAAGATTGCGCAAACTTCTCGTGTTAAGCGTCGATATCAGCACATGGAAAGCCCCCATCCGACCCACTCTCGCATCCTTGTAGGGGTGAGCACATAGACAAATGAACCCCCTTTCCACGTATACAGCCTCCCGTCACGTCCGGTGGTCTAGCGCTAAACTGAGTCAATCCCAGTATATCTTTTTTCTGGGCTAGTACTTAGCCGGCTTGAGGATTGATTGGCTAGGAGGTTGCTATTCCCCCCTAAATGCGCTCGGAGTTGCTCCCTTATACGGTAGGTCTGTGGCTTGATATTGAAAAGTGACCACCGGACATAAAGAGAGGCTGTAATGTACCTTTGTGTTCTATCGGTCCGACAAACTGCCTGGTCGACACCAGATCGGCAAACATCAAATTTTCCAGCCCAGCCAACCACACCCGCCCATCTGCAAACACGACAGCGGGCCGACCCGTTCGCCCAAGCCCCCATTTTCCCACGCCTTACGAGTCAGCTTTCAGCGCCCCTACCTACGCCACATACTGTACAATGTCCCCGCCCTGACCGCCGGCCCGGCCGGGCTTTGCTGCCGGAAAACCTGGAGACATGTTCGGCCTTCCGGTGAGAGAGCGAGAGCGGGCCGTTAAAATAGGCCGAAGTTATGAAAGCTGTTTCCCGAAAAGCGACGACTTGACTTGCTACGTATGGAAATGCCAACTTGCCGGTCCCCCCCGCCATCCCGCCCTCTTCCCGGGCTAGACTTGGCTCGAAACGTGAAACGCACTCGAACTCGCTCATGGACGGGTCGCATTACCGCCATTTAAAAGTCCCTCGGCCGGTCTGCGGGAAGTCCGTCGCGTACGGGGAAAGTTGATACGAAAAGGCGGTGCCGTAAGCAGCAAGTGTCGCGAGGGAGTCGGCGAGTGCTTCCTGCTTCCTCCAGGATTTGAAGCTTCATCCTTCATCCGGCCACGGGAGACGGGCCCTGGGTGCCGTTTCGGATTGTGCATGCGTTAGAGGTGGAAGGGAGCACAAACATGCTTTGCAATCCTGGGGGGGGGGGCGCCAACCCACGCACACCATCATGCATGCCACAGCCAAGCCAGCACCGCGTGCTGAGGATGGCTGTGACAAGCCTGAAACAAACCCGTCCTCAGCGTCGCGGCTCCTGGCCTGCAGCATCCGGCGCAAGGATGCACCCAGCGACCGGCTCGTGTCCAGCGAATCTTCAAGAGAGTAAAGCTGACTCTAATATAACCTCTGGCCAGTAGACGTGAGTAGATACCTTACAATAGCTCGAAGCTGGCGCAAGCCGGGGGGCGCGGAACCGCTCGTCTCTTGAAGGGTTCGGGTAAGGCGTCATGGCGAACGGCACGGGCTGAAGTAGTGCCGGCGTGCCGGTGACGTCCTTGAAACATCGACTCTGAGAGAATGGAAGTGGTATGCCTGTGACGATGTGGGTTTGGATGCATATGCTTTTTATTCCCCTGCCTCGTATGCTGGGATCTGTGGGAAGGGGATGTAGAGCGCAGCCTGTGCGGCAGGCAAGTCAGGGAGGAGCGTTGATATCTGCGATTGCGGTCCGTGGAGTATTGCAAGGCTGCCAAGGTGAGCGCTCCATCCGTTCCTAGACACGGCGATGTCGCGATTCAATACTCCTCTCGGTGGCTGCGCAGGCGGTGAGGTGGGGGGTGCTTTCGAGCAGCGTCAGCGGCGGGTTTTCCACGTGAAGAGCCCCACTCGCCCCGACTGTGATCGTGGAAATTCGGGTTGTCTGATCATCTAATCGAGGGGACGAGTACTAGCTGAAGACCGGAGTGGGCCTTGGAGGCGCAGTGTGCATTAGCCTTATGTAGGGCTCCTCATGAGGACGAGCATCGAGCCTGATATCATCGCCGGACAGGGGTGCGCTCGCAACGTCTGCTCCGTCGGCCCATGGGCTGATATCCGAAGTCGGCGAGGCGAACGCTCGTGCTACCCATTCACCCTTTTCCCTCAACGGACAGCAATTTCAGGATTCGAGCCAGTCACACCATGCCGTCGCCATACTCAGGAGAGAGGACATGGCCGCAGTCGAATCAGCTCCAGCAGCGGAAGATCTCCCTCCAATGCACGGCATATTGCCAGCGCTGCCGGGTTTCGCCGAGGCGGGCTGGCCGTATTGCAGGCCGTTGGACGTTGGTGTCGTGCTCGTAGGGCAAGATCATGTTCCCAGATTACCGAAGGCCCGAACAGCTTGCTGCGACACAAACGATCTCCATGGTACCACGTGGGCGGTCCACAAGTTGCACGACGCATACGGATGTAGCTCCGCGCGTGCTGCCCTCCGCCTTTGATTTTTTATTCTCTCACCACTCACAAGTGGGGCTGTCGTCGTGAACACCACCCTCAGTATCCTCACGCCTATACGCACCCAGGCCCATAAAAATGGCACACGACATGGCCGCCTCTCGGCATGTTATCCCCGTCGAAGTAGTACCGATCCTGGCTGCACGCTGCTCAAAATGAAGATCGCCGGCTGCGGGAAGGCGCGCAACATCTTCTGATCTGATCGTGGGTACAGAGCTGCCTACCTGCTCGCAGAGGATATGCGGTGAGTTGCGGCGACGTGGGGTGACGTGGGCGCTGGTTGTGTGCGCGAGACCGGCAAGTTATAGCGGGCGCGTGGTGGCCGAGCAGTGCCATGAGTCGTTGTCGTCATGTATCGTGAGGGTGGCAGCGGAGCGGGCGACCATGATGGTTAGATATGTCCGGTTCCGCGTATTAGGCGTCTCGTTTGGGTCAACGACGTTAGAAGTGGCTGGTTGTGGATGGCTCGTAATTGGACGGGGAATCCGCATGAGGCAAGGCCTAGAAAGCCAGCATCGAGCATCGAAGGCAGAGAGCTACAAGAGGACGTCGGCCTGAGTCGGCCTGAGGAAGCTTGTCCACTTGCAGAGCAAGATTTGACTCGTGTGTATCCTGAGCACTTCTTGACCGCCACTTTACCACCCTGAGCTCAGAGGCAACGCCTTTATGTACTATGGTATCAGGCGTATACTTTGTGTGTGGAGACTGTGGCGCTTTCATTTCGGAACGCATACCGTTACCCGGTAAAACAGATGCTGAAGAATTGATTGGTGAGAAGCCTTGTATTGGTCTGTGTTTTGATCCCCTGTTGCTGACGTGCCTCAGTCTCCACACACAAAAGATACGCCTGATACTATAGCACTGGGCCATGGTCCGGCTGCCCGCGGAGATTGTGCGCGGGGTCAATGAGAGAAGAAAGCTTGGGAGAGAAAACGAGGCAAGGCAATGCTGGGTCTTGGGTGCCTCTGCGGCTTACGTCGTGGTAAGACGTGAGGTTGTGAGGTCTGCAGCTAGCGGTTGCAGTTGCACAAGTCATACAAATACTGTGCGCGACGTCTTTCCACCATTAGGTCTGGGCACGCGGGCGGAATTACCCTCTGTTGGTCTAGCAAATAGATTTTCGAGACGGTACCGCTAAGCACGGCTGCGGGTGTAACCAGCGTCCCGTCGAGCTTATCCCCGGTGACGCACTCGCGGCCGTTTGATCCTGATGGCGCGCCCATGGCCGGGAGAAGGAGGCCTGCAGCAGATAGAGGAAGGGACCCATGCCATGCATCATGCACCAGCGAAAGCAGGCAGAGCGCCGCTAGTGGCGGCCCAGAACAATCCCAGAACATCACCTGCATTCAAGCGACAACGACGAACGAACACTGGCCGACGGCATCGAGAGGAGGCAAAAGGTGAGGACGAAGACGGGTAACAATGTAGTACAGTTTCTAGCAACAGATTGCAGGACTTTTCCCTGGGTATACCCTTTAGCTCATCCGTGTGCGCCTTGCAAAGGAAATGACACGACCAGCAATTCACTTTGACCCAGAAGCAGACCCGGTCCTGCCGGATTTCGACGACGTGTCTTTACAGTCTCCTGCAGATCTGCGGTCAGTCCATGACGTCGTCCCTCAAGTAGATAAAACAGTCCTCACGCACCACAGTTCTCGTCGAGCCGGTATTCTCTGCGTGTGCGTCAGATGTGTGCTGGCTTTCCGCGGGAATCGAGCTGGCTGCCTCGGGGGCTCTTACATTGCAACAACATTGGCGGGACATCGTTTATGCGTCTCCTGATACTTGGTACACCATGCCCGGACAGTGTAGCGGAGATGGGTGCATTTGTAGTGTACTTGAGTGTAATCGCACATCCCGCTGGTGGCCAGTGATGTCAGAGAACGGGCAGAACCTTGGAGGAGATGGTAGAGAAAGAGGAACTAGTGATGGTAGCGGAAGGTGGAAAGACGGGCGGGCTGGAGTTGCTTTTTTGATAGCAGGATACAAGCAGCGGTGGCGGGCCGGCCCATAAGTAGTACGCCTCTCGCAGCCGCAGAGGTCCTGAGTGCTGGCTCGTTTGGGAACGGTGTGCATACTGTCCAGGTGCAGCCCATGGAATGGTCCGAGCCTTGGCGCTCCAAAGGCTGTAACGACGCAGGTGCGCTGAGCCAGGACGGGGAGGACGGGCACAAGAACTAGGGCCGGCCGTCCAACTGCGCGGTGCTTGCAAGAGGGAGGGTGCGCGGTTTGATGTGCACCGTTTTGGGAGGCGGCAGACGAAAGGTGTGCTGGGACTAGCACGACACCAGGACCGGGGGGTGACAGGGCGGCGTCTGTTCTCACACATGGCGAGCGGATCTGCGCCGCAGATCCTGGAGGGTTCCACGTTGGCTTGCGCTGAGGCGCGTGGGATGCTGGCGGAGCGCTTGGCTCGATGCGTGTCCAGGGCGGAGCGCGGTGGGATGTGTTCCCCCTCCCCGGCCCGGCCATGCCTGTCCGCTGCTCCAGATGCCTGCCGCTACGCCTGCAGCTGTGCTCCCTGCAAAGTCAGTGTTTCTGCCAGACGGCGGGCCTGGCAGCGGCGCCGCGTCATTGGTGTGTCGCGCTCTGCGAGAGTGTCGTGGTTGCAACGCCCTGCTGAAGGCCCTGGAATGCGCTGAGGAGGCCCCGCGAAGGCTGGTGACGTTACGAGATGCTCCCTGCGATGCTCTCGGTGCAGGCGGATGCTGTGTGGTCCGCTGGAGGCATCCATGCCGCAACTTCGTCGTCCAACTGCCTCGTGGTACCTCAACGGCGCGCCGAAGTTGCCTAGTAGTGCTCTACAGCTAGCCAGTACCTGCGAGGACGCCTTGTTTCGACGAGGGCCATCGGGGTGGCTGCTACGTCTGCGGGTGCTGATGTCGATGAGGTTGGCGCTGTCCCAGTGCCCGGGTCTAGGGCCCGCCTAGCGAATGGGGTCGATGGGATCAGTTCCGGGACACGTTTAGCCTCGCCTCTGGGGCCCCGTCATTCCGGCAGCACGCACTATCGCCCGTCGAATTCCTGCCTCGTGGTCGACGGCCGTGCGAGCCCACTGCCCGGGACCGACCCCAAAAATCCCAGCGGTGCCTGAGGTGTGCGGTGCGAGACTGGGCATGCTGGAGACCTCTTCTGCGACCCGTCCCGCGAGCATGCGCCCAAGACCTCATCGCTCTCCCACCACCATCCCTCCGGGTACTGGAAGCATGAATCGCGTGTACCCGCAGCGTACGGCAAAATGCGGAGGGAAATGACAAGACGCGGCCAGATAAGCTCGTGGCCGGGCAACCCGCTCGCAGGGCTGCTCATGTTTCCCCGTCCATCTCACTGCTCACCTAGCGGAAGGTGGGTCGACAGAACACTGACAGGTCGGCCGGTACACCGCCAGCTCTTCCAATTTGCGGGCCTCTCGGTGTGTTTTGCACTGACGGGAACCCCGTTGCGGGGCACGCCATCGCATTTGGGCTAGCAGCGGAAGAAGTAAGGAGTCTGTCCGTGTCGAGGATGGGCACATTGCATCAGAATGCCCTATGCATCAAGAGCCCGCTTCCTAGGCCTCCAGCCTGCCGGGTTGGTCGCTGTGCAGGATCGACGATGCTGAAGGTCTCCCGCCTGTGTGCTCTGGGTTAGCCAGGGCGCTTGGAGCGAGGGCATGATCGAACGTCAGCCGTAGCAATAGGCGTCAGCCGACCGTTAGGTGCTGCGAAGGACTTACCAAACCCATACGACCTCCCGACTGTCTGGCTCGTATATTAGGCAGAATGCCCTTTGTTTTCCAAGCCGTCCTGATTTTACCACCTCCTTGAATTTGATGCAAGTTTTTCCGCATTCGTCCAACTGCTCCGTCGACGAATTCAGCCTGAAGGTGTATTGTAGGTGCCACCCCAGACAACCCTTTAAGATTGCCTACCTTAGTCTTGATGTCAGTGTCGGAATAGGGACTCTGAACATTCGGTCACCTCCTTATCGAGGACGTAACTCCGCACAAAAGCCACATGATCGAGGCTGGACAAATGCGAAATATGCGAAAGCATGTGAGTTTGAAATTTTGGTGCGTAGCGTAAGAAAGGAGAATGACGCAACCGAACTCGGTCATCGGCACTGAAACGCCCTTAACTCAGGTGAAGATATCGGCAACTAGGACACAATCCGAGATAAGGCAAGCGTCGACATCGAGGTATAACATGCGCAAGTATCAAAAGTCCCCGTTCGACTCGTCAGAATCAAGCCAACCACGACACATCTCCACAGCGCGTCCCCACTTTTTGAACATCTTAGCACTCTCTTCCTTGGACATATTTGACTGGAAAATCATGCGGTCTTTCTGATTGATCTCCTTGAGTTCGTCGAATTCTTTCCAGATGTCGACCGCGAAGCCGGCCGCGATCGCTGCGCCCAGAGAAGTCGTCTCGCGCATGGCTGGTCGGTCAACTGGAATGCCGATGATGTCTGCTTGCGTCTAATCTCGTTTAATTCCCTAATGAAGCTGCAAGGTGGAATATCTGACCCGGTACTTACTTGCATGCATAGATTCGAGTTACTCATACCCCCGTCCACGGCGAGCTCGGCAAGTTTATGACCGCTGTCCCGCTCCATGGCATCCAAGATGGCTTTCGTCTGGAAGCATGTGGCCTCTAGGGTGGCCCGGGCAATGTGCCCGCGTTCTGTATGCTGCGTTATGCCGAAGATCGTCCCTTTCGCATCATCAATCCAATAGGGCGCGAACAGGCCACTGAAAGCAGTGACAAACACGCAACCTCCATTATCCTCGACGGACGCTGCGAGGTCACTAATCTTGTCTGATTGGGTAATAAAGCCCATGTTGTTCATGAGGAATTTAACCCCACTTCCAGCGACGGCAATACTCCCTTCTAGTGCGTATATCGGTTTCTGTCCGAATTGGTACGCGACAGTAGCAAGCAGCCCGTGTTTCGATATCACTGGTTTGTCCCCAACGTTGTACAAGAGGAAACAACCGGTGCCGTATGTGTTCTTCGCACAGCCAGGACTGAAACCTTGTTGGCCAACGAGAGCAGCAGACTGGTCACCCAAGCAGCCTGTGATACGGATATTTTTGAGAGCACCAGAAGCCATAGAACCAAAGGAATCTGGACAAGAAGAGGGCACAATCTTGGGTAGCCGTATCTTGGTCGTATCTAGACCGAAAAAATCCAAAAGAGTATCGTCGTATTGAACAGTATGTAGATTCATGAACATGGTTCTAGAGGCATTCGTTGAGTCAGTGACGAAAACGTCCTTCTCCAATCCGCCGTTCAGATTCCAGAGTATCCAGGTATCCATAGTCCCAAACGACAATCGACCCTCGTCATACGCCTTCTGGACAGATTCTACGTTCCGGAGAAGCCATAGTAACTTCACGGATGAGGGATATGTTGACAGAGGAAGGCCACATATCTGCAGCAGATCTTCGGCGCCATCTCGCTCTTTGAGGTCGCGCACCATCCCCTTGGTTCTGGTATCAGGCCAGGCGATAGCATTATGGAGGGGCTCGCCAGTCTTCGTGTCCCAAACCACGGTAGTCTCGCGTTGGTTGGTGATCCCGATGGCTTTGATATCGGAAATCTCGTGGCCTTGTTGGATGAACGACTTGGTTGCATTCTCTATGCAGTCGTGAACAGACTCAATGATGTCCCGTGGATTGTGCTCATGCCATCTGTAAACAGCGTTTAATGCCTGCTGTACCAGCCAAGGTGCGTCTCGGGGGTACTCACCCCGATTCAGGGTACATCTGGGTGAACTCAACCTGGTGCGAAGCCACAGGATGGCCGACGCCATCGAAGATGATGAACCTGGTACTGGTCGTGCCCTGGTCTATGGAGCCGATGAAGAACTTCTCGAGCTTCGTCTCGTCCAGATGGCCGCCATCAGACCCCGTAACGTCCGCTTTGGGCACCGGCTGTGGGTCAGCGGCGCTGCTGATTTGTTCCTCATGGGCCATTGTACGCGTCTGGTCTTCTGTGAGATGTTCTGACGGAGAAAAATGTGCTGCAGCTTCGAAGCGACCGTCCTGATGTTTGCTGTGAATCTCTGAGGCGCGGGGCGCGTGGATCCTTGCCTAGGTGCCGAGGGAGCGGCGTGGTGCCGTTGCAGTAGTCCACGGGTTACTAGTTGTAGTTAAGGTGCCGTTGTTAGGCCGGGTCTAGAAACTCTTAAGGCTGCCAGAGGGAGGCGCAAAAAACAAAAGGCATTATCCTGAATGAGGTCATGTTGGATGGTCGGGGAAGGTGGGAGCGGCGGGGATCGCCCGCGACGTGAAGAACTTGGTTGACATCACGGCCGTGCACCTCAGCATTCAGTGCGGGGATGGTCGATGGATTCGCATCCGTGCATGCAGCCAATCACTAAGCCCGGTGTCTCGCGTTAAGAAATCCCGTCAATCACATCCCGGGAGCTTGTCCAAGATGGTAATGAGGCTTCGGGCGACGGGATAATAGTCGGGGTTTGACGCGAACTTGTGAGCGGAAGGGACTTTCTTTTTGGCGATGCTGCCCAACTTCAATGGAAACTCCGTTCTTCAAACCATATCTCACGATCTTTATCCTTGGAAAATGAAGAAAGACACCCCTGCTACTATATAACTGGAGGCAGGCCCCGCGGACCATTAGGTTTTTGGCGTTCCAAGATCCAGATCTCTGGATCTCGGTATCACGTGAATGTTGACCGATGACTGGCGTGGCCTCATTGGAGCTCTTCGGAACAACAGAGGAAGGCCAAGATTCAATTAAGAGGGGAATTCTTAACAATGGATAATTTTTGCAGACGCCAGGCACCGGAGAAGTAAGAACGTGACCTCCTAAAGTGTCTTAGTGAGGTAGCTCCTAATAGCCAACTCAGTTTGATAGTTAGCGTTCACTTCTCATCTCGTTTTTTGCAAGGCCATAGAGTCTCATAGGAAACATTCGTTATTCAAGCAAAGTCTACTCACGCGACCTCGACCTGAACGCTCCACCTAATCTGTTCTGAGTGGACAGGATTTGGCGATACTCAACCCACCTATATCTATACACAAAGCCTCTGATGCTCCAAAAGGATTTTGCTTACCCATCCCTCAGCACTCCCATCTAGACAGTTTAGCAGTTCCAGCAGTCATGTACCGCGAGGTCCGAACCAATGTCCTGCATCTGAAATCGCGCTAAAAGTCGAACTGGCTGCCTTACACAGTTTAGCGCGTGAGATTGCCTTCAAGGTTTCATGAGATATCTTCCTATGAACTAGACTGTATATCATCTAAAAGCCTCAAATGCACGGCTTTATCCCCCCTAACACCGTTCCTGTTCTCATTTCCTCCGTCTCTATCTCCGCTGCAACATTCCCACCTTCGCGGTATATATACAGTACCTGCTTCACCTCAGAGAACCATTTATCTTCAAGCTCCCTTCAAACAGCCAACCTCAATCTCTACACCACCACCTTTCCCGAATCATGTCCACCCCCATCCCCAAGCCCCTCACCTGGCTCATTACCGGCTGCAGCTCCGGCTTCGGCCTCTCCCTCACCCGCCTCCTGCTCTCCACCCCCCACACCGTCATCGCCACCTCGCGCAACCCCTCCAAAACCCCCGACCTCGTGCGCCTCGTCACCGCCGCCAACCCCTCGAACAAATGGCTCACCCTCGATGTCACATCCCCCGCCTCGCCCGCCTTCATCCACAACCTCGAAGCCGCGGGCGTGCACATCGACGTGCTCGTCAACAACGCCGGCTACTCCATCTTCGCGCCCATGGAGACGGTGCGCGACGCCGAGATCCGCGCGCAGATGGAGACGGTCTTCTTCGGCCCGCTGCGGCTGCTGCAGGCGGTGCTGCCGGGGATGCGGGCGCGCAAGCGCGGGACGGTGGTGAATTTCAGCTCGGGCGCCGCGTTGGAGGGGCAGCCGACGATGGGGGTCTACGCGGGCGCGAAGGCGGGGTTGGATGGTGTGTGCATTTCCCTTTCGTCCCTTTCTACTTGTTGTTTGTGGGCATGGTGCGGTGGGCTGACACGGCTGCGTTTTAGGTGTGGCGAAGGTCCTTGCGAAGGAGGTGGCGCCGTTCAATATCCGGATCTTGACGGTCGTGCTGGGCACCTTCAATACGAATATGGGGAATGCGGCGGTCTTTGGGGAGGGGGGGCTGCCAGGAGATTATGAGGGGACTATGACGGAGAAGTTCTTGCAGATCATGAAGAGCGGCACGTGGCCGCCGAATGGGGATAAGGAGAAGGCGATGAAGGCTGTGTATGAGGTTGTCGTTGGGGAGGGGATCGGGGAAGGAAGGGAAGCGGAGAAGTTGTTGCTATTGGGGAGTGATATGATGAAGAGAACGGAGGGAGTGAGGGAGCAGTTGGGGCATGCGTTGGAGGTGTTTGGGGAGGTGGCGAAGGGGTGTGATATTGAGAAGTAATTAGACGGTAGTCTTAAAGGAGGCAAGACAGATTTTGAGAGTATAGGACTGTATTGAGAGTAGACTAGTCTAGAGTAATCTCATGGTCGTCGAATCAATCATCTTCAGAGGCTCCGTTGGGCTGATTGTATCCCTCAAAGGAATTTGTTAACCTCCTGATCAACAGCAGCATCCACGAAACCGTCCGCGCCCTGAGGCAGGCCCTCTGAATTCGCGAATTTGTTGATCTCTACACAAGCGTTAGCATCTTGTCTCATCCCGCATGCTATCATGAGACACCAAACTCACCAGTGTTGATAGCCCCGTCCTCACCCGTTGTCTTCAACCCACTCATGAAGCCGCCGCCACCAGAGTTCTGCTGCTGCTGGTCGTTGCCGCCAGAGTTCTGCTGTTGTTGCTGGTCATTGCCGCCGCCATAGCCTCCGCCCTGGTTATCGTTTCCACCCTGGTTATCGTTTCCGCCGCCATAGCCTCCGCTCTGGTTGTCGTTTCCGCCTCCATATCCTCCGCCCTGGTTGTCGTTGCCGCCCTGGTTGTTGCCGCCTTCGAACTTCTGTTCCTCTTCGCGGAGGAATCCGGACATGTTGATTCTAGTTGGTAGGGGTTGAAAGGCTTGGTTATGTGTAGACTGAAGAACTAATGACTCAGGAGAGTAGAGAAGTGATCAGTGTGTATATGGAGAATTCAAGTGGACAGGTCGTGGAGGTGTTTATGTACCCCTCTAACCCCTCTATCTAACGCGGCTAGCGGGACACCAACAAGAAACGAAACGAGCTATGACGAAAGCGCAGCCCGGCCTGGCTAGCCAGGCTCAAAGGCGTCAAGCCTGGTGATAGTGAATCAAGTCGCGGCGCGTTATCGGGTCGGGCATCACCGTGCTTGCACACTTGGGTTCTCTAATGCAGACCTAGCGTCATCACCACGCGCGCCTTTCTCTTCCCGTGTGGAGTTCGCACATCTGTGTAGGGTTGTAATAGATGTTATTGGTCATGGGCAGGTACCTGTGTAGGGAATGGTGGTGATATCCATAGCTGGGCGCCGAGCCCGCCCAATTTGCTTAGCAAAGCTTAAGTCTCGGGCATGGACCAATCATACTTCATCAGGACACGCTTCTAATGTGGACAAGTCCTGACAGGAACAGGATAGGCAACGGAGCTAGAGGGCATGCTTAGGCGTAGATGGTTCTATGTCCACTAATAGCAACATGTCTTCGTTACCTACGAGTAGAATAAATGGTACTTAACAAGGCTAACAATTTTAGTGAGAAACCAACAACTTGCAGCCCTGGCATTGTAGAAACATGCGTACAACCAGAGACTGATAACTGGACAGAGAAGATAAGGGAACATAGGTAGAGTCTCTGAGGAATGGAACTCGAGAAGCCTGGGTGCTTCTGCACGGTGGCGTCGCTCGTCACGTGATGAGGTTTCCCAGCTAGGAAGTCTGGAGTACCGAAAGTGAAGAAAACGGTACGGAATATCTCAGCACGGTGAAAGGTCCCGGCTGAAGTTTTAGAGTCGCATGTAAATGCTTGTTGCTGGTGGAAAGCTTTCTGCCTTGCATGTTGCCCAGGTTCGAGCGAGCGGCCCGTCCAGGAAGTCAGATCGTGTGAAATGAAATAGAAAGGAGAAACTGTTTCGTATCAACTACCCCATACTTATGAGAAAACTGAGTCCAATATTTCTAAAGCTTTTCAGAGGTTGAACGGCAGAGTATGTTCGTCACATGAAGTCGTGTTCTGGTTCCACAAACCCCTGGATCGACATCTCCCCGCCGCTTCCCGTCACAAAAATCTACCAACACGATACTATGGATGACGCTGACTTCCCTGCCGACGGCTTCTACGTCCTCGTCACAGGCGCAAACAGGTAATCCCAACTCTCATCCTATCAATGCCCAAAGCATTCAACATCTAGCTAATTGATCCCAGCGGCCTGGGCCTAGGAATTGGCTGCCGCCTTATCGACGAATTCCTGCACACACGGCCCCAATCCCAAACCCTCGTCCTCATCAGCACAACGCGCGACACCCGGAAAGGCGCCGCGACGACCGCTGCGTTCCGCAAATATCTTAAAGATGCGTGTAGGAAAGCGGAGCGCAGTATCCCGGGCTTCACGATGCTGCTGCAACGACGCGTGCAGTTCCGCGAAGAGATACTGGATCTGACCTCCCTCCTTTCCGTGCAACGTCTCGCGACAAAACTAAAGAGGGAGCTACCCCATCTCGACGTTCTTATATGTAATGCCGGCATCGGCGGCTGGACAGGCGTGAATTGGCCTCACGCCATCTGGACTGTCCTAACAGACACGGTCCACACAACTACGTGGCCCGAATTCAAGATATCAGGCGTGGGATGGGTCACAAAACCACAACTACCAAAGGATTCGAAAGGCAATCAGCCCCCGGAACCACCACTCGGCGAGGTCTTCTGCGCGAATCTATTCGGGCACTACGTTCTCGGCCACGCGCTGATGCCACTCCTCTCGGCGGCAGCTACAGAAGGAAGCGGACGCATAATCTGGATGTCCAGCATCGAAGCGCCAGCGTGCGACTTCAACGCCGACGACTTCCAGGGCCTGAAGTCGTCGAACGCGTACGAGAGCTCGAAGCGGATCACGGACATGTTGGGTATGACGGCTGAAATGCCATCGACGGCGCCATGGACGAGTACGTATTTCTCGACTACCTCAACACCTGAAAAGCACGCGGAGGCTGGGCATGAGAAGAGTAGCAAACCGCGAATCTACATCACCCACCCGGGCATCTGCGCAACGGGCATTTTCCCCCTCCCCTGGATCCTCGCCCTTGGCATGACGGCCGCGTTCTGGCTGGCGCGCTGGTTAGGGAGCCCGTGGCATCCTATTACGGCGTACAAGGGGGCAACGGCGCCGGTGTGGGTGGCGCTGGCGGAGCAGGGGATGCTGGATGCGATGGAGCGGCGAGAGGGGCGGGGGAAATGGGGCAGTGCGACGGATAGGTGGGGGAATGAGCGAGTGGAGCGGACGGAGGTGGAGGGGTGGGGGTGGGGCGGAAAGGTGGGCGAGTTTAGCAAGAGGAAGGGGAGGTGGCGGCATGCGACGGATCTCACGGCGGAACGGAGGGCAGAGTTTGAAGAGTTGGGGCGCTTGGCGTGGACGGAGATGGAGAGGTTGAGGGGGGGGTGGGAAGGGAGGTTGGAGGGGTTGGAGGGGTTGGAGTAGGGATGGGAGTACGCATCTGGTCACACATCTGGTGGCACTCTGGGTTGGGCGCTAGAGTTGTTGTACGGGATGGATTATAGAGGGAGTACATAGTCGCGGTTATGGTACATGGATCAAGGTCACGTCGCGTAGACAACGAGAGGTCACCGAGTACCGGGACTTTGACCCGCTGTACAGGTGTCACGTGATGCGATCCCAGCAATGCGATCGCAAGATACGACGATACACCGCGAGAAGGGCGAGATTACCGTCGATGGCTATTGCTGGCTCGGAGGCGCTGCAGTGTCGCAGTCATCGTCACGTAATACGGCTTGCTGCATTGATGCAGGCGAGACGGTCTTTGTTCCGACGACGTGGTTTCTCTAAGCGTCGTTAAGGCATCTGGAACTGGTGTGTGCGGTGCCTCTTACATCCGTCGGCAAGCACTCCGTTGGCCACGGCATGGCGCACCGGGGGGAGTCGTAGGGACGCGGCATTGCCACGTCAAGCAAGACGTGACGCCGCCACCTGCTTATCGTGAGTTTCCATGGTGTGGTATGGTGTGGTGAAGCCTCAGGCGCTACGAAGGAACAGCGGGCCTGCGGGAACGAGTGATGACAGGGAGGCGTTGCAGGGCCCTCCTTGCAGCAAGTTTCGCATCTCTCCAGGCTCGTTCGCTTGGACGCATCGCAGCGGGAAGAAGGAAGCTGGAATAGAACGACGGCTTGCATGGCCGCATCTGGCATCACGCTGTCTTTTCCTCTCTTTCTCTCATGCGATAGATGGGGTGGTGTTTTCCGCATCACGATAGCGACTGACCTCAGGCTAGGGGCTGCTGCAGGTTGAAGACCTGGCCCCGTGTGATAGTGCAGTGATCCCGACGGTTGTGATCTGGCTGGCGATCCAGTGAATAGCGGTCCAATAAGCAGCGTTGGCTCGTCTCCCCGGGATTGCGAGCACGGCGCAGTCGGCAGCCCGGCCCGTTCTTTTCACACATTCCAGGTCGTCGCCCGCTCAACCCGTCGCGCCCTAAAGCTTCCCACCAGCCCAACTTCCAACTTCCAACCACCTCAGCATCCTCAACTCTCCCCTCCAAGGCCTCGCTCTGTGTGCTGCTCCGAGCTTGCCTATAGGTAGCGTCCCGTCTACCCGCGTTGGCCCGGCGTCGCTGATTAGTTTTCGTCGCAGACCGCCCATTCACCTCTCGCTCAGACCGCGTCCTCGAACCATCTCACTCCGCTGCCACGGCCTCACAGGTCATGGATCCCAAGCCGGAGCCTCTCCCCAGCGACTTCCCTCCCATGTTCGCTCGCGAGTTCGCCGACAGCGTCTCCTACTAGAGATCGTGGGCTCGCATGTGAGCGACTGAAACACCAGCTCCGGCGATCTTTCACCCCAAGATCGTCGCATATCTGCTGGCGCCCTCCTTGCGTCGCGCATCACGCTATCCCGCTTCACCTTTAGGCTTTATGCTCGCGCGACGACAATATCTACACACTTCACCCGACATCGCGACCCAGGGCTCTCCCCCTCTCCTCTCTCCATCAACATCACACGGCCTGCTGCTCATGGGCTAAGAAAAGTTCTTCTACAACACGGCAACTGGAGGCGCTGGGCTGATATTTCTTTGTCTGGCTCTGACGTGGGGGCTGCGGTTGGCGTACAAAGGCATTGTTGCTTTATATCCACCAGCGTTTCTTATAATACTCATTGCTCTGCATTTCTGTCGCACGCCTCCAATACATCAAAATACCCACTATCAAACCTAAAATCAACAACCGCGCAATCTACAACATGTCTACTCATCGCAGCGCCTCACTAGGCCCCGACGCAGACCCCAGAACCCCACCGCAGTTTGTCCCTAAGCGCACTGTCTCTACCGAGCCGAAATCTGAGTACCTGAGAGGGGTGCTTGAGTCGAGGCGCCCTAAGGGTTCGCTGACGCCTTCGCCTGCCCCGCCGACGGTAGCGGAGTCGCCGTCAGATTCGGATGATGACTGGACGCCGAGTGATGAGGATGAGAAGCGCCAGACTTTGAACCGTCATCTTCGCCGTTTGTCAATGGATGCCCCGCTTGATATCAAGACACCCCACCGACAGAAAACTCGCGCGGAACTGGCGCAAGATAAAGACAAGATGGAGAAGAACGGCTTTGCAATCGGCCTACGCATCGTCCTGTTGGAGGAGCAAAACGCCAAATACGCAAAAGAGTTGGAGGAGGCTCGCGAGCGCCTCGAGGAGCTCGAAGGCGTCAAAGAAGACAACCGCGAGCTTCGCGAGGAGCGAGATATGATGGAGCTAAGACTTCAGAATGTGGACACTCTACTCGCTGGAAAGGATGACGATATCGCGGAACTCACTGCAATCAACGACGAGACTATCAAAGAGATGGAGAAGCGGGATGCTGGTCTTGAAGAAGCAGCTGATATGATCCTTTCCCTTGAGGAGGAGAATACCGCTTTACGCCAACAACTCGAGAGCTCTAGGTCTGTCACTGTTGTTAACAGCAGCGACTACTTCAGTATGGACGGTGAAAAGATGCTTACAGGTCGTACATCTCTCGCCAGCATTGCAGAGTCCAAATTGTCCTCGTCTGAGAACCACTCCGATTACTACAGCCAGCCAGGATCTCCCCAGGTAAAGCCATCGAAGACTCCGTCCCCCAAGAAGCCAGCCAGGCCAGCTTCCTCGAGGATCCAAAACATGATCTACAATAACTCGAAGGGTCACGGCTCGGTCTCCGAACTCCGCAAGCGAATCTCTCATGTATCTCTCACGGACAAAGACTCTGTCCACTCGGCCCCAGACTATGCACCCTCCGCTATTTCCACCGTCCCTAGTCTCCCAAACATCAAGCCACCAGGTCCTCGGCGCCCCGTCAACCGCGCCGAACCCCACCTCAACACCTCCCTATCTGCCGAAACCATTCAACAAGAGCGCTCACCGCGAAAAAGCTCCCTCTACCCCAACTCTCTCGCTCTCCGCGACCGCTTTCACAAAGATCAAACCGCGTCACGAATCCCCCAATCCCCATCAACCACCCACCGCGACTCCGGTATCCCCACCCCCGTGCTAGAGCAAGAATCCTACAAAGGCATGGTCCCTCCGCGAGGTAGTAGCAAAGCCTTCGCCCGCCGTAACAGCTCTGTCGACCAAGACCCGGCTGAAGAGTCTCCTGATTTGCCACAATCGTCCGTTCAGTCTTCGCCGGAGAGCACAGAGACAGAGTTCACGCAGCCGAACCAGCAGAACTGGTGGGAAGGCTACCAGCGCTTTACGGCGAAACAGAATCCAGCGTTACCAAGACCGGCGGTGACGCGGACCAACACGGCGCCGAATTTATTCAATCCAGCAGAAGATGAGGAGGAGTTTATGGAGAGGATGAAGGGGGTTGGTGGGAGGCGGAGGTAAGGTATTGGGGAGGGCATCTGATTTTGATTTGGAGTTTTATGGCATGGCGTATCTGGCCAAAATCTCGGAAGGGATCGAGAAATGGCGTATGGTGCATTTGCATGGGCTCTTCCATGGAAGGGATGCGGTGTATTACTACGTTCGTGAGCTTTCTGATCTTTTCTACCGTTCGATGATGCGAGCTTTGAGCGGTGTCTCCTGGTGAAAGGGGGAGGCTTTTTTAGACTTGACCTGGCAAGCATGGCGCAAGCTGAGATTCGAGACTTAATATATCCATGATGCTTTTGCACACTGCCATTTATCATGTCTCGATTTCGTGATAATCTGACCATGACCACGTGATTACAAGCCACCTCGCTCCTCCGCGCAGGACCTCCGCAACATCCATCATCGCCAAGCTCCACGATCAACCCCACGTTTCCAAACACAAACCCAACCTTTCCCCCCGAACCATGCACAGCTGGCTACAATCACAATGCTAACCTCCGGTTTCACCAACGCGCCTGTGTCGCGCTTCCTGGTCTTCTGGGTTGTAACCGGCGCGCTGCTCGCGAGCTTGACGGACACGAGATACTATCTGCACATCGAGGTGGTGCCGCACTTATGGGGGTACGGACAGTGGTGGAGGGCGGTGAGCTGGGTGGTAAGCTATCCATCCTCCATAAATGGGGCACAATGAATGCGTCTGACCGTGTCCCAGGCATGCTACACGAACTCCTCCGAAGTCCTCTTCGCAGCAATGACATTCTACCACTTAAGGGTGATTGAGCGGTTGTGGGGGAGTCGAAAGTTCGCTGTACGTTTCAACAACCACCCACTCCATCCCTAGCTCTCTGCTCATGCTAATGATGTGCTACAGTCCTTCCTCCTCTCCACAGCACCCTACACAACCCTCCTGCCCCCGCTCCTCCTCGCCCTATTCGTGCGCCCTCTAACCTTCGGCCGCATCAACACGCTCCCCGCCGGCCCGACCACCGTCCTCTTCGCCCTGCTCGTGCAGTACCACGCCGCGATCCCGATTATCTACAAGTATAAACTCGCTGCTAGCGCCACTCCTGCCCCTACGGCTGGTCCCGGGGCTACGTCTGCGTCTGGTCCCAGAGGCCTAGTGAACACATCCATCACGTTGACGTCAAAGACGCTGAGTTATGTGCTACCGGCCCAACTCGCGCTCTCGGCCCTCCCTGGCTCTGCGTTGGCGGCGGCGGTGGGGTGGGCCGTGGGCACGGCGTATCGGCGGGAGTTGCTGCCGGGGGCGAGTGGGTGGAGGGTGCCGGCGTGGGTGGTTGGGGAGAAGCAGGGGCAGGCGAGGAGTGGGGGGTTTGAGGGGTTGAGGCGAAGACTGGAGGGGGAGAGGGAGGGTGGGATATTGGCGGGCGAGGGCGTTGTGGGGGGGGGGGCAGATGGGGGAAGGGGAAGGGGGACGGGGAGGAGGAGGACGTTGGGGGGGCTGGTTGCTGGGCAGTTTGGGGGTGGGGGACAGACTTGATTCGGAGGTTTGAAAGGACAGAGCGTGGGAGGTGATTATGTTGACATGCATTGGCATTGCTGGAGTTCTGAGGGGAATGATGGGTTTCGGTATTGTGAGTAGGTGACTTTCTAAAAGGAAATGATATGGCTAAAACTACTGTTCGGAGGGTTGATGCTGTGCTGCTTTCAAAAGTACAGTACTAAGACACAAGTTTGAGCACGTCGTCTTTTGATCTCCACCTGAGGTATGATGATACTACAAAAAGCGGCTAAACAGCCCAACCGTAAGCACACGAGACTTTCTAATTCAAGCTTTCAAAGCCTCTCAATTATATCGGAATTTTACTATAATGTGCTGAAGCATCTTAAACGGTGGTGAGCGAGAGTGCTCAGACTTCTGGCAAGTCGAAATATCTGCAAATCGTTCTGAAGTGGTCTTCAATCCCACTCAGAGCCTACCTACCAATCTGCACACCGCCCTCCCTCTATCACATGCCACCAACCCCTCTCGGTCCTTCCCCAGTAGCCCCTTCAACATTGTTGCCAATCGGTGGATGTGTCCGCGCTCTGGTCTGGCCTTCCCGTCACGTGGCAGCAGGCTTGGTCGAGACTGTAGTTGGACCGCATAGGCCCCGAAGAAGCACGCTCTAGGATGAGGAGGGGTGTAATACTAGAGTTGGAACTACGTCTTAAACTGTACCGCTTTCAATATACGGCCGCCACGCACAGATTTCTGTATCCGCCCCGGCCGGACTACTCAAATATTGCCTTCTGCAAGGCCGAGCTTTGCTTGCATCAGCCTTTCCTCCCGCAGACGCCTCTACAAACCGGCATCCTAATTTGCGTATCCGTACGCTGCCTCGTCACATTCGCTGCAGCATGACCGGCGCGAATGTGGGTAAAGCATTGAGGTACCCTTGTATCAGCTTGTTCAATTCCTTAATTCAATATAGGGACGAAGTAGATGAACAATCACCGGCGTTTGATGCACGATTCCCCGAGCATCGGCGTACAATGTCTAGAAACAAGTACCTATTCACCCCCAACGGCGTACCTCTCTGCTCAAAGGCCGCCGTCGCCACGCAGGACCTGGACGCTCGGCGCTGCACCAGCCGCTCATCGCACTCCTGCAGATTCTCGACCCGCTCCTCATCGTCGCTTGGGTTCCTGCGGCTGCGCTCTTTCAGCAAGCCCAAAGCTGCACAACGAACGCCCCGGCTCTACCACCGGTCAAGTATGCACCTTTGAGCAGATCACGCCCTGCGCTGGCCATCGACGAAGTTTGGGAGCCTGCGAGCGTGGGTGGTGGCGGGCGGGGAGGAAGTCGAATGGCCTTGCTTCGTTCCACTTTATTGCAGACGTCACCTCTTGGCCGCGCTTCGGGCCTACTATTCGACTGGGCAAGCAGCAATCAGCCTGAAGTTCACCGGTCAAGATTGGAGAAGCGATGGTGCGTAGTGCATATGAAATAGTGTATTCAGTATTGCCTTATTCGTCGCTGTACAGCTGCAATTTTTGCCGAGTATAGCCCTGTAGCCTTGACATAGGTGCACCGCAAACGGCATCTTCCCTCTATACAAGAAGCCACTGCAGTAGTACAAAGGTAAGGCGTAATAAGCAGCTAATCCGGGTTGTATATGCATGAGAGGAGGAGTTATAGGAGATTGTCCGTTGTGCAGACGGGCAGGCTATGTCTGCAAGAGCTATGTTTTCGAGCCTTCGCATGCAGCACCTTTTCGCCAAACTCTCATTTGTCATGCATCAGCGCAGGCGGATCGTTTAAGACGCAACATTCAATACCCCTGTTCTAATATCGATGCCCTTTGCTTAAAACAGCCGCATGCAGGAATATCCTTACCTATAGAGTAGCCTAGGGAATGACCTAAGCACCAAAATCATGTATAGAATATCCTCCCATGCTCGCCTCATCTCTTTAACCATTGGAGTGTGCTCGCTTTATCGTCCGTACCAGTACATGTTGTAAGCAATGACACAGTGTCGCGAATGGCGCAAGCCGCAGTGTTATGGAGTGGTGCAGACCATTAAAGATTCTTGAAGATGTGCGTACTACGTCCAGGCCCTCCCACTTAGCTTCCACCTGGATGTTCGAAAACACGTCTCTATTGTGCAGAAGCGAGCTTTTGCCGTACCTTTGCCGTCAACTGTGGAACACCGTGCCAAAGACTTTGAAAACCTTGGACTCTCGGAGTCTACAGCTTGTGCTAGCGTTTACAGGACGGGGAGTGGGCTTCTATAGCGGCCGTACCTGACTGCCGGCATCTCAACACCGGCAACCTGGTATTGCGCTCGTGGGGAGAATTGCAAGGAAGTAGACTGGAGCATGGTGATATTCATTTGGGAAGACAAGGCGCGTCCACCAAAGATCAGTCTATGTAGATGACAGTATAATCAAGCTTGAGATAGTGCTGTCTCTAGCTCTAGCTCGGAGACACGTACATTTTTCCCTTCTCTCCGTTGTGAGCGAGTGCCAATGAACTTAAGCAGTCGACTAATACCAGCCGCAGCTAAGTCACTCCGCTTGCCCGACTAGCTAGCTTTCCTAGTCGCTCTATCACAGTCTCAAAGAACTCACCAACCCCCCATCTCATAACGTTGTCAACCGAGAGTAGCCATTGTTTGACTTCCTTGACTATGGGCGCACGGCACGTCTTGATAGGTACCATATAAAACTTGCAGATTGTACCTTCAACGACGGTATAGTGACCCCAAAGTTCATGGTAAGGTCCTTGCGTGCAGATAGAAAAGACAAGAGCCTTCTGTGAAAGGGTACTTTTGGATGCCCGTTTAGCAAGATCATCAAGATCGCGCTGAATTTTGAGGGCGCAGGCGCCTGCGGTTGCGGCTTGGTTCTCCGCGTCGAAGATATGTTTACCGGTAGCATACGATTTGCCCTCTACTATTAAAAATGGGAATCGAGTCCGAAGTGCTCTTTGAGTTGGCTCGCTGCAGAGTATTGGTTCTTCCCGTCCCTCTCGCCATATAATCTTTCCTTGGAGGTCCTCAAGGAAATAGCTTGCCTGATTAGGGTCAAGACCATGGTCACGATGTAATCCCTGCACTAATGCGTCGTGGAAGATGCCAATAGTAATATCTGGACGAGGTGTCTTGTACGAGAGTTATCTATATTTGCCTCCGGCTGTGAACGGGGGAGTCGGGGTGGCAGCATGGCTTTATTTACCTGGCGGGACTTAGCTACCGGTCTTATATAAATATAATGATAAACCTACCTCGCCCGTCACGTATGCCTCGTCTGATTCGTTGAAATGTTGTGGGGAAAGGTACTCGGCTTGCGCTCGCTTTCTCGGAATAACTCCTCGAGAGAAAGAATTAGAAGTATTATGAGCGTCGTTGAGCTCGTTCTCCGGTTCGTTCTCCGATTCGTTCCCGGGCTCGTCCTCAGACTTATCCAGAAAACTGAAGTCCCAGGTGGAGCGAGTACGAGGCTTGAGGCTTGGTCGCCAATCTTTATACGTCACGAATTAGCAGGTTATAGAATTAGACAAATTGCCACCAACGTTATGAGAGGAGGATCATGCTATACCTGCTTTCCTTGTATGCATAATCTTATCTTGAGGAAACAGAGCGGAAAGAGTCTTATAGAGAAGTTCCAAGCAGTCATCTTCGCCGGCTGCTCCAGGTAGAATATTTGAAAAGTCCTGGCAGAGTTGGCCGGCGAGATGGGCTATGGTTTTCTCCCTGTCTTGGGAAATTTCACCTTCCACCACTGAGTCAATTTGTTTTTGAATTTCGCTTGGAGGCACTCCCTCAACGAATATCCCTGCCCCTTTAAGATCCGTAAAGCGATAGTTTGCAGCGGTGCAGGTTGTCTTCTGAGACGCCTGCGTTGACGTCTCTTGGTCACTTGACAAAGAACGCTGCGACTGACTTCGTGATGCCTTACCAAAAGTCTGTGTCGGCGTTCTACTTCCCCTTAAAGAAGCGCTCGACCCTGCGTCCATACCCTCGGTGTAAGTCTGTGTTGGCTTTCTTCTTCTTCTTGAAGAAGTGTTCGACTCCGCGTCCATACCCTCAGTGTAAATCTGTGTCGGCTTTCTTTTTCCCCTCGAAGAAGTGTTCGACACCGCGTCCGTACCCTCAGTGTATATCTCTGGTGAAGAGCCCGGCTCCAGCCACGCCTCAACCAAATCCAATTTGCTAAAGTTGGACGAATGATCTGCTCTCTTGTAAGAGGTGGGCTGGGGTTTTCGTGGTCGCTTTCGGGGGTAATTCGCCGAATCTTCAGGTAGCGATCGCTTCTGTCCTCGTACCGGTGCAGGTATATCTGGAGGACACGTCCACGGTCCTTTTTGGGGCGCTTCGGTAGGGATTTCGCAATGTAGGTTTTTAGCGGAGCGCGATCGCTTTCGATCCTTGGTTGCTTGTTGATGTCGGGAGTTTAGAGGCGTGTTGCTGCGAAGCGGTCTTTGCTTGGTAACACCTTGGAAGTGTTTCCCTACTGATAGATTAGTGGCGCGCATTAGGTGTAGTGGGGTAAGACGCACCCTGATCCTTTTGTATAGACTGTTGCCGTTCGCGATCGCGAGCCATGTTGACGGAAGTGGAGGGGGGAGAATTGAGGTGGGCAGCAGGAGTGGCATGGCCTTGGCGCTCGGATGCTACCTTTGTACCACTGCGATTTCTGAGGAGATTCAGTCACGTGACCAGATTCTGATAATGGGCTTCATTTTTGATTGGTCAGATCTGATCACGTGACTGAATCTCCTCAGAAGTCACGGTGGTACCACAACGCGGCCCAACACAGCTCACTCCCTGTGTTTTGTGATCTCGCCTGCTTCAGGCCAATGCAGCCCTCCATATCTGGCCAGAAAAAGCAACTTTGTGGCACTGGAAGAGCGGCACAATCGGGCTATAGCTTCGCCAAAGCGGGCGCCAAAGGGAATGGCGGGCATGCGGGAATTGCCGCTGTGTGCCGCGTTTATGAGACCTGCAGCTCAAAATTCATATCGTATTCTACCGGGAGCTTGAGGTTCGTAACATGCAGGTATAAATTATTTGAGAGTGAGGGTGCGCACTTGTTCTACACCCCGCGTCAGCCCCCACTGCGGCTTCTCGTGCTTTGCTGACGCCAGAAGAACAAGGCTGAGGTCTGCAAAATAGAATCTTAAAGCTCATATCTGTCAGCGGTCAAAACTCTACTGTCTTCTTTCTCTCTCAACTGTCAAACTCTCATATCCGTCGCTTTTCCAAGTCGAAGGTCCTCCCTCATCCGTCCACCTCATATCAACACGCTTACCGCCAATTCTCCAACCCCCCAGCTCGGGACTATAATCATCCCCCGCGATTTAATCGCTCGCTCAATACCACTGTTGGGAGTGGCTCAGCTAGCAGCGTGCCAGTGGGTCAAGAAGCAGTCAAATTCCACCTCCACATCCTCAGGGACGTAACATTCATAAGCTTAGGCACACGGATAGCATATACCACTGCTCAAGTTCTAGCCTTCTCCATTCAACACCACCGTAAGTAGGAGCTCAGCTAGCAAGTTGCCCATCCGTCAAGAGGCAGTCCAATTCCAACCGCATCAACCTTTACGTCCGTCGAGGTGTAAAATTCATAAGCTTAAGCAGAAGGATTAAAGATACCACTGCTCAGACTCCAGTCTTGCCTGCCCAACACTATCGTCAGGAGTACCCCAGCCAGCAAGTTACCGCCCCGTCAAAAGCCACTCCAATCCACACCTTACCATCCCCACCATGCCCTCTCCCACCCCCAAGAAATACTCCTTCATCATAATCGGCGGCGGCACAGCCGGCCTCCCCCTCTCCGCCCTCCTCTCCGCCAACCCCCACCTTTCCATCCTCGTCCTCGAAGCCGGCGCCCACCACCCCACCCCCACCTCCCCCCTCGTCGCCATCCCGGGCCTCTACGGCCACTGCTTCGGCCAGCCCACGCATGACTGGAGCTTCACCACCGTGCCGCAACGCGCCCTCCACCACACCGTGCACCGCTGGCCGCGCGGCAAGATGCTCGGCGGCAGCAGCGGCATCAACCTCATGATGCACTCGCAGTGCTCCGCGCGCGACCTGGACAACTGGGTCGCGCTCGGCAACCCGGGCTGGGCCTACGCCGACCTGCTGCCCTACTTCCAGCGCGCCGAGACGTACACCGCGCCCTCGGAGGGCTTGGCGCAGAAGCTGGGGTACGTGCCGGTGGATGCGGGGCTCCGGGGCGGCGAGGGCCCCGTGCGGGTGGGCTTTTGTGAGAGCGTGAGTACGTGGGCGCAGGGGATGTGGCCGGTGCTGGGCGAGGCGATGGGGTATCCGAGTCCGAGGGATTGTAGGGAGGGAACGAGTTTGGGGTTGTTTAATCAGCCGCTGGGGGTGGGGGCGGATGGGAGGAGGAGTTATGCGGTGGGGTATTGGGAGCCGGTGCGGGAGAGGGGAAATTTGGAGGTTAGGACGGGGGCGTTGGTGGAGAAGATTTTGTTTGGGAAGAGGAAGGATGGGGAGGCGGTGACAGCGACGGGGGTGCAATATGTATGTGATGGGGAGAGGATTACGGTCCAGGTTGAGGAGGGAGGGGAGGTGATTGTGTCTGCTGGTGCTGTGCAGAGTCCGCAGATTCTGGAGCTGTCAGGACTTGGGAATAAGGAGATGTTGGAGAAGTATGGGATTGAGCTGGTTGTGGAATTATCGGGTGTGGGGGAGAATTTGAGGGATCACGTTGTTGCGCCTTTTAGTTGGGTAAGTCGGGATGCTTCGTATGCTTAATTGGAGGTTGTGACGACTACTGACACGCTGTGGTAAATAGGAAGTCAAAGACGGAGTACCCACTAGCGAGGCAGCGGCAAAGCCAGAGGTGTTCGCGCAGCTAATGGAGCTCTATAAGAAGACGAATGGAGGGCCATTGGCGAATACTGTGACCACAACTGGTTTCCTCCCATATCATAGCCTAGCAACAACGTTGTCGACCACCGACATCGAGGAGCACATCAACGAGATTTGCCCCGCGTCGATGAGCCCTCTAGATGACCTTGCGAAGCTTCAGCTTATAGACGAGAACGAGGCAGCCGTACAAGTCCTCTTCGTATCAAAAGGAGTAGACACCGCCAAAATGAATACCCCACGCACTGGATGGGGCCACAATTTCCCCGGAGCATATGGCACAATCCTCGCTGCCACAACTCGGACGTTCTCTCGTGGAAGCATCCACATCATGTCTGCAGATCCAACAGAGCATCCAGAGATCGACCCAGCATATCTCTCACATCCCTTAGACGTAGATATTCTCGCTCAAGCAATCCTCCATTTCCAGGAGATGGCTAGAACGGACCCTCTGAGCGGGTTTCTCAAGAAAGATGCCGATGGTGCGAATATTCCGATACCAGGAATGACAGCACCAAAAAATCTCGAGGAGGCCAAACAGCACGTGCACAAGCACGCATTCACAGAGTACCACCCGATTGGCACATGCTCAATGCTGCCAAAAGAGAGTGGAGGTGTTGTTGATTCGGATCTGAAGGTGTATGGGACTACGAATGTGCGGGTATGCGATGCTAGCATCTTTCCAATGCATGTCCAGGGGAACATACAGAGCCTGGTCTATGCTGTTGCGGAGAAAACGGCTGATTTCCTCCAAAGAAAGAAGTGATACTATGCACCTGAGTCTAGGCGTATCAGGAGGTGCTTTAGCCTGGTTTTGGCGCAAAGTTAAATACTCTGCCAGTAGCTCCATCCTCCTAAGTTCTCGTGATTCTGACTACTGTTCTTGTTGATGTCGATTCTGGCACATCCTCCAGATTGATTCTTCGAATTCGTGGTGTAGATTGCGCATCCTTCTCACCATCTGCCACTGTTAGGCCTAGATTCGTCAGCAGCCCCCTCTTGTCGGCTTCACGTCCCGTGGCCTGAAGACAGGCCCATCGGATTCCATCAATGCCCATTCTTTCCCTCCGAAACATGACTTTTTCAGAGCTACACGCGAGTACTTCTCCGAGCGCCGACACACCTTGTATTCCCTGAGGTATGATCTCCTTCAGTATTTTCTCACTAAGCTGGCGGATCTCTGCAATTCCTTTATATTTCAAGGGGGCGTTCTCTCCCTGTTTGAGAACACTGGCAGTTAGGGTTATCGGTGGCTTCACAATTTTATCGGCTTTAGCGAGTATTATTTGATGCGGGACAGAGTTCTGGCGCATGATATCGAGGATCTGCCAGTCGGCTGGTTTGAGCCCGTGTTCGGCATCGACGAGGAGGAAAGCACGGCGAAGTCTATAGAGCGTGGAGAGATTAGCCTGAGGTAAGCAAGTAGTACGCAAAGACCTAGCCATGATTGCCAAAGAGTATTAGAACGTACTGTTTACGCTGGCAGAGATACTTGATAATCTCCTCGCCCCATTCCTGCCTGCTGCCTTGTCCATAGCCAGGCATATCAACAACTACCAGTCCTCCTTTTCCGATTATCTTTGCGTGCTCCTTCCCTTTCCCCTGCTTTACAACTACGCCCCCTGAACTTGTTTGCCCAATTCCAAACAAATTCATCGATCTGGTCCGCCCCGGCTTGCTGCTTGTATTGGCCAGATGCGCATTTGGGCGGTTGAACAGAGCGTTCAACAAGCTGCTCTTCCCGACATTGCTGCGCCCGAGGAACGCGACTTCGGGGACATCTGATTCAGGAAGTTCGCGGAATTTGTGGGTAGCAAGGAGAAAGCTTGGCTTGACGTCTCTTGTGAATATGTCCTTTGCATAATTGAGCTGTTGTGCGTTTGGAGGAGTCGTGTCGCGGTAGTAGTTGAGATGCTGGTTGAAGACGGCGCTCTTATTGGGGCTCGCGTCCACGCGTCGAATAGTTAATTCTGATACGGGTCGAATAGGTGATTCGGGCACGGTAACTTTTCCTGTTCGGGGGAGGATGAAAAGCCCTTTCCTTTTATACTGTTTGTTTGTAGCTTGCGTGTTGGGCTTCGTCGGAGGAGTTCTGAAAGAAGCCCTCGGGCTATAGGGCCTGGATGGAGATGCCCGAGAGAGACAGCGCATGCATCGCGTACACACATAAGGCGCTCTGGACAAACATGATGAAGCCATAAGCAGTGAAAAACGGGCTTCACATCGGCGATGGTTGAGGTTTGTCTGGCACATTTTAGTCCAATTAAGCCTTTTGTCTGGAAGATTTTCGCCGCAACCTCCGACGACAACCGCCGAGGTCCCAATCCATCACCTCTCATCCATCGATATACTTCTTAGCTGCCTCGAATCCAAATACGACAATGGCATCCCCACAATCGCCAGCGCTGCGCTCCCTATACCGCCGCATCCTCCGCGAACTGCCCTCTCAGTACGCTGGGCGGCAGAAGCTGTCCAATCCCTCCACTCTTCAGCAGACCATACGTTCCCGCTTCGCCGCATCAGCAGAGCCACCGGCGTTGCCAGCCCGGATACAGGAAGTCGAGCAGTTCGTGCAATATGCGCAGGCACAACGGATGTACTCGACATTGATCGAGCGGTACAACCCCGGCATGGGCATGGACGAGGAGGAGAGAGTGCGGCTGTCGGCACGGAGGGTGGGGATGGATTTGCCCCAGGAGTTTGGCAAAGAGAAAAATTGATGATGTCGAAACGGAGAAGTGATGGATCGGTGACTGTGTACAACACATGGCGGTGTACTGGGCATTTTGGAGCGGGCATGGTGGTCATATGCAGAAGACTGAATTGTATACCAATCAAAGTAAGTACCTCTTACCGATGTATGAGTCTACGTGCTCGTGATATTAAAATATATTAGGCGTTTGCGGTTCGACGCTCGTTGTATATATACTACACTTCACGGTAAATTAATCACCGCTGAGGTTATGCTCCATCTCGGAGTGGAAAACACCTTGACTCTATTGAAATAGATCTACTTCAGACAACTGGGTATTATACCGTTCAATTGATGAACCAAGATAGTCCACAGGCCTGATTTTAGTTAAGCTCGTGAATAACGAGACACTGTTTCTCGGAGCATTGAAGAAGTGCCCTGAGACCATTTCTCGAGATGCGTAACTTCGATCATGCAACTTGAGCAGCCTTAAAAAGGTAAAGTCGCGTAGGGAACACCGATTTGTATTTTCGAAATGCATGTTTACAATAGAGGTCGAGCAAACATGGGGTGAGTTACAAGTAAGGCGACTGCAAACCATTTTCTATGCGGGAGTTATGATGTGAGGTTTGAAACACAGTAACTCACGATCTCAAGTTCCACCTCCTCCATGTCCTCCACCTCTCATCAAAGTGAGGCTTAGAACGCTATAATCACGGCTTGAATTTCCCTCGGTCGATCGCCTAGACACTTCACTTCTTCAAATTTCCAGATCCAAGGTGTCAAATATTCCGACATAGATTGATACCTCCAGGTCCGCCCTCTTCATCTCTTGTACTTTTAACCCCCTTCAGCACGTCTTAACTTTGCTCGATAGTCCTCGTCCAAAGTGGGCGCTGATATGGTGTAGATTGATGCCTCTGGCCACATGTCCTCCACTTCTTCCACGCTCAACTCTTTTCGGCACTCCGTATTGAGCTTGAGAACCGGTCCAGCATAAATCGATGCCACGGGCGCCGACTTACCCACCTCTTCTACACTTGAGTGCCGCTCGCACTCTTCGACTATGTGGCACTCTTCGACTTTCCCTAGAACTCCTTCATCCAAGTGAAGACTGGCTTTCTTTGCCCAAGTGAAGGTTGGCTTGGCACAAGCTCACGCCTAGGTCTCCATCGTCTGCATCTCTTCTTCGATCCACTGTGCCCAGCATCCATCGTTCCTTCTCACTCAAGGCGAGCTGGTTTTATGGACATTTCTCTGAAAGCTCTTTTCTGTAAGTGATAAACTAGATATTCTTCACCTGAGTTCATGTGCGCTCTCTTCTATATTTGATTCTTGGACACCCTTCCCTGAGAACACAGCGGAGTTGTTCGAATCAATGAACCTAGCTGTCGTCAAGTGGCCTGAGGGGTCACGATGTCCGGCACCTGCCCTTCTCCCCCGCGCAGGCTTTTTTACACCGCTCAATATTTTCTCCCAACAGACTTTGTTATAACCCAACCCAGCACTGACCCTCCTTTACAGAAGTCGCTTGCATTTACCACTCACTACTTGTAGTCCCAGAGTGCTCTCTACATTGTACAGCAACCAGATTCCCGATCAACGGTACGCCATCCCTGAGCTACATCCTCTTGATAGCCACAACCCAGCTAATTTTCATCTCTAGAAAGATGGCGTCGGCACCATCAAAGGACACTCTTCGTCCATCAACCTACACTCTTCGTCCATCAACACACACCCTTCGTCCATCAACCAATACCGACGGTGCCACCATGGAACAGGCTCTTCGTCCATCAACTGACACCCCTCCTCCATCAACCGACAGCATGATACAGGTATACTTGGAACAGGCAGACATAGGCCAGGTAAACCGAAGCGGGAGACCTTGGATCTCGCCCATCTCATGGACCACGCTCAGCGTAGTTCTCAGCGTGGTATTCAGGTGGTCAGTGGTCAGCCTTGTCGGTAACGCCATGTTCTTCATCAATGCCTGCAGAACAGCGGAGAAGCCAAAATTCAAGGCTTAGATCGTTTTCTCGATGGTCATCATTCTGGTACTGTCACTGCTCCTGAATGTCTCGCTCTTGCGGGTTCTTCTTATTAAGTACAACCATTTGAGATCTGGTAGTAAAAATCTCCACTCTTTATCACTAAATTCTCCGCGAATGCGCAAAACTGTCCCGAGTGGCACCATTTCTCCCACCCACTGGCTACAGGTTCTATCTTGTTTGGCGCAAAGACCGGCTCACTTTCGTCAAAATTTCATGCTTACCCTCAACCTCATCATCGCTTGCACTCAGTTGGAGATGGCCGAAGATGAAAAGTTCTTCAAACATGGCAGCCCCTTCCTGCCAATGAGCTCCCTCGAAAACGCTCACTGGAACGTTGCGGCGTCCGTAGTCGCACTCTTTGTCACCGTATACCTCGTCGGTGTTGAGTACCTGCGGCCTTTGTGGTACCACGGCGAAAGCATGCTTCGTGCTCGACGTTGAGGATGCTTGGGCCGGGAATCCCGTCGGCGTTACATCAGAGAGCCGTGTCTCGTACTTCCCATTCAATAAGATGGAGATCCGAGGCTCGAACTCGCGCAGCGGCATGGTCGAGTTCGATCCGTTGTGGTTCAAATACGTGCCGCAGCTGCGGATTTCGGCGACCATATTCCGAGGCCCCGTGAATGATGGAAGCAGACACTTGCTGAAGTACGATTGGCTGAGGGTGGTGGAGCTGTTGGCGGAGCGGCACAAGCTGGGTTTGCTGGAGGAAGTGAAGGGGCTGGAGGTCCAGATGGTGATGAGCTTCGTCGTAGAGCAGGAGTGGGTTTTGAAGTGGCTGGAGCCTCTGAAGACACTGCCGATGCCGGAGGCGTGGTCGTTCGAGGAGGCTTGACCTTAAAGTCTAGGTAAGCTCGCGGGGCCGCTTCAGACGGCGCTGGAAGAGGATACGGTCCGAGGATGCGTCATCACGAACTGCCTCGACAACAAACCCTCCGGAGGTACACGAACATTCCGACAACCACCTCAATTCGAGCCGAGAACTGCTCTAGTCTACCTAGGTATACTGCGAGTCGACTGTCGCCTCACTAAACGGCGCGGGGAGTCCATCTATCTTGTCACCGCCTCTTTTTACGTCCTACACCTCCACCTCTCTCTCACCTCGTCTCGTGCGTGCCGCTCCATCTCGTCCACCACCGGCCGCGAAACGTATCTACCGCTATGGCGTCATCCGTGCCTCGGCCTGCCCTGCCAGCCGCGAACGCTGCTTCATCTTCGGACGCAGCATCGTCTGCTGTCCCTCCTGCGCCAGCCCCGAATCCAATGGCCTCATCTCCCGCTCCAGCTACAAGCCCATTCACTGGCGTGGCTGTTCCATTTGGGCCGGCTGCCTTGCCAGCCGTGAACAATGCATCGGCCTCAAACGCAGCATCAGCGACTGTTCCTGTGGCACCAGACCCGAATCCTATGGCGACACCAACTGCAGCAGCAGCTCCAGTACTTCCAGTATCATCGCCACCCGTTGTTGCTGTATCTTACACCGCTCTCAGCCTTGTCCGTAGGCAATTGATATGCACAATCGTTGTCTTTGCGACCATAGCCAGCGCCCTTCCGTCGGACATGCTGCTTCCAATCCTACCGGTGCTTGAACAAAGTCTCTTCGTATCTGGGGAACGGATCAACGGGATCGTTGCCGCCGGACTGGCCGTTGCGGTAGCTACTGTAATTGAAACCTAATCTTCTGTTTATCCTAATGAAAGCCTTCGCTGACGCTCACGAAACAGCCGCTCATTCGGAACGATTCGGACTACTTTGGCCGTCAGTGGCGCTACTTGTTCTGGCTGGTCCTTCACATCTGCACGAGTACGAGTCTCTCTATACTACCCAACCTACCGGACCTGACCTACGCCTATCACGCCTTTTTCGTCGGAAGAGTCGTTCAAGTGCTCTCAGCGTCCGCCATCCAAACAATCGGCGGGGGCATCATAGCAGACATCTCCCCTCAAGACGAGCTAACTCTAGGCACGCTCGCGGTCGTAATCAGGGCCATTGTCGGACCACTTCTGGGCGGCTTCGTGACAAAATACGGGCAAGGCGAGAGCGGCATCTTCGTCACTTCATGTACATCTTACCCTCCATAACCCCCTACACAGCCCCAGAACCGCGCTAACATCCTCCCGACAGGCACGACTGTCATCGTCCTCTACATAGCCGCCTTCCTCTGCGTCCCCGAAACCCTCCGCCCCATCGTCGGCGACGGCACCCTCTACGCCCCCAAACTCCTCCTCCCCGTGCCCCTTTTCCACCACACCGTCGCCGACCCGCACCTCTACCCGCCACACGACCCCCACCAGCCCCTGCGCGACCTCCGCGCCGGCCTCTCGCGCCGCAAGCTCGCCGCCATCGCCGCCAACGCCCTCCTCTTCGCCACCTACTACGCCATCAACGTCACCCTGTGCCGCACACTTACAGCCCGCTACCGCTTCAACAGCTTCCAGATCGGCGCCGCCTACACCGCTAAGGGCGTCGCCATGCTGGCTGGCTGGTACTGCTCCTCGCTCGCTGCGGCGTGGGACCGCGGGCGCGCAATGCGGCAGAACCCGGGCCGGCCCCCGGCCCCGGAGTACCGGCTGTGGACGCAGGCGCTGGGCGCGGTTGTGTTTTGCTTCGGCGCGCTGGGGTATGCCGGGTTTGTGTGGATGCGGTGGCATGTCGCGGGGGTGGTTGTGTTTGTGGCTGTTGGTGAGTGGGCTCCGATTCCCACTCCATCTTATCGTTCAATATGGTGTGAATGAGGCAAATGCTAACGATTCGTAGCGGCGTTTGGCGTCATCTGGTCGAATTATCAAACGAAGAAGTATCTGGGCAGTTTCGCGCCGTTTGGGCGGGCGTTGGGTTCGCTATCCGACCTTGTCGGGACGGTCGTGGCGGCCGTGATGGTTGCTGTGGCCCAGCCTTTGATTGACAGGGTTAACTTTTTGTGGTTCTTTATGGGGCTTGTTGTGTTGCAGCTCGTGTGCCTGGGAGTAGTGAGAGTGACGACATAGGGCGGGCTACTGGGGCGTTAAGGGGAAGACTGGGAGGTAAAAAGTGCGTTTTTGGCGGTATATGGGGGTAAAAAGGCTATTGATTGGAAAAGCTTTGGGAGCTTGTTGGGTGGAATTTTGGGCTCTTTTCGTGGCATTTCCGGGGTTTAGAGGCCCTATTGGGGTGTATCTTTGTACATTATTCACGACCGTCAGGATTATAGCTCTGGTTTACAAAGGCACAAATCATTTTGATCAGCGTCTGATTCCTGCCCTGTTCACCTTGGCATCTCATCCAGAGTTTTTACGCATGTTGGGGCCACCTCCGGCGGCGTCGACAATATGCCAATAGCCTAAAAACACCGCTCTAAATCATGAGGTTAGATTCTAGATTTTTAGCGTCTGATTCACGTCCTGCGGACTTCTCCATCACATACAAACTTCCGATGCCGCTCGAGGGTACCCCTGGCGGCGTCATCAGGGTGTCAAAAGCCTGGCGACACAACTCCAGTTTACGAAGCCAAAATCCTACGCTCCAACGTCCAATCTACGCCCTCGGAATCTTGTTACTCTTTTGAAATATGTCATGCTACTCGAGGGCACCTCCGACGGCCGCAGCTAGGTGTCAACGACTTTGGAAACCACCCCCAGCCAGACTACGTTGTCACAATCCTAGCATTCGCGGCCTAATTCACACCTCGAGAGCCTTTACATCCTATCCGACTCGCTCCTGCTACTCCACGGGTCCCCCAATAGCGCCAGGTAGGTGCCAAAAGCCAAGGATTACTTACACCTCTAAAGCATGAAATTTCAATCTGAGAGTCTCACGTCCGATTTTGACGGAGTACGTATTCTTAGCCAGCTAGCCTACGGAGTATGGTACGGTTAGCTCGGCTATCTTGATATAGAACACGGTTCCTATACTTAGCCCACACAGTTCTACGGTACGGCTACGTAAGCCTCCACACACACAGAGTATATATACGGCGTACGTAGCCTAGATAGATGCTCATCCAATACATCACTTACCTCGTTCAATGCATTGTTTCACCTCCATCCTCAGATTTAAACCCTCGAAATCTTTACATCTTATCTGGAATAGTTCAGAGTCGTTGAAGCCCTTCAAACGGTGCTATCAACCTTCCCGATACGTTTGATGACTCCTCTTCTAATATGCACTGTGAAGACCTTGACATGCTGGTGCCATTGGTTTATGCGTGTTGGAGCACCCCACGGCGGAACTAGCCGTCCAAAAAAGCCCTAATACATCGCCATCTAATCTATACGGTCTTAACTTTTCGATCCTATCCTGAAGTTCTATGCAGCTTAGAGCCACGCCCAACGGCGCTTTCAACTTTCCAAAGCGTTCAGACTTTTCATTGGTGTAATATACACCGTCGGAACCTTTACATCTCATCCTGAAATTTGAGCCGTCGTCCATCCATGGGACACCTCAGGCGATGTCAACCACTTGTCATCGGTTTCAATTCATATCAGCATCAATATCACCAAATACAAATGTAACAACTCGTCTTAAATATGTGACCACCTTCTGTGACCTTGAAGGACTATTTTCAACCGCTGAGCTTCTTACACCTTGTTGACGCCGCCGAAGGTGCCCTACAGCTGCATAAAAAGCAGAAAGGATGTCAAGGCCATCACATCATGAATGAGGCGTCGAGAATAGTGAACAGTCAACGAATCAAGGACTCCATTGGAGGTGCCTCAATGCTGCAACTTAATTGCCAGCAAGGTCCGGCTGTCATGATAGATTAGAGCGGTTCGTTTGGAGGGTAAATGAATGTAGTGAATAGAGGAACTTGTCTTACCCCTACGCATATGCCCGTTCTCGCAACGCCACCTCTTGCTGGACACATGAAGGTTGTCTCCGTCCGGAAGCCCAACGATTCGCCACAGGGAGTCAGTTCCAACGCCGAAAAGAACATTCTCACCCTTTTTCGGCGAAGGAAAGGCCCTTCCAATTCCTCGATCTTTCCCCTGAGATCCGCGCCATCGTGTACAACAAACTAATACACCGTATCCTCCCATCTGCTACAACGGCTTCCCCCGTGACCCTCTAAACCACCGCATAGGCATCCACTTCGGCTCCAACACTACATGAACTAACCCGTACCAATCGTCCTCGTCAACAGACAGCTCAACAACGGGTTCACGGCCGAGCTCTGTCGGCACCCCTTCCACATGATGTTCAACATCGGAGGCCTCAGCGTATGGACGAGTAAAGATTAGCCGCACATGTCTTGCGTCCATGGATATAGGGCCGGGGTATATTCTTGTTAGCTACTGATGATGGCCGAATGTATACCAGACATCCGATCTACCAAAACTTCGGAAAAAGCATTGGTGTAGTCTCTTTCCAATGCTGGTAGTCCTTGCGATCACCATATCGCTTATCGTACTTGTTCTCGCTGAGTGGGATTCCTGAAACCTGGTATACGTTAGCAATGTGTGCAACAAAGCTAGTGGATACAAAAGGTAAAAAGAGACTAAAACGAACCTTCAACAGTAGGAACGACACAAACGCCGGACTAACCGCCGCCATCCCCAAAACCGTCGCCCTTCCCCCAAATGCCCCCGACAGCCCCAACCCAACCTGCGCCGGATACCTCACCAGCAATCCCCCCGCCGCAACCGCGATCCCCGTCCACAGCGTCATCTCCCCAAAGTAATTCGGATGCCGACTCTTCCCCCACAACCCCCTCGTCAAGAACTCCTCACTATGCTTCTTCTCTTTCTTCTCCTGCACCCACTGTGACTTCTGCCTATCCGCCGCAATCTCAAACGCCAGCCCAAACACAAACAACCCTATACCAATCGCATCTGTAAGAAAAGGCGCGACAGGGAGGACACTAAACGCATCCCCCACGTTCTTAAAGCGATAGAGGCTAAACGCGCTACGCGGAAGCGCATTAACCGCAACAACGGGCATAAGACACAGCGAAACCCACGTCGCCTGCGCCATCCACGCGCCAAAGAACTTCGGCGGCGACCTGCGGATCTCGTCGAAGCGGGAGTCGTGGCCGTCGGCCGAGATGCGCTTAAACAGATAAGTACCAACTGCATATACCATCAGTCTTAGTCATTTTCGTGCAATTGGGAGTATTTGGATGCAGTCTTACGTCTCGTAGCCCAGATCCCCACGGCAGCGCTCAGCAGAGCCTGTCGCCAGAACCACAGGCCCTGTCCCGGCGCTGGCGCTCTCAGGTACTCGAGAAGGCCGCCGCTGGCTGCGCCGGCGGCGCGAGCGCGCAGGTAGGGCAGGCTGAGGCTGAAGGCAGTGCAGGAGAGGTAGGTTAGGCTGCCGGAGAGGTCGTAGAAGCGCTCGGATTGCGCGGCTATAGATGGGACGGCGAAGGCGGCTTGGATACCGTAGGCCAGAGCTACTGATGGGACCACAGTTCGAAGGAGCGGGTTGCGGAACGCTGTTTGGGCGAGGAGGCTGTTGAGTAGACCAGGCATACTGAAGGGTGTTGTTCAGGGCTGGTGGGGATTGAAGGGTTGTGTAAGTTCAAGCACACTAAATAATATTTTCTGGAATGCAAGACGCGTCTTTATACGAATCAAGCTTGCAGCCTGTTGGCAACATGACCGAGGCTGTAAACACCGAAAGACCGTTGCCTGGCCGTTGTTGACGTTGATATGGCGGGTCTGCATGGGGGTGGTTGATGGTGGGCCCATGGTCCATTCGGCTTCGAGATCGACGTCGTCATAGACAGATCGTCCCTTGTCGTCCGCCAAACTCACATGATTTACAGTGCTTTAACGGCTCACACTTTAGTTTATCGAGATCGATTGAGAAGGGATTATTGACCGTGTCATAGAAGAGGATGTTTCCTATTTATAGAAACTTGATTCGAAACACTAAGTTGAAGTCTTCACGCCATGGATTCTGATCCTCACATGAACTGTGTCCAGGACGTTATACGCGAATTGTTACACTTTCGAGTTGTTAGTGAATGAACTTGTTCGTCTCGTACGACGTAGCGATCTAATGTTTCTCCGCGAGTAAATAGAAATGCCATGATTGTGAAGTCAACTTAATTTATAGAATTTTAATCAAAGGCTGAAGCAACCAACAAAGTCCACTTAAGAACTCATCACAAAGACACAAAACCAAGTTAAGACGAGAGACTGCCATGTATGCACAGAGACCTTCCTACCTACATCCAGGAAATGCCACATAACGCATCCATCCAAAACGCCTCGCATACTCCCCACGCCTCGCGACCCATCCCTACAATCCGCAGAACCCAATAGCAAGCGAAAAACACAGACCAAGGTATTTGCCGCGAAACAACAACAATACAAGAACCCCCTGCTTTCTCCTCTCATTTCCTAAACCCGGCTGCCACATCCTCCATCCGCCACTCAATCTCCACCTCACTCGAATACACCTCCTGGTTGACCCTCACCGCCCTGTTCCAGATATCCTCATACATCTTCTCGCACTCCTTCAGCACCTTGGCAACGAGGTTACGACTGAGACCTGGATCATCCGCATCGCCGTAGTGTTTGTCGACGCGCTTTTTGAGCGCCTCGATACCGCGACGTAGCTCCTTGCCGTCGTGGGCAGAGACGAGCTTCTTGAAGAGGGGACGGGCATGGGAGGAGCGGGCAGCGAGGCTGGTGGGGGGTGTGCCGGGGGGAATGGAGGAAAGGAGAGATTCTGTGGATTCGAGGAATTCCTGCAATGGGTTATTAGTAATGAGTTTAAATACTGGAGTTCAAGTGCATGACTTACCAACAGCTTGCCCATCGGCCGCCGGATGACGGCATCCACATACAACGTCATATGCTCGTTCATCTCTTCTGCAGCCTTTTGACGCCATTCGCCGAGTATAATGTCTCCCCGCTCGTCGACTTCCTCGATGTAGTGGTTCATGTTCTCGATTAGAAGGATGTGATAGTTCAGCGCTTCTTTGTCTTCAGGATCACCTTGACCTTGAGTAGCCATGACAGCGGGTGATTCCTTAGCAATGACCTTCAAGCTCTCGAACATAGCCTTGTTGATCTTTCCATACGCGTCGTCGACCATGACACGGACGTCTAACCGCTCCGGGTCGTCGGCTGGAGGAAGCATATTCTCAATGGCGATTGAGAAATGCGGGAAGGTCTTGATGAACGCAATGACACCTTTCCGCTTCTTGATCTTCACTTTGGTGTCTTCGATAGCTCGAATCTGCTCGTCTACAAAGCGGGTAAAGAGGCCAGTGAGACGCTCCTGTATCTTTTGCAAAGTCCGTGTAATGAAGTCTTGATTGGTGTCCTCGAGCTCGAGGAGCTTCCGGTCGATGGCACACAGCACTCCAACACCTTGTAAGGGGTCTGCCTCGATGGCCCACTGCATCAGGTTCTGCATCATGTTGTGCCAGGTAGAGAACATGTCTTCCATGACCTCTGTGACCCGTTTCGCCATCGCTCGATCAGGTTCGTAAAGCTTACGAGCAAATAGATTCGCGCCATGGCGGCCCTCTGGGGGTGCCGAATTGACCGCATCAGGGAAGTCAATGTTCTCAGAGGTCGTGGCATGGAAGAACTCGGTGATGAAGTTCTGCTCGGTGAAGATGAGAGGTGACATCTCATCCAATGCGCTGGCGAAGGCTTCAAAAGGATGCAGTGTACCCTTCTGCGCTTTGCCTGACTTGGCTTCCTTATCACCAGATGCTGACCGCAGACCTCTTGCAAGCGTTTGGCTGCGCTTGACAGTGAGTTTTCGAGCGGCACCGGTAAGTGACTCCGCCTCCTTCTCCTGAGCGGTAAAAAGCAGTTCCTGTTCGTCTCCGGTAGGTTTACGAGCCAGCTTTTGCCATGCCTTGGCATTGTAGGTCATCTCAGTCAGATAGTGCGGACGTGCTTTCGACTGGTATATGGTAAGAAGTTCATTCCAGGCAAAGTTATCAACCTCTTTGGCGAATAGCATGAGCGGACTATACTTCCACAAGGCGTTCCTGGCAAGGTCATGGACACCGACATCCAGTTTCGTGGGTGGCTTGGAGCTATCTTTGATCTGTCGGTCGATAGCGTCTTTGGTGTCCATTAGGACAGCGCCAAAGGTGACTTCCATGAATTGTTTCAAGCGACCCATGAACATGGTGCTCTCGCTGATATATCGGTCTCTCTTCTCCTGCAGGGCTCTCATGGTAGCAAGCTCACTATTACCGAATCCGATTGTATTCGAGAATTTCGACGGATCTTCTGCGGCACTAGCTCGGCTCCCTTGTGCTAAAGCCGGATCAATGGTGATCATAGCCTTGTACAACAACATCAGTGATGCCTCTATAGCGTCTAGGCCCTCGACTTTAGCTATTGGCGCTGAACGCAGGGGTTCTAATTGGTCAGTAGTAATGGAGATCGTAGTGACCAGCTGATTCAGCTCGGTTTGAAGAAGCTTTTGGTTAGCTGTATGGACTTGAAGACCTTGCCCTTGGGCTTCTATGAAGGCGATGTCATCATTGAGACTCTGCATAGAAATTAGTATGGTTTATGGATGTGCAAAACTTAAAACTTAAGGTGAACTGGAGTACTCACACTAAGTTCGACGTTGTATAGAGTCAATAGGCCTTCAAGCTCGTCACACTCAGCAATCGCTCGGTCCAACATCCTCTCCACAGCATCGACACGGTCATCTTTTTGCTCTAGGTGACCTAGCCAGCTACCGGCCTCGACACGACCAAGTTCTCGCCGAACCTCTGTTTCTAGCATTTCTATTTTCTTAACGTGGAGGTCACTGCTCCCCCACCCAAAGTCGACCAGAGTCGCCTCGAAATCGAGGCCTCTGCCATCTAGTATGCTTGGGTCGATGCCAAGCTTCGATAAATATTTGGTATCATGATTTGACCGCCTCTTTTGCCGTCGGATCTCAACCTCGTTTTCGTTTGCAGACTTGGCTTTCTCTGGGCTTGGTGATCTTGACTTCGACGAGACAACGGCTTCCGAAATCGTCTTTGGCGGACCAGCAGAAGTGGGACTTGAGACGGTAACAGATGGAACATGATCCCCGGTATCTATCTTTGGCACCTCTCTTGACCCTCTTTCGGGTAATGGTGGTTTCTCTGGCTCCACTGGCTCCTCTAGCTCTGCTTTTGGTTCCTCCTTGGGAATCGGTCGTGGCGCTTTGAACACTCCACTAATACCGTCAGCTTCGTCCAAAGGCTTCTGCTGGTCCTTCAAGAGTAATTTCTCTCCAGCACCCCCAGCTCGAGGCTTAAAGGCATTGTAGGCGAAGGCGGCCTTGCGCAGCACATTGGCAACCTCGGTTGGAGGCTTCTTCTTGACCATGGGTCCCAGTCCAGGTCTGCTTACCTCCTCATCTCGAGGCGTGAGGGGCTGTACAGGTGGCGCAGGTTCTGACTCAGCAACTGGAACAGCTGGTTCCGGGGTGGCTGGTTTTGGTTCCCTTGCTCTTATCGGTATTTCAGGCACCGCGGTGTCCGGGGCCGGTTGAGGCGGTTCCGGAGTTCGCACTGGCTCTAAAGCGGGAGATTCAAACGCTCCTGGCATCCGTTCAGTTTCGTCTGTAGCTCCCCTGGTAGAAGGACGGCTTGCAAGAGGAGTCTGAAGAGGAGCTGAGAAATCATCAACAGATTCATTTTCCATACTGCGTTGACTTGCTGGGGCTGATGGCATTGGAGGTCTTCGTCTTTCGGGCGGCACATTCCGGGCGCGATCCTCTAGGAACAGCTCTTCGTTGCGTGAGACTATGGAACTACCATTACTCTGCGCCGTTCCGGGCCGTAATCCTGAAGGCGAAGGCTCTCTTCGGGCAGGAGGGGCATTTCCGTTTGGTCTTCGTCTTTCAGGTGCAGATATTCCCAAGCCAGGTTGCTCAAACGTGGGCTCTTCCACGGACCTTGTATCGTCTGACGGAGAGGGTCGTCTCTTGGGGCTTTGTCCTGATATAAGGCTCTGAGGCAAGGCGTTCATACCACTTTCAGGGGTAGCAGGGCGGTTTTGAGAGACTTCAGAGCGTGAAGATTGTGGCGTTAGACGTTGCGATGAGGCAAAGGAGCCTGCGGTGGAGCCGCCACCTCCACGTTGACCTGGAGGAATTGGCGGAGGGCGCATTTGTTCCCGACTTGGCGGTTGACGCATGCCCCTTTCCATCGAAGGCTGTGATCTAGGCTGCCTCGATGGATCTCTTGCACCGAAATACGGAGCATTCGGTTGTGGTCCATGCAACGACGGATCGCGAATAGGTTGTGGTCTTCTACCATCATCGTCTGCTGTTCCTGGTCGACTCCGCGGCATCGGCGGTGGACGCCCAACCCCTGGAGGGCCTGGGGGTTCTGGAGACGTACCAGGAGGATAGCCACGATTTGGACTCCGCTGTTGTCCTGGCCTTGGTGGTGGGGGGCCTGGTCTCCCTTGTCCAGTTGGCGGCCGGGGTGATAAAGCCCCAGAAGGACCAAGAAGCACCTCAGTTTCTCTGGCAGTGAATCCAATGAGCTCTGGCACTCTTCCCTGGGTGTATTTGCGGAAAATTTTGACGAGGCTGCCAATGAAGAACTCCTTCTCTTTCGCCGTTCCAGCTTCCCAATAGTACGGCTTTGCAACCGTCACGATGAATCCAATATCTCCCGCCCACTCCTTCCTCTTCGCCTCTTCTTCGTTCGTGGGAGTTGAATTGGCAAAAGTCTCCACCGCTGTAAGGTCCTCCATATTCCAGGTCTTGCCAATCGAGAATGATCCATTAGGATTTTCCCGGGCTTTATGCATTCGCACCCTTCCCGAGCTCTTTACGGATACTAGAATAATGCGCGGTTTCTTATTATTAGGAGGCGATTCGGGAGGTGGCGGAGATTGAGGGTACTGTGAGTCCTCCTGGATTCGAATATGCGTGATGTAGGATTCCGCGACTGAATAACAGAATTAGCTTCTATATTTGCGCGAATATATCACTCAAGCTGGAACAAGCTTACGAGCACCATTGGGGTCCGTCTTGCTGAACACGCTCTCTGTAATACGCCTCCGCTCGTCTTCAAACCTCTCGGCGCGGGTCATTCCCCCTGTTGGCGGAGTCCCCATCGCAGGCGCAGGTGGAGAGGCCACGGATGTTCCGGGAGGCCCAGGAGGTTTTCTACCCTCCATACTAGGTCTCCGTCCCCCAGGTGCTCCATTGGGTCGATTGCGCGGCGGTGGATAGGTTCCGTCCATGGTGTACTAGGTATGACGGCGCGATGCCAAACGGGCTTGCCCGTACAAACAGGCAGTACGAAGCTTGCGGTTGTGCTGGGATACAGACCTAAAGCCTGTCATGTCTCTATAGGGTGTCGGTGGGAGCTGGCCATGGAGTTGAACGGGAGTGAATGAGTGAAAGCTGTCCTTGGGTTGACTAAGACAAGCTGGTGGAATGCGACGGACGTTCACCAGGAATCGCCGCACGAGTAATGAAGCTCTAGAAGTGAGGCGTAGAGAGGAGAAGTACCTCAAGGCGATAGCAGGGCGAATATAGGCGTGGGCGGAGGGGACGGTGAATGCCGTCTATGAGGTCCACGGTTGACGTTTGGGCACCCCGGATATCACGGCGCTAGGTCCGAAGCGTGTTAAGCCGCTGGCCTTGACCTCGAGAGTCGTTTCATATCTCAACACCAACGACTTCTATCACGACAACACATATTTCAAATGTCATAGCACTAACAGCAGCATTCAGCTCAGATTTTAAATTCTGCAATCGTGCTTTCTTTTCTAGTAGAAACGTGTCTATTCGATTAACTTGCGTGTTGTTCCTGGTAACTTTTCTTAATAGACTGAGGTTTGTCGACACCACAACCCCTTCCATTGACTTACGGTCTTCCGGCATCGCAGCAACACTCGTTCTGTTTCAAGCCAATATCGAGAGTAGTTTGATTACCTTTCCTGCATGAGACTCACTTGCGACCTGTCAACACCACTCCAGCGCTACAATACACATTTAACGCATCACAATTCCAGAAACAGTCAAGTCAAATCAAAATACCTTAATACTATCTACCCAGCGCTAAGCTTACCTAATCAACCCAAACGATTGCAATTCCCATTACCCAAACCATTTACCAAGCCGAACCCTCCCAACAACCCAATCCCAAGTCCCCTTTATACCCAAACCAGCACCCGATGTACCCCACCACCACAAGCTCCATCCCGCCCCTTCCTCCACCCCCTCCTCTAATACCCCCCCGAATGCCTCACCAACTCACTACCCCTCGATCTCACGTTGTTCGTCGCATGCGGATTTGTCTGGTGTCTTGGAGGGAACAGGTCAGCCACCACTCGCCACAACTCTCCTTTCAATCAGTCGGCCTCCTCAACCTCAATATTCGTCTCTCTCTTATCCGTCTTGAACCCGAACCTCCAAGACAGAGGTGTGTTGGTATACTGGCCATTTAGGCAAAAGTGGGGTAGGGGCGGGACTCACTTTTTGACAATACGCTCAATGGCGTCCATTCCTTTTTCGAGGACATCCATGGTCGGGCCGTATGAAACGCGGACGAAGTCTGTGTTGTTAGACTTCGTTAGCAATGGTGGAGGATGCTGAGTTGCTGGACGTGAACACTTACGATGGCAAGGACTATCAAACAAATCCCGCCTCTTACTCGGGTTCAGATCGAAAAAGATACCCGGCACCACAATGACCTTCTCCTCCAAACACGCCGAAAAGAAGTTCAATCCGTCGTTAATCGCCTCAGGCAAACAGCTCAAATCCAGCCACAGATAGAACGTGCTATTCGGCAAGAACGGTAGCTTGAAGCCCATCACCTCGAGGCGTTGAATCACATAATCGCGCTTCATGCGGAAGTGCGTCTGCAGCGCGCGCATCTCGTGTCGCACACGGTTGGGCTCGAGCATCTGCACAGCGGCTTCTTGGAAGGGCACGTTGGTGCCGCCGTCCAGGTAAGAACCGCACGAGCCGATGGCTTTGATGAACTCCTTGGGGCCTAGAATCCACGCAACACGCCAGCCGGGGAGGCGGAAGCGCTTGGTTAGCCCATCGATGATGAGGACGTCATCCTCATCGACGTCTTCGATGTTGTCGGCAGAGGAGATGACGGTGCCGTCGCAGTCGGTGGTGTAGTTGTAACCCTATGAAGGGTTAGCAAGAGCTTGGACTACGAAGTCTTCAGTGACATTTTCGACTACTTACACAGTAGAACTCGTCCATGATCAGCGTCGCGCGGTCACGGCAGATGTTCTGAATCTGAGCCAACTCCGGATTCGTAATTATCTGGCCAGTCGGGTTCCTTGGATTCGAGGTCAAGATGACCGAAGTACCTCTGGCGATCTCCTCCGCGATCTTGTCGGGATGCAGATGGTAACCGTCCTCCCTAGATAGCGGGATGGGAATAGGGGCGATCTGTTATATATCAGAATCAGCTTCGTTGCATACTCCCTAATCCTATTTCTCCACTTACGTTCTTGAACAGCGACAACATCTCATTATACGCCGTATAATCCGGAATAAAGAACCCCAAATATGCATTGCCCAAAACCGCCGCAATCCTAATCAACCCCGCCCGTCCACCAGGCACAATGCACACATTCTCCCACGTATACTGGCTCTTCCGCCACTTGCGATGATGCTGATTGTACATATTCGCGACCGCTTCTCTCAGCGGTCTAATCCCCGCCGTTGGGCCATACTCACGCCCAGTCATAGAAATATCAATAGTGTGAGGGCGTTCGAAGCAGCCCTGGATGTCGTCGTCAACTTCCGGGGCACCTTGGCCCAGGTTCGCCCATGCCTCTGGGTTCTCGGCGAAGCCGTGCTCGTAGGCGCGCTCGGATGTCCAGACAACGCCGGTGGAGGCGCGGGTTGGGTCGAGACCAGCGTGGGGCCTGTGGCCTTCGTGGGAGGAACGGAATTGGCGATGGATCTTCGAGTTGAGTTCTGCATGTTTCTTTACTTCAGTAGGGCTCTCGGCAGCGCGGATTGTAAAGGACATCTTGTGTGGTGGGGCAATGGGAAAAAGAGAAGGGATCTAGGGGACAAAAAACGGAAGCTACACGGAAACGAAGCTACATAAGAAGAACCCTCGCGTCGAGAGCTGGAAAAAGCGAACTGCACTGCGGGGTACACATTCCCAGGTACCTCAGAGGTACACGATGCACCTGCAGTCCAGCCTCCGTATTCCCCAGCTTACGGGAGCTCCGAAAGAAGAAAATGCAATCAAATCCATCTGAGGTGCATGCCTCAAAACCACCACCAGCACGAGCTCTTTCTGCGGCCATTGACTGGATGCATCGTGAAGGCCCGGAGTGGCCCCAATCACCTCGCAGTAGCAGCAAGCCGCTGCAAACGCAACGCTCCATAGCTCCAGAAGCTGCATGACGTGTGTGGGAAAAGCAAAACCGCAGGTGGTAAGCGCAAAAGAAGAAGCCAACTCACCGCTCTCACTCGGATCCTTACTCGTCGAGAAGCGCCGCTCCTTTGCGAAGCTGCCCCGGCCGGGCTTGACGTGAGGGATTCGTGCTGCGGAGAAGGACATCTTGGACGCTTGACGTCTGCTGTGGGATAGTCCTGGGTGGTGATGTCTTCGAACGGTCGTCCAAGCTCAAGCTCAGTCAACAAAGGGTAGAAATATCCAAATCAACAACGAGCTTCACCAACAGAAAAGTTGGGAAAGTCTGCGAAATAATGTAAGACGAAGCAGCAAGCTGTCAGCGTTCAACACTCAGAACTGAGAACTGCCGTGGGGTGTGCGCAAGCCCGCATATATACTACCCCCTCCCAAAGGCTCCCACCGTCACTCTGCCTCCCTTGCCCGACCTGTTTCGCCATAGCTTCCCACGTACGCCCAAGGGAGCCCAGCAAATGCCAGGATCTCCCATTCGCCATCGGCCGGGCCGTGCCACGCTGCTGGGGAGTGCCCATTGGCGATTTGCCCATCGATGGGAACCGGGCACCAGCAGCGCGCCCAAAAGCTTGCTCCCTGCGGCATTCCCTGCAAGCCCGATGCGCGGGATGCTTAGCTAGCGAAGAAGTGGAGGTGTGGCAGTTGCAGTTGTGGGCCTGTGGCCCAAGGGCCCCCCTTGGATCGGTGAGTGCCAGTTCGCAGGCAGCGCGCCGCGCCGCGTTGTTGTCTCTCCATCTCGCCCGCGCCAGCTGCCTCTTCCCGCAACAATCGCCGCCGAAGCCCCCTTTCGAATCGAATGGTGAGGCAATCTCGAGTCTCCTGTTTTGCGCCGTTGCTCGGAGGGGGGATAATACCTCAGCACATCAGCGCCAGCCTAACCCACGGCCCCCTTCCTCTTTGTCAACTCGCACGGAGGCGATCGTGCAACGCGCGCCCGCCGGTTGCGCTCCGTCGGCCAGATGAGGAAGGGTTCTAGAAGAAATATCTCATGGCCGCCATCCATGGGAGATTTAGCTTTCGCCTCATTTGCGGCGTTCCGGGATTGATATCAGAACTCCAGCCTCACGGCAAATCGGGTCCATAGCCCGTTCCCATATTCTACGCCGTAAGGATCTCAGCCACAGGGATGAAGCAAGTCTCGCAACTGCTCATCACTCGTGCCAGCACAGTGTCTCAAACGCCCGTGAACCCAGCCCCCAGACCCCCTCGTTAAACGGGTGCGAGTCTCATGTTTCACCTCTCGAAAGTGGTTGCGTCGCAGTGGCCACCGTAACCCACGCCCAATTGCCCGATGCTGACGGAGCGTGCGCGCGTGCGTGTTCGTGTCTTCTACGGCCGAAGGCAACGCAACGAACCGACACCTACTGCGCGATTAATCTCACAGCGCAATGAATCATGAACGGAGGTGATGATAGTACAAGGACAACTGTGGTTACACTCTATATACAGCACCAGCCACAGCCACCCCCTTTCTCACTATCACGTCCATAATGGGATCCTAATACACAAAACACTTGCTACCATAATACAAATCTAACAAATAAAATCGCTCATCCAAATCACTCAATCGGCTCCTCCTCCAACAGTATCTTAAAGCTAAACGGCTCAAACGGCACGCCGTCGCCCATGAAATGCTTGCTCATTGCCTCGACCCAATGCAGCCGTAGACTATGCAACATGGCGCTCGTGCCCTCCATAACACACAGCACAAAGACCGTGAGTACGAACCAGAAGTAGAAGATAACGACGATGGCGATCGTGCCTACGATTCCCTTCATGCCGAAGGCAATGTTCATCGTCATGTCCCACAGCACGATGGAGAGGCGTTGATGTGCGAGGGAGAGGGCCCACAGACGGAGGTAGGAGGCTGTGTGAGAGACGCAGTTGAGACAAAATTCTAGAGATCGAAGTGTTAGCTACTAGCTCGATAGTTTTAGAGTGACTGAACTTGACTTACCGATCGTGTGGATGATTTGGTGGATCATGATTTCTGAAAACTCGAACTCTTCGTGCTCTTCACCGTGTCCGATATCCTGTGTAATCATGGCAACACCATCTTCATCATCGCCATAGCTGTCCCGACCACCGTTCAGAGTCTGACCTTCGTCATCGTCGTCATCGTCTAGTGCGCTGACCCTGGTGCTCTCGCCAATACCACGGTATCCCAACGCGCGAGCCTTGTTGTGCTCGTAGCGGAGGTAAAATGGCTTCAGGAAGAGAAGGACCGGGACGCACACTAGAGCCAAGAGAAGTAGAATGACCTGCACAGTAGCTTGGCCCTTGTACAGTGGGGCATCAGGGTTCTCGAGCGTGCCAGGTTGGAGGAACATGTAGATCAGCATGTTGAGAAGACTAGGAGGATCCTGTCCGATGGCGATCCAGTCGACACACCACTTGTAGACGATGGTGCAGGCCAAGTAGCCAAAGATTGACTGGAAGAAAATCATGCCCGGTACGAAGTTGCCCCAGATGTCAATCGGCGTCTTGAAGTAGCGAGCGTTAACGAGGGACCAGCAAAGGGAGAAGGTCATCTGTTGATGTTAGCCAAAATGCAAAAATTTAAATTGTTTCCATCAAAATGGCTTACGTGACACCACCCGAGGAGAATACTGAGCTTCATCTTGTAGCTGTTGGAGAACAACAGATCGTTCTCGGTATCATGCCACTTCCAATCCAAGCCAAAAGGATATGTGTAGCCCTGGATACGTGTTGCATCTGGACCAGCTCCATCGTTTTCCCACTCCCACATAGATGTGAAGAAAGGCAGTTCCTTTGAAAACGCATCACAGTAGATCAGGCCAGTATACATAGAGAAGATTCCCATCATCAGGACAATGTAGCGTCCGTAGAAGATCATGGAGAAAAGCTCGTCGAGCTTGCTCCGCAGTAGGGACTTCTCATAGTAGATCATGGCCAAGGCAGCGAGCAACAAGATGGAACCGTGTCCGAAGTCACCGAACATGACGGCGAACAGAAAGGGGAAAGTAACGATAGTGGGTAAACCAGGGTTGACTTCGCGATACTTGATGGTACCGTAAGCATCGATGATGGTTTGGAACGCAAGCGTAAACTTGTTCGTCTTGAAGTAGGTCGGTGGTGTCTTGTTGGTCTTGACCTGGTTCACAATAGTCGGAACAGAGAGACCAGCACGGTCGTTGACATCCTGGAGGGTCGATTTGATCAATCCAAGAGCATTGGTAGGTGCCCATGCTTCGGCGATGAGGGTCTTCCGTTGATGATCGTAAGAAAACTTATTCAAAGTTTGGTAAACAGCCTTCTCCTTCTTGATAATGATCATCCATGCAGCCAAGCTACGTCCAATAGCAGTCAGCTCAGCATCCAGCGTCTGCTTGGTGTTCCTTAAAACGCTCGCCAAGTCGCTCAATCGAGTATTGACCTCATGGATCTGGTCCCGGCGCAACTCGCTGTTCTCGTCCACACTGTATAGGTCGGCACCTAGCGATTCGGAGATCTTGCGGATCTTAGCGATGATTTCCTTGCCGTGTGCGAAGATAATGAACACGTTCTTGCTGGTTTCCTCGTTCGTCTCTGGGTTGATGATGGGCTCCGGGATCTCAGACTGGTTCATGTACAGATTGCCGCGCAGCGTTCGCCAGAGGATTCTTTCAAATGACGCAATCCGTTCCCGGGGAATGACTCCAGCGACGAATCCGATATTCATGACGGAGAAGGAGCGGTCTCCGCCAGCTTCGCCATTTTGCCCGTTTTGTTCAACGTCGCGAAGGAGGGGCGCATCGTCGTTATCAATCGAGTGTCGGATTTCCTCGGTCTGGCCGCGAGCCTATCATTAATGTTAGTAGGTTGCATATGTGAACCGAGTCCAGTATTGCTATAATCCTACCCTGTCGAAGAAGCCACCAGCCTCTCTGAGCACCCAACGCCACTCCGTAAGCTCGACCTCACGCCTCTTCAAAGTCTCATAGCTCTCATTGAGCGAGGAAATCCGATTCTCCAAGCTCTGACTCTTATCCGCAAGTTCATCAATCTCAGAAGCAGAAGGCGAGGTGAACGGGTTGTTGAAGTCGTAGATAGACCTCATCGGAATGGATGCCTTGTCCATCTGCGCATGGAAGTATCCTGACCCATGTCAGCTTCATACACCCCCAGTATCATAATATTGACATACGAAGCTGCCTCTCCACATTGTCTAGGCGACGGATCTCCTGCGTGAAGGTACGTTGGAAGGCGGTGGTGTCGGCATTGAGCTAGCAAAAAGCAATCGTGTTAGCATCCAAGATCATCTAGTTGGTCTACGAACACTACAGAAATGAATACAAGAGTTCCCAGCTGCACTTACATCCCGAAAGTCCATGACACCAAGCTCTCCGAGGGCGGAGACGACCTCGCGCCCTATCTCATTGGCGATGTAGAGCTGCGTCAAGGACATGTCCGCCGAGCGGAACAGGGTGTCCTGTGGTGGAGCCATGCTGGCGGTTGGGAAGACAGATCACTTGCTCCGCGATGATCCGTCCTTTCGAGAGTGTGGAGGCGATATGCCGGGGATGTGTGAAATAGGATCGATGAAGCTCTGCCTTCGCGATGATGCGGCAAAGATCGCGCTAAGCTGAGAAAGAATGTCACGTGTCCCGCTCTCGGGCTTTCTTTTCACTCATCTGTGAGCATCATCAAAAAAACAACCATCAATACATTGTGAATCATATATATACGTATACATAGAGTCATTATGACATATCTTTTTGTATTCCACAGTTCCACGGTTCATCGTACTTCGAGTCCGTACCACAGGGCCTCATCAGCAGAGAAGCGCCCTACCACCATTCCCACGCCCGGAAGAAACAAACCACGTATGATGTCCTAAAGATGTGTGAAATAAGAAAAACAAACATATAGTCGTAAAGTCATCAAGTACATGTTGCTCCTTGAATTTTTTTTGAAAAGAGGCGAGACACCATGCAGACATCTGGACCCGTACAGTTCACCCTACAATTCATCCTTCATATTCTCTCAGATGAACTCCACAATATCACCGAATTCAGCAATGAGCCACGGCTCAATCTCTTCATAGCCTGGTGGCACGACGATATTGCTGAGTTTGTCGTCGTCATGATTCTGGGAAGCGGCGGTCTCTTTTTCTCCGACAGCATTCTCCCAGCTAGAAGCCATTTCGTCGTCATCTCCGAGATGATGAGGTGGGTGATCAAATGCCTGGTTCCCCGGGGGAACATTCTCCTTATCCGAGAACATCGCGTCTGTACTAGAACGGATATTCGTGAATTTGGAATACCGCGATACTTTCTTCGCAGGGCCTTCATTCCCCAGGTACGAGGTCATAGGCGTGTTTCTTTCAATCGGAGGTTGTGAACTGCTAGTATCGTTGAAAAACAGAGATGGACCTTTCTCAGGAGGTAAGTGCGGAATACCAATTACTGAAGATGGTGTTTGATCCTGTTCTACAGGCAGACCACGAGTACCCATTGTTGAAGACGAAGAATGAGCTTGAGTTGGAACCTCCCGCATGAAAGTGTCTTCGTTCGAATTTTCCATAACAGCTTCGTCATCCATTAGTGCATCAAAGTCATCATTGAAGTAGCTGTCGCCGTAATCTTCGTTGTCATTGTCCCACTGCGTGTCTTGAAGATCCTGAGAGTCCGCCAGGCCCACCATTACAGCGTCAAGTTCTGAGTCATCACCATTGAACATAGATTGCTCCTCGCCCGCGGCAATATCCGGAAGTTGTTCCACATCATCCTCAATTGGATGCCTGATTTCCCCTGGAATATTTTGCTTCTCAACAACAAACTTAGGTCTTGAAAGAGCCTCGGCTACTTTTGGAACATCCGTTGGTGAGGTCAGGTCGTCCATCCACCCATCTCCATAACTAGTTTCCGTAGACGGCTCTGTGGCGGCACCGTTGGTCATGAAAGACAAGGTCGGTGTGTCTCCATTCGAATAGGAATACGCTGGCTTCTTGTGCATGACCGCCGACACCGAAGCTGGCGGGTCCTTCTTTTGAATACTCGAATGAAGCTGATTCAAGTGGACGAAGTCTCGAGGTCCGTGAGTTGCGTAGTTCTTTCTCTTATCGTCCTCTGTGAGGTCCACCTGCTCAACAGCGGCTGAGCTCTTTCGCTTCGATACGTTGAGCTGTAGTTTGGATTGAGTCTTGTCCCTAGAGCCTTTCGATTGCTGTGCCTGGTGGGAATCCTTTTGAGTACTGGTAATTTGTGATGCTGCAGCCTTCTTCTTAGCCCTCTTAGGTAGTTTGTCGAGCCCATCGCGGCAGCACAAGTGTTTACACTTGGTCTTGTCACCGCACCTATGATTGCACGCCCATTTCCCGTTCTCAAGCCTGCGAGGTTCGTCCTCCACTTCTTCCTCCGAGTCGTCCGCCTTTCCCTTCCCTTTCTTCAATGCCGCATTTTTGGCAGTGTTGTTCCGAGTTACAGCTGAAGTAGTGCTGCCAAAGTCATCGATGTGGGCGAAGTCGAGATCTCCAACACCGGCAACAGCTAACAGTTCAGCGTCATCCAGTCCGTCGTCTCCGAACTCGTCGCTTGCTTCAGATGCTTTCCTGGTCAGGCCGCGCTCCTCGGCGCGTCTCCGAGACGTATTCGAGGTCGGTTTCTCTGGCTCCTTCTGGGGCTGTGGCTTCGGAGGAGGAAACATGGCAGGGCGTATGTCCGGTTTGAGTGTCGCATGCCGCATTGTCCCAGCTACACAGCCGTGTTAGTAGACGACTCTGGGGTCCATCCTGTTCTCTCACCTATCTCATCGCACATCACATAGCACGTGATTGACTGGTCCGAACTAGTCAAGAGAGCTGAAAATTGTAGGTCCTGGCCCTTCCCGAGTTTCTGCCCACTGCAAGTTGTTAGCTGTTTTGTTGGTACCATTAATAAAATGTGTCCTTATTACCTTGTGCGAGCGAAGTGCACTTTGTGGCCATCAGATGTCTCCGCTAGGAAACACACGTATATAGGTTTATTCCGGTATTGAGTCGCTGGCTTCTCGTTCATGAACCCAATTTCAGCCCTAACTTGAACTTTGACGCCCTCGCCACATTTCGCAACCTAGATCTGTGATAAGCATAAATCCGAACGCTGATATAGGTAGGCTCCACTTACTGAGTTGGGAATCAAATGCACGGACACATGCAGCTTCGGGAAGTTCTTCAACCCAGCAAGAAGTTTCAAGCCAAACGGAGGATTCTTGCCGAGTACCATCTCTATCCGATGAGCTTCGGTATTCTCAAGGGCTTCAATGGAATTGATGCCTCCGTTGACAAGCTTTCTGACCGCAACTATTCCAAGCTGATCAATCTGCTTGATCTGCATTGGGCTGTCATCCCAAGCCCGGGCACCAAGGCTGCGTTCCAACATCAAGGCGTTACGAATGGCTACCGAATCCTCCAGGTTCAGTTCACAGTCGATGATACAACGGACGAGGCGATTGATGTGCTTGAAGATGATGGAAGTCTCGGTGAGGTATTGCTGTCTGTGCTTCCCGGCTTTCTCGTTAAAGGAAAGCTCAGCTCCGCCGAGGTGAGCTTGTATGATCAGTGACGCCTTGTGCATTGGTAGAGCCAAGTCTACAGGTATTTGAAATCTGATTGACGGAGATCTGTTGAGTTCTTTGTAGAGCGGCTTCTCTCCTCCTCGAAAACGTAGCTCTTTGAACTCGAAAGCCTGGGCAAGTGCAGAAAGCTACTGCTTGTGTTAGCAAGTTACTTCCATTAGATTGAGGCGGCGAAAGAGGATAGTGTCTTACGATATCAGATATTTTTGCCTTCGGAGGCAAAGCCAGAAAATGTCGCATGGTCTCAAATTGCACATAGTAGCGTGCCATAGCATGACCAAATTCAGTACATTTCAATGTCTCACCTGCCGTCACAAGATTGGTATCTTGAAGCAAGTTAATGTCCCTCGAGCAGATGCTGTCCAGTTGCTCATCGATGTCTTGTCCGCTTCTTGCGCCTTCAAGTTTGTAGTGTTCTGGATTCTGCTTCAAGCGGACGAACAAGAAAGTCCCAGCTAGCCATTTCTTCGCCGTTGGAAGGTTTGTGATTGTTCCGAGGCCAATTTCGGCATTCAGGTGATCAATGAGATTGCGATGTAGACAGCTCTCGAGCAGATCTTGGCCAGATACCATCAGCTCGTATCGCCGAACTTTGTACTGCCTCGTCATAATGACTGCAATGGCGCTATCGTCGAATTGGGGCCGTCCAGCTCGACCGAGCATCTGCATGACCTCCAAGTCTGCATATTCGCTCATGAGAGCGCCAGCCCAGTAGACGGTGTTCTTGATAATGGCAAAGTGGCAGGGTAAGTTGACGCCCACGGCTAAGGTAGACGTGCAGCATATGACATTCAGGTCTCCCTTCAAGAAGCCGTTTTCGACACTCAGTCGATCACTTGGGTTCAGGCCCGCGTGGTGAAATGCGACCGCCGATGATGCACAAGCTGGTCCCGAAATTAGTTTGGGCTTGTAGTACTGTGGCCAGAAACGGGCAACTTGCTTTGAAGATCGTTATCTGCAAACGATATCTTTCTCGTTGGCGCCTCCCAATACCGATCTCTAGGCCCTTTCCTTGCCCACCAATTCGCAAGGAGTTTTGCGGTGGCTACCGTTGAGTTCCTAGTAGGACAGAACACCATGATTGGCTTTCGTTGTGAGTATTTGGCAATGACCTCGGGAAGCCTAGTGACGATGTTAGCATTTCATCGCTCGTAGATGACGACAGGGTTGGTCTACGACATACTTGTTATCCAAATACTTCTCGAATGCGAATTCATTGCTGTTGTTCGATTGGTATCCACATACGTATTTCTGAAGTTTCACAGGCCTGAACTCTTCACCGAACTGCTCACTTGCAGCGGGTTGACCTGGATGGTTCGTGTCCTTGCCTAGCCAGGACGCGACATCGTCGAAGTTTGGTACTGTCGCAGACAAAGCTACGAACCGCACATCGGAGCTCGCAGATTTCATGCGCGAGACGACCGCTTCGAGGGTTGCGCCGCGCTCATCCTTGAGAATGTGAACCTCATCAATGAGAAAGAGCTTGATTAGTTGCATTAATTTCTCGTGATCTTTCCACTTCCGGGTCATACTGTCCCATTTTTCTGGAGTGGTGATGATGATACTAGCACTTTGAACATTTCGAATTTGTGAGATTGCACTATCACCTGTCAGTTCTTCACAACGCAGTCCCAGTGGACCGAACTTCTTCTGCCAGTCACGTTGGCGCTCAGAACACAGCGACTTGATGGGAGCCTGATATACGATTTTGTACTGCCCGCTGGGGTATTGATTGATGGCGCGGCAGATAGCGAGTTCCAGTACTGCTGTTTTACCACTACCTGTCGGCGACGCTAGGACAAAGTTGTCGCTGAACTTGTACACTTGCTGGAAACATTTTGACTGAATTGCGTTGAACAAGGGGAATGGAAATATGGTTCGAAGGCGATCGGGTAGTTCAGTGACTGGGACTAATGCGATGCCCTGAGCCATTGGTGGAGCATGTGGCAGATCGATCCGTTTCGGGGCAGCCCTGGCCTTGTGATACGATGGCTCGAAAGCAGAGCCTTGGCTCTGTGACGGTTCTTGTCTTGTTCGCTCCTCTTCCAACCGCCTCTTGGGAGGTCGTGGTATCTGTGATCCAACGTCATTTCCGCGTTGGCTCGCTCTCATGGCCGGACTAGACAGCAATGCGTGAGGGTCTGAGCTAGACTCGGGGGCTGGTGGACGTCTGTAGGTAAATTTTTCTGCTTGAGAGGTGTCAGCCCGCTTCCTGTCAAGATCGTAGCTGTACGCACCTAGCTCTCGAACGTCTGGAGGTTGAGATGCATTGAGTGGACCTGTGTAGCATTGTTAGTATGGCTCCGGTCATCCCATTTCGTAGACACCAACCCTCTCGCAGACTCATGCTCATTTCTGGTGGCGTTTGCATTGGCTGACTTGCTAGAGCTCTGTCGTCGAAGTATCGAGAGGACTTCAGTGCTAAAGAGAGTCGGGCTCGACCTTGTTCCGCTTGTGCCTGTCTGTCCTCGAGAGGCCTTCGCATAAGCTCTTTGTCTGCAGATTGTGAGTGATGTGTGCAGCCTTATGCGGATTGGAACCTGTACCAAATGCGTCGAAAAGAGTTTCAATTTCTCCCACGCTGAACTGTCGAGGCTGTTCGTATCGATACTCAAGCTCGCGGCGAGGGCCTGGTTGGAGTTGCTCGTATCCTACCGCGGACAACGCCTGGGCGGATGGAGGCCCTTGATGGCCCTGTTCGAGTTGGTCAAGCATCTCCCACATCGAGGCATCTTCCATGGCTAGATGTCAGGCATTGGCAGCTCACGGAAAGGACACGGGGGCCTAGATGGCTGAGATATGGTAGAAGTAGGATGGTAGGTTGAGAGGATGGGAGCTTGAGATGCAGGTGTGTGGTTGACGTTGACATTGGCTCAGAAAAGCGAAGGCACGGGACCTGCGAAACCACAACCCCTAGCATAACGGTTTCAGGCAATTCTTTCAATGCCTTTTAGATATACAGATACACAGAACGTCCCTAAAAGCCATCAATGCGCCTTTGGTTCATGCAAAGCTCGTCGTCATACCTGTGACTTCGAACCACGTGCCGGCCAATTCCAAACGCACCACATAAAATGCAACGCCGCCACCATTGTTTTCCTTACCGAACCCTAAACAAATGCATCCTTCGTATGACGTATCGGCGAAGGCCAAAATCTTTCAGTGAACCTTACAGCTCATTCATGAATCCAAATGCATGCAACACCCGCAAAGAGCCTCCATACCTAAATGCACCCCCTGATTGACGAACCTATGTGCGACGAAGTCTCATCATGTAAGAAAACTCAACTACATTTACGCATCGCGCTTTCCCAGCGACTTACGCTCCGAGCCCTTCCGGAAATGGTGCCGTTCTACGGTCGGTGTTCCGGGCCGTGAGGTCGACAGGCCCTCAGATCTCAAAGGAGACTTTGCAATCGACGACGCTGGGGTGCGTTCAAGATCAAAGTAAGATGGGTTGCCATCAATGGTCGTTTTCTCGTAGTCTGCGATCCGGATTGGTGGCGGTCGCATGCGGTCGTTGCTGCTATATAGCCATGTAGCAAACAAAACAACAGAGGTACCGAGCAGATACTGGAGAGCGTTAGTACACTTCAGGTGCATGCGAGTGAGGGAATGACCTACGTGCGCGGTGATCGAAACGTCGAAGAACCAGACGCTCGCTAGGAAGCTGATGATAATGCTAATGCTCGTTGAAAAGTTCTTTGCGATATTGTCTGCATAGTTAATAACCATGGACACCAAAACACCACCGAACGCTTGAAATGCAATTGTAGTCCAAACGATCCAGGTATAGCCCACGAAGAATCCTGTCTTCGCAATCTTTTCGCCGTCGATGAAGATTACGCCAATAAACCCAGCCGCGAATATCGACCAGAATGAGAGCTGTACATTCGCCACCCACAGAGAGGACGCTGCGTTCGAGTCCTTCAGGATTTTCTCGAAGGAGACTCCAGCAAGCCCAGAGAGAACGCACGCCGCAATGACAGAAGCCAAGCCGATCGTGCCGTTCAATACTGGATTCTGCATAGCCACATCCTCCTCAATGCCTTCGTATGTGGCAGAGCGCTTGGACAGTTGCCGTGCCGCTGTGCTACCCAAGTCGCGAAGCTCCTCGATGGAACGTGGCCAGAAAATTTGTGATTGCGCCTCTTGTAGAGATTTGAAGCTGGACGAATCGCCTCCGTGAGGCCACTGTACGATGATGACTCCAATTGTAAGGAGGACCAATGATCCCCATTTCCGCGTGGACAGCGACCTCCCTAGCAACGCAACACTGAATATCGCCGTCGTGAGGATCTTAAGTTGATATGTGACCTGGAACGTGGCCGCGTCTAGATTGCTCACAGCCGCGTATTGTAGTGTGTTTTGCGCAGTGTAGAGGACTGCGGGAATTGCCAGCTTCCAGCTGTCGCCCGTAAAGACCGCCGCGAAGAGGTTGCCAAATAGGTCTGACGCAGATGTGTTCGAAGGCAGCTTGCTAGACATGTCGTATAGAGCCATTGTGAGGGAGATTCCTAGTTTGATGACTTCGTTTAGGAGGACGGCGGTGGAGGCAAAGTATCGATGGGTGCCATTCTGTGGCATTATCCGCGAATAGTGCATAATCTGGCAATGTGTCAGCGCCCGGCTTGTCTTGAATATTAGAGTGTTCCTAGTAGTAGGACATAATCCCACAGCAACAGGGTTCTTACCAGAATGAGGGCGGAGTTTTGGAAAGTGAGCTGCCAAATTTATCAGTCAAGCCTTCCACAATTTCTCTGCGGGTAAGGGCACATACAGCGACCAGAGAGATAGTCTTCATAGGAAGACCTCCCCATGAACCGCCTCTGCGATTCGCGTCAATAGCCATGGTGCCCCCTTTCGTTCTTCGATGTTTGCGCTGCGGTTGGCGACAGGAGCCGAATGGTAAGAGCGTTTAAACTAGGGCGATGAAGCCTGAGAAAATCTGTATAGGCGGCCGTTTACTGTAGAACTAAAGGAGTGTGGGTAGGTTGGCAAGCTTACAAGTGAACCATGGCGGACGGGCTGTGAAGCCGAGCCATGACCACGGCTTGATGTCGGACGCGATCCTGGAACAGGTGCCCTGATGCCCGCGGCCGATCACTTCAGACGCCGCAAGTGACAGCATCACGGGGGACCAACAGCGTGCCTTGACGACGGCTGCGGGCCACTCACCAGCCCCACAAACCGCCTGGATGAGATCGTCTGGAGTCTGGACGGCTTCGATCCAGGTCACACGCTGCGCCGATTTTCCTGCCAGCACCGAAAGCACCGAAAACACCTCCAAGCATCAACCGTATACATTCTAGCAGCAACGCAGCCAAGTCCTCTTGATGGCCGGGAAGATGGGGAGCTCCTGGCCGCTGACAGTCCATCTCCAAGGCTCCAATTACGTACTCATGGTGAGACCTAAAAGCAGCTTCGTGTATGTCATCCATTGGCCGCAAAACACCGCTCCATTAGACCGCTAAATGGTGTCCGCGGATTACGACTGCATATCCGACCGATCCGTACATCCTAATGTATCTAAGATGGTGGCAATCGATGAGGTATTATGTTTATGGCAAGTTTGTTTCATTAATCCGTCGGTTTGTTATCGACCCATTTGCTCTTTCTTACATAAATTTAAGATTATGAGAATAGCAAGTCTCTTATCGTATCAATGAATAGGCGATGAGGAATCGAGAATTGCTATATATTCCAAGTAGAGCTGGAACTTGCTTCTTCTACATTTGAAACGTCTTGAAACATTCCCCTTGCAGTCAACACAGTCCAAATGAGACTACCTTTTGACTAGATACCGACCTACCAGTCAGGGCACCCCTCACAGTGGTGTCGAGTGTGCAAGAATGAACCTCGAGCATGACGGTATCTATGTGCCTATGCTTTGAGGATTCAAACATAATGTAAAAATCAGTGCAGTATGAATTAGACTTCCCTTTGACTAGCTAGTAACCTGCTAGCTGAGTTACTCCTCGCGGTGGTGTCGACGGAGCAAATATCAGGTGTGAACCGCAGAATATCCATGTATCTACGCTTTGAGGCCTCACATACGATGTCGAGCTTCACACAATGGACATTAGACTACCGTTTGACTGACTGGTCACCCGCTAGCTGGGGTACCACATACAGTGGCATCGAGTGAGCAAAGATGGAGCCCAAGTAGTGGCATATCTCTGTGCCTAGACTCATGACCTAGTGTTACATAATAATTCTAAAAGAAAAGAGCGTATCAACAATTCGCAATGCCGAGTCTTTCACATCATGAAGCAGGATATTGACTTCACCCAGGAGCCCTCTGAACACACTACCATATTGGCACTTCAGTAGAGCTGGCTGTGCAATTTCATGACGTTCGGGGCTATATACAGCGTAAATGTGATCATTTTACAGTGTGTTACACAGTGTGGCATGTGAGGAACAAATGTAAATTACTGAAATTCATTAAACATTAGGCATTCATGTGGATATTTCGTCAAGTACACTTTACGGTCAAAGAACGACATATCCACTATCTATGACCCTTTTCCCGACGACTTCTTCTAACAAAACCTCTACTACTCACCACGCCACGTGCCGCTCGTCGTGTCACTCCTGTTGCTTCTTTGAGGCAGAGGGTCTACTTGGCTCGGATCCCTCCACCTATCGTCCAACCCCGTAGCCGTTCCCTTGTACAGGCCTACGCCTGCCTGCACCCAAAGGTTCATACCGAGCGCGTTCTCGTCCGTCTTGTCGTACATTCCGAAGTTCATCACGTCGCCTCTAGGATTCCAGCTCTTTTTCACGCTGATCTCCCCACGCTGGGTCCTCTCTATTGTGGACGCAAAGACGGGGTCTGGGTGCGCGTCCAGGATTCCGGTGAAATCAAGCTGAATTACTGCATCTTCTACGCCGGCAAAGAGGGTAGGCGAGCTTGGGGACGGCAGGGACAGGGTGTAGACTGGAGAGTCGCGTTCGTACCGGTTGTTGTGAGATCGTCGGCCATGTTGGGCTCGGAACTGGTTGACGCCGCGTGGGTTCAGGAACACGTTCCAGTTGTAGTGGGCATCGGACTTCTTCTCCACCTTTGGCTTGGTGGCTCTAGGATGACGAGTGTTGTAGTGACGCTGTGTTGATGGTGGGACCTCGATGTTGTGGTAGGCTCGACCTCCAGAAACGCGCAAATCGTAGACCATAACGGTAGTATGTCGGCCCGTACCTGCAACAATTCTTTCCCGACCTTGGGTTTGGAGTGCATAGATGGTGGAATCGTTTGCGGTGTCCCAATAGCTGCATTCAGATGACGAGGGAGAACGCAAGTCGTGGAGGCGAATGGTGCCACTGTTGTCACCTGTGAGGAAGACCTCCCCAGAGCTACGGCCACCTTGTGACGATGGCGGTAGAGGGATGACCGAGTATGTTGAGACTTCCACAGGAGCTCCGGGTGGGCCATCCAGGCGATGTGAATCTTCTGGCCTTTCGAATTGGTAGCTTCGGATGGGGTCCTTGACTAATCCTGCAGGAGAAACCTCGAGGATGCGGAACGGCTCAGTCGATGGTCCAACCCCAACTCCTAGCTTATCCTCTGACAAGAAATTGAGTCCCCAGATACTGAAACCTTTGAGAGTGACTACTTCTGGAAGTATGTCGATCTGGCTGAAAGCGGAGAGGGACTCGGTCTGGTTCTCTTGATGCATCGGATACAACGCGATTCCAGACACGCCTGAGTCTGCTGCTAGAAGGGGCGAGATAGATGGCGAGAGAGATGTGCAGTGGATCATAATACCATCTGTCGTATAGGACTGTATACTCGAGGTGCGACCTCCGTTCAACCCAATGTTGAGTCTTTGAAGCACACCATCTGCTGTTGCAAACACGATGCTTTCTATATGCTCGGCTCCGGGTGCTTTCTGATATGGCCTAATCAGATGCAATGAAGTGATATCATCTCGCCCTTCCATACCGCCAGGAATCCCGTATCTGAACCATGCAGCGAGGTGCTTGTATTGATCGAAATAGAAATTGCGATCGTCTGGACTGGCAGTGTCATAGAACTCCTGTATGTCACGTCCAGTATTCTTCGCTCGGACGAGCAGTTCAGTCCCAGCACACCAAGTTAAGACCTGCTTCCTCGAGCTCCAGTCGCCGCTAGTCCAGTCCTCGTAGCTGTCTATACAGGGCTGATACCCAATTGTCTGTCCATCCGGGTGCTGCCAGCGCGGAACCTGCTCCCAAGTTGGAAGACTAGTAATGCTGCCTGCCGGTTCAAGATATCGGGCGACGAAGCCTTTGCGGTCCCAATTGCGAGAGAGCGTAGTCAGCCCGTGGGCAGCCTCCCTGTAGTCGTTGGGCAGGGCGGGCGTTGGGAGCGAGGGAAACCGTGTGCGGAGGAAGATCTTCCATCCTTCTTTTGTAGAGAAGTTGTGGAGACGGCGACAGGTGCTTGAGACATGGGAAACGGACTGAGCAGTGTCGAGATAGGAGTAGATGTGGGAGAGGAGCTCAAAGGGGAGTTCGTCGAGCATCTTCTGTGAATGGCTGTGAATGTGTACGTGCTGTGAATGTACTGTGAATGCGCTGTGAACAGACCTGTGAAGTCTACCTGGCTGTGTAGTCAATTGAATGCATCTGGTGAGTGTAGTAGTGACGTGCTCTCGCTGCAGAGATATGTTGTCCTGGGAAGAGAATATGACTCCGATCTGCAGGTGGGGTAGGACACAGTGATGCCTGTTGATGGAACTTTTGGTTTGCGCTTCTTCGGCCCGGACAACGCTGAATCAGTGATCACGTGTAGTAATAGCTGCGTCAACCACGTTAACTCGGGGGATTGGAGCCCTCTTTCACATCCTGCAAGACTCTCGTTCATCCTATTAGTAGTGTTTTGTAGAAAATTGATATGATTCGAGCTGTTCTGTGCCCACGTGATGGGTTCCACTTCCTAGGAACACCTCGCCTCTATCTCAACCTCATTTGTCCCACAATCTGATCAAACAGACAAGAACACTGCTACATCCTAGTACCTTCGTGGATCTGACAACGCTCATATGAGCAGGAAATGATATATATGCTATCATGATTCACTAATATCTGTTTTCCACAGTAGAATATCCTAGCTCTAATGCAACGGTTCGTCCATGGCACGCCCCAGCCTGCCAGACAATATGCAAACTCGGGAATATGCATGCCTCGATGGTAAACGCTAGCAGCCGAGACCACCCAAGTCTTCAGCTCCTGGGTTCGACAGCCAGGATCGAAGGGCATCACGAATGTAACCAAACTGTCACTATTTTAGTGTCACAGAATCGAGGTTGGTTTCGATTATAGCCTCGAGATAAAACTAGGTTTTCAGATTAGCTTTGTGGCCCTCCTGTTTACTTTAGTTTGTCTTGCTGCGTTTGTTGAGCTGTTTCGGTATACCAGCCATGGTGTTCTCGTGCAGGATGAGACTGGATAGGCTATCTATTCCCTAAAGGCGTTCTTAGCGTCGTAGAAAAGAATCGTGATTCTGAAAGACTCTCACTTTTGTAGATCCTAGTAGAAGCGAAGTTCGACGAATCACAGCACGCCTGCCTCGTGCTCCTTCCTTCCACCTTCCTGTCTTCACAACCCGCGGCGGCCCTTCCATTTCACCTTGCTGCCCAACACAATCCACCACACCCACTCTACGACACCCACCCATCTATCACCGCCCTCAACCAGACCGTGCTTGCACTGTCTACGCATAGTCCCAGTAGTCGCCGTTGACAGGTCCATCGAGATGCGCCTCTCACTTTTGATCTTCCTAGCCTTGGCCTCGTTTACCGTCTCGACGGTCCGGGCAGCTACAGGCAATGACGATGGCTTCCAATTTAAGCCGGCGGCCTGGTTTGGGAGGACCACGGATGTTTGCATCATCGGAGGTGGTGCTAGTGGCACCTATGCGGCTGTTCGGCTCAAGGACATGGGCAAGACCGTTACTGTTATTGAAGCCAAGAACACTCTAGGTATGCATCTGCTCCGCTCTCAGTGACTACCACGTCTATTCGCAATGGCAACATAACTAATTAGCTCAACAGGCGGCCACACAGAGACTTGGACCGACCCAGCGAGTGGCCAGACAGTAGAGCTCGGCGTCGAAACATGGCATGTCACTAACGCGAGTATGCGCTTCGTGGACCGTTTCAGCATTGAGGTGGAACATGGGCTAGCACCGAACACCCGTGGTACCGTCTTCGTCGATTATCAGACAGGCAAGAATATGGTTGGAGGAGTTGGGTACGCCTGGAATGATATCCTAGCTGCGCAGGCCAAATACGGCGAGCAGCGTGCCAAGTATGCCAATCTTTCCAGCGGGTACTACCTCGGTTCCCCAGTCCCGGAGGACTTCATGCTGCCGTTCATCGACTTTGCCAAGAAGTATCAACTTGAGGCTATTCTCTATTTCTTCTATCTGCAGCAGCAGGGTGGAAGCGACTTCTTGCGACAGCCGGCGCTTTACGTTCTCAAGGAATTCGATCTGGACCGGGTTGTACACTCAGCAGATAATGTCACCATGAGAGCGAAGGGCCCGATGCACGAAATCTACGACTGTGCCTTGAAGGACCTGGGCGACGACGTTCTCCTCAACTCGAGCCTCGTCAAGACCATGCGATTGCGTCGCCGTAACAACAAACCTGGTGTATTCATAACCGTCGAAACTCCATCCGGCTACGAGATTATCCAAGCGAAAGCTCTACTCATCGCTGCGCCACCTACTAGCACCATTCTCGACAGCCTCTGGCTCGAAGACCAGGAAACTCGTGTCCTCAGCAAGATTGTCCCTCACTACTATTACACCGGTCTGATCAATTCAACTGGCCTGCCAAACAACACGGTGTACAATTTCGCTGCCACTAGCACGGAATTCCACATCCCGGAAGTCCCAGGGCTTTACTGGTTCCGAAGCACCAGCATCACCGGAGTCTTCGACTTCAAGTACGGCCACAATGGTACTGAAATGAGCAGCCAAGCCATCCAGGATGATATTATTGCCAAAGTGCGTACTATGCACGCCTCCGGCGACTTCAAAACCACCGGCGATTACAACCCGCAGATCGTCAAATTTTCCAGCCACAGCCCGTTTGACTTACAGGTCTCCCCCGATGATATTAGGAACGGCTTCTATCAGCGGCTGTATGCGCTGCAGGGACTGCGGAGCACATACTATACTGGAGCGGCGTTTGGAGGGCACGATTCTGGAGAGCTCTGGGATTTCACGGAGGCGCTCGTGTCGAAGATCGCGGCGACATTGTAGTCCTGGAGTCTACACTTGTTTCGTTCTTTCTCTGGATTCAGTCTAGACAAAGTAGATTGATGTTTTCCATGAGTCTGAATCCCAAGGGCCTTTGGCAGGGATGATGTGAGGGGGGTACTTTGACGGTCAAGAGTACGTAGCTAGCTACCTCAGTCTGATCAGCAATGAAGCGTTTCATTCTGACTTCTTTGCCCAGGGCTTCAAAGTCTATATAACTGCGGCGGTGTGATATGATTGGTCATGCTGTGAATGTTTTGCCCCTCTACAGCTACGAAATTTATGGACAACATGTCCTTTCTTCAACTCTAAGCTTTTAGATTAGTCTACTATACTTTCTGACTGAACTGCTTCTTCATGGCCCGGAGGGTTACAGACACGTGATGTGCCAAGATCTGGCTGAACGAACCTTGGCCCCCAAACTCGGACCCCGGTCTCGGGAGGACCACGACATCACACAGCCTCATCGCCGCAGCTGTAGAGATGTTAGATAGCCTCCCCACCACAGTCCAAGCGGACACTCCCCTGTCCAGTATCACGGCCCACCTCGTTATTACCTTGCGAAGTCTGCACTCATGTACTTCCCGTGACGGCTTCTGTCAGAAACGCGCAGCTCCCTACCGCCTCATTCTTCAGCCTTGGGCACCGAATGGAAGCACCGTTTGTTGTGAAAGAACGTAGCTTCAGCAAGATACAGCAGAGCTACCATACGGATTTGGCTAGAAAAGACAGCCTCATCGTATGTCAAACTTAAGATCGCAACTATGCAAGTATCGAGTGAGTCACAGAAAGTTGCGGGTCTCGATGGAGAGCTGTTTGACGAGATATCGAATTCGACAACGGGTGGCCCGGAGAAAGAACTCGAACGCGTTTTCCATCCTAATGGGTCATCCATCTTCAACCCCCTCAAGAGGCTTACTCATGCGGATATTCAACACATTGCAGGGCTTCTTCAGGCTGTGAGCCCAGTATGGGCACAGTGCCCTAGGTTGTACATCGTCGTAAGAGTCATCGACCATCTCGAAATTTTTGAGGACTTTGTGGCACCCGGCGTGAATGATCTCTGGTTTCCGTCCTCTCGGTCGTCCCTCCCAACCAACATCGATGCTGCCGTTCGACAGTCAATATTGCAGATACAATGGATTGTTATGACCAAATCACTCGAGCTGGAAAGAGGCGAAAGCGGTTACCACCAGTACTTTGACCAAGACGAAGTTTACCCTTCGAGGAAAAGGAGCTGCTCGGTACTGGCTCCTACGGACAGGTTCAAAAAATCCGGAGTACGCAAAGACATCGTTACTACGCGCGGAAGAGAATAAAAAGAGGTCGTTTCTTTAGCAATTTCCAAAGAAATATGATAGACTTCGAAAGAGAGCTCATCACCTTGAAACGCCTTAGGCATCATCACATCGTTGAGCTCGTCGGCAGTTACACTGATCCGATGTACGTTGGATTGATCGTGTCTCCCGTAGCAGACTGCAATCTGGCTCATTTTCTCGACACTGTCTTGCAGGCTGAGTCTAGAGTGACCCTTCTGCGGACGTTCTATGGCTGTCTGGCAACAGGTCTGGCTTACATTCACGATAAACAGATTCGACATAAAGACATCAAGCCGGAAAACATATTGTTGAAAGATAATACTGTTTTGTACACCGACTTCGGTATCGCACTAACTGGAAAGACGTAGGCCACAGTATGACCCAAGACACGTCTCCTCTTATGACTCGGAGATACAGTGCTCCTGAGCTACTAGAAGATGCACCACGTAGCTCTGCCGCGGATCTATGGTCTCTGGGCTGCGTCTATCTGGAAATGTGTACAATCCTCAATGGCAAATCCATTTCAGCTATGAGAGATCATCTCCAAGGATTTGGGTCCAAGAGCGCAATCGACGCGAAGAATAAAGACGGTGCCTTTACTTGGGTAAATCAGCTTTCAGGCAAGGCCAAATCGCCCACAGATCTTGTCCCGCTACGATGGATTAAAGACTTACTTGCCAAAGTACCGACAACTCGCCCTCTAGGTCGTGACCTCTTGAGCACGATCCTAAAGTCGACAGACGCCGACTTACCTTCTGGCGTTTTCATTGCCGATTGTTGCCATACTGCGATGTCCAACAAAAGCAGTCCAGCCTCAAGCCTCACCCATATTGCCGCTGCAGATGGAGACTCCCAACCGCTGAATAACAATGGAGAGATTTCCCAGTCTGCAAATTTGGACACAGTCCTTCCCGTGCTCCATCACATCACTTTGAATGACCCGATAACTCAATCCCGGGGTAATAGCGATGACGGAAGCAAGAATTTAGTCGGACGAGTGATGCCGATTCCGGACGAGCCAGAAAGGAAAGGCACCCCCGTGGAATCAAATAAATCCGGCTTAGAGTTGCCAAGCTAGCAAACCCGGAAGTCCAAACTCACCAAAGCGACCTTGTTCTCTGCCGTCATTGCTGGCGACAGTACCCTGGCACGATCGACACTCCGGCAAGGTGTCGATATTGAGTCGAAAGATTTCAAAGGAAGCCGATCCCTTCACAAAGCTGCCATGAAAAATCGCTACGACGTTGTAGAGATGCTTCTGAATCAGGGAGCAGAGCCAAATGCCCAAGATATCAACGGAGGAACAGCTCTGCACAGAACTATCTGGGAGGGCGACAACCACATGATCGTCTGTGTACTCTGCGACAAAGGAGCCAACGTCAACGGGACAGATACTGAGGGCAGGGCCCCTTTATTTGTGGCAGCCTTGCAAGGTAATACTCGCTGTGTCAAGGCTCTGTTGGATCGAGGTGCCGATGTTCATCTGTTCAAAAAAGACCCAAAATGGAGCAAATGTGCGATACACATTGCCGCCCGGAAAGGACACGACGAGATAATCCGTTTGCTTGTGAAGGCCGGAGCTGATGTCGAAGTTCCCGACCCCATTGAAGGATGGACTCCACTACACGAGGCATCATATGGAGGCACCCCGAAACGTGCAAGACTGTGATTGGCCTGGGAGCTGACGTCATTGCAGAGAACAAGATTGGGTCTCCTCCAATTGCCTCTGCCATTCATGCTAAGAAATTGGGGAACATGAAACTCTTGATTGCTCATGGCGCTGACGCCAACTTCGGAAACACCGATAGCTATGTTGCGCCACATCATGCTGCTTTTTATGGACCCATGGATGCTGCATGGCTCTTAATCGATTCTGGCGCCGATATCAACGCGGCCACCAAAAAGGGTTCGAGCATCGCCCACCGAGCAGCGATGTACGGCCATTCGGATATCCTACAACTACTCATCGATAAGGGCGCTGATCTGACTCGACGAGATTTTCAAGGGGATACGACACTTCATTTGGCTGCTTTCAAAGGGCAGGAAGAAGCGATAAAAATGTTGATCGCAAATGGTGCTGAGCTTGAGCCGGTGGATAGAGAGGGAGCGACTCCTTTCGACCTTGCAGAATCAGAAGGGCTTGAAGATATCGTCGACTTGCTGATGTCATACCAACTACGCATGACCGACTAAGCGTCCTCGATTACGAACATAGGACCTCGAACTTTTTTCTCAGACAAATCTCTTCGCCTCGTCTTGCTGTCAAAGATACCGGCCCAGTGGACTGTTGAAAATCGTGACGTTGAAGCGATTTCATCAAGATCTTAGAATCGTCTACTCCCACCTCCAGGCTTGCTCCCTTCTTTATCTTTGCGCTCATTTTCAAACGTGACCGAATGCTCTCCCAGCAAACTCTCGGACTATGTTTGGTTCAGCGCAATGCTCATAAGCAATCACCTCCATGAACGCATACAAAAGAGGAGCTTCGCAAGGGTCTACCTGTAGAATTCACGCTCACGAAAGCCGTCAGAGATCTTCTTTGCCATACCTAGTCGCGAGGCTAGAGAGGGTTGCGTCTCGTCCATGGCGTGCTGTGAGGACGAGACATGCTCCGCGTCTGCCATGGCGTAGGAGAAGTGGTGAAGAATGATGGTTAGAGTGTACAGAGTACACATAGGCTAGTGGATGTTTAAAATTCAGCTACGAAAACTTCTCGACTGATCTCCGTGGATGCGAAGACATGGCTTGAGTTTGGGTGCTCTAGTGGTGAATGTTACATCTCGGGGCTCCCTCAGCTCATGCATGCCACGATGAATAGCTTCTACGGCCTCGTGGATTGGGAACTATATACGACTACGACGCGCCCCCCGATCAATGGACTACTTCGAAATGTCACTGGTGTATAGGGAATATGCTTGCCAAGCACCTTCGCCAGACACTCTCGCATGCCCACGCCATAACGCCTATTCGAACCTAGCCGCCGCTTAATCGCTGTCTGAATCTACAACGCCAGGTGAAAAGAAGACATCGAATTGGTTAGAGAATATGGTTTACGCGCAGGGGCGGGAAGCCCGCAATGCGGTTACTTACGGGCGACTCACAGAAGGCTCCAGAAGTGCTGGATTGGAGGCGGCGCGCTCAATTTAATGACCTTTCGGTCATCTAGCACGTATAAAAGGATCCCTCCACTACCCTCTATTTCTTCCACACCACGAGAACTCTCCAGCCAGACCACACCACCACCACTTCTCAGCAGACTAAGAAGCTCCCCAAACCCAATCTCTACCTACAACAAGAACATCGTTTCCAGCTCAAGCATACTACAGCCACTCAGCCAATCAAAAGTTGCAACGCTTTCATATACTCAGTTCATCGCCTTTCTATAAACGCCACGGAACCCGCTCTTATCCACAAGGACATGGCCCGCCGTCAGAACATGCACTACCATCAGCATCTCCATCAGTACTAAAACCTGCGTCAAAACAATTACTTCGGAGACCTAGATGAGGAGCGACACAGCCGAAAAGTCCCGCAAGCTCTGGACGTTGGCCGTCACCAAGGTGTACAGTTCGGCCGCTACCAAGGTGTCCAGTTCGGCCGTCACCACGGTGTTCAGTTTGGTCGTCAACAAGGGCTTCCATATGGCCGTCAACAAGGGCTTCAATATGGCCGTCAACAAGGCGTCGAATACGGGCGGCGTCAGGGAATGGGACACGCCCAGAATTTCTTTGAACACGGGCAGCGTGAACGCTTTGCTCAAGCCCACTCAGTGGGCTATGAAGACGGACATCACGCCGGCCACCTCGAAGGCCGTGATCTCTGGGGCCCGAACGGTCCGAAACAACCAGGACTTCCCACGACTGAAGACAAACTTAAGAAGGCGCGCTGGGCCGGCTACAAGCAGGGCCGGGAGGATTGGGGATCGGATGTCGCTGCGATTCAGCGGCAGCGAGAACAGCAGCGGGGGCAGCAGTCTGGACAACTTCGACCAACCCACTAGCGCCGCCAATCTACTCACGGGAATGGTTACGTTGACCACGGATACACTTCGCAGGGATACGAAGAACCAGATGACGACGAGCCGCTCTCAGCCTCTATGGGACGGATGCGTCTGGATGGACCTGAACACGGTTAGCGTCCTCTGCGAGGCCGTGGAGCTTCTATGGGGGCTGGCTATGATCAGCAGGTTGCCCGTCGTCCGCCGATGCCTATGACTGAGCGTCCACGTTCGCAGCATGACTACGGAGGAGGACACAGTGGCCAGGAGTCCGGACGCGGACAACGCCAGGTTGGTGGACCTCGATTTGGACAACGTGGTATGCTGGAATCCAATTGGGATCATCAGCAGTGGTAGGGTCTCAAGGAGTCGAGACGAAAATGTGAATAGGGCGTTACCTTCCTGGCCTATCACAGATGTTCTAGATCAGATCTAGTTGCTTCTTTTAGTCTATTATAGGCTAGCAATAACACAGGTCAGATCCAGGGCTATGCCCCGACTAATTGGTGGCTTCAAGTAGCTAATACAGTGTCGGTCTGCTTGAGTGCTTCCACTAGGGTAAATTGTTTTCTATATTCATTTTCCCCCGAAAAAATAACCTCTCAACGCCACATCTCAGGCTCTTCATTGTCACCTCGCCATAGTAAAACGCTAGCCCTTGTGCTTTTTCAAATCTAAAACCTATCGCGTTTCTTCTCATCATTTGTCAGTCAGCTAATGTCGTGCATGTCACCTCACAAGCCGATTACTACCATGTTCATCATGTGATCTTGCTTTCGCGAGTATCCGACCGAGGAGCTATAAGCAAAAGGGTCAGGATACAAGATATATGCAAAAGCCGTTGGTATTACAGAACTGCTAGATGGCCCAGGAGACTGACATTGATCAAGATCACAAACTTCTCCACCGAGGTATCGTTGCACTAAGCCACCTGGGCATGCCAGACAATATCAGACGCCTAACAGACGTCCTTACCCTTGCTGAGCATCCCATCGAGCGCTCCATTACCTCTACAGCTTTCTCTCACGTCCGGTGGCCTAACTTGGAAATAAAGCCACAGAATTGCTGCATGAGGTAACGATTCCAGGTGCCTTCAAGGATGAATAGCAACCATCTGGCCAATCAATCTTCAAGGCAGTCAATGCTAGCCTAGGAAAGGAGAATTGCCAGGATTGGCTTAGTTTCCGCGCCGGGCACCAGACGTGAGAGGAATGTGTATACTTGGCGCAGTCTAACTCAAGTCAACGATGCCATTCACTCTAATCCAGAACACCGCTGAAGTCCTGCTTCTAGAATCTACCAGTTCGAGCATAGGCGGTTGCCCACGGGCAGTTCACTGGGAGGTCTCCAGGCGCGCCAAGTTGGAAGGAGCCGGTACGCTGAAGTCAGTGAATTATCCAGGTCTCCAGCTGCCTATAAAAGAATCTACTGCTCGCACCGTTTCCTGCAAACCACAACAACATATCCACCACCACCGCACCACAATAGCCTCTCCAACACATCCACATCACAGCTAATAAGCAGCCGATACACTGTTCTCTTCATAGACCACCACTGTTTCTCTAAGCACAACTACTCTACTCCTTTTCAGCTTCTAAGGAACCACAACATTTACCTGCCTATACTCCATTCATCACATCCAATATATACAAACCATGGAGCCCGCCCTCATCTTCGATGACATGGTTCAGAATGGACGACCGAGAAGCGCGAGGACTATGCGGTTTAGGAGCCGAGACCAGGACGGTATGGAGGATGAGGGCGAAATCACATACTGGCTGCCGGACGAAGCCAGCCAGCGAGGAGCTTATCGAGGCTTTGCTGGCCGCGACGACGCTAGACATCGTGAAGAAATTGTGAGAGCTCTCAATGCTGGTCGACGGCAAGGTGTACAGTATGGCCGCAACCAGGGCATGCTGTATGGCCGGCAACAAGGAATGCAGTACGGTCGGCAGCAGGGAATGCAATATGGCCGACAGCTAGGTCTGCAGCAAGGCGTTCAGTATGGTCGCCAACAGGGCATGCAGTATGGCAGACAGCAGGGCATGCAGTACGGCCACCAACAAGGATTCCAGCAGGGGCGCCGCCAGGGCGTCCAGTACGCGCAGGGCTACTTGCATCACGGAGAGCAGCTGGGCTATGTGAGAGGCCGATCGGAAGGGTATGAAGACGGGTACGAGCGTGGACACCACTACGGACATCTTGAAGGCCGCGACCTCTGGGGACCAGACATCGGCGCTATACAGCGCGAGCGAGAACAGCAGCGGGCTCAGCAGCAGCGGCCTCGCAACGGCGTCGTTGACCACGGATACGTTTTCCAGGGGTATGAAGAGGCTGGTGATGAGGATGACGAGGAGTCAACGGGGGGCAGGCGTTTAAATGGTCCACGTAGTCAGCGGCTTCTTCGGGAGCGTAGTGCCTCAATGGCTTCCAGCCGTCGGCATTCAATTCACCAGACGGGACAGCACCAGATTGGAGGAATTCGGTTCGGAGAGCGGGGGATGTTGGGGGCGAACTGGGACCATCAGCAATGGTAGTGGACTCGGCAAATTGGGAATGGGGCCTTAGTGACGGTGTTGATTTCTCGCCGTCTTGAGTGGATAGCGTCTAGCTTAGGGAAGCGCTCCTAGGCTAATGGACTATAGCTTTCTCTTTAGTATCTACGAATCAAAATTCACATCTTCATTAGAACTAATCGTAAGGCTCAGTCATGGTATGTCACGGAGGCGGACCTCCTGAGTGAAAGCGGTTTTCCCTCTGTGTGAATTTCTGAATCATCCTTGTGACACCCAGAGTTGCTTTCCAGTCATGAAAAGTGGTTAATGCAGTGTGCTTCTTCTCACACTATTTAACCCAATCTTAGTAGCCTATGAGCATGAAATTCGCGCATATTGACGCGTAAAGATAGGTCACCATTTCCTGCCTTTGCGAAGAGGTCACACGAGCGAGCTGCGTAAAGTTCAGAAACACCATCACCTACGAAAAGTAAGACAGAAGACTCGCCTTCTGGTATTCCTTTATAGCTTCTCAACGTATCTTTTGACTTGCGCAGCTTTGTAATCGTCTAAGCCAAATTCGCTCTATAAGAGAAGAGGGTATCCAGGGTATAGGCATTAGAATAAACTATGCTAGCCAGAGAAGCAAAGTGACAACGTAACAGTTTAGAGTGAGAGCTAAGAGAATAGTGCAGTAGGGGAGGTATCGTCCCTAGCACGTGTGGCAAGAAGTGAAAGGGTAGATGCTACGGGAGTATAAAAGTGGTAGCCTCACCCTTTGGTATTAGTTATAGCTTCCCAACTTGTTTCTTAATTTGTGCAGCTTTATCTAAGTCGAAATAGATTGAATTGTACAATTTTGCACTCCACTGGCGACGACAATGGGTATCGGTGTGGTCGTCCGCAGTTACAACCTCATTGTAGATCAGTTCTATCCCCGAAGCTTCTTCTAGTCCCAACAGCTTTTCCAACAAGGCTTGTATCATTGGTTGCACAGTACTAGGTAATAAGTTTCGGTACACGGACATCACGCTGGTCGGACTTCACTCTTGCTCACTCGGTACCAACGTAAGGAGTACCCCAGCTAGCTAGCCTTTAGTCAGTCAAACAGTAGCCCTATTCCCACTGCGTCGAGGGCTACATCGTATGTAGAGTTTCAAAAGCCTATCAGGACACCCGGAGTAAACGCCCGGACTGCCCAAACTTATGCCGTAGTACTGTAAGCCGCCGCCTGAGAGCATGATAACCAGAACGCTAGATGCCTTCGCCTGAATGTGGCAAAGCCGTGATCGAGCTCGATAGACTCGCACTAAAGGTCGTCGATATGCTCTTCTAGTGAGCGCTCAATGCTACGCATCTGGTCCACGAACGCTTGTATATCAGAATATGGATGAGGCATACACTACCTTAAGGATGTTTTATCTAGAGCAGACAGGTTCGCCGAAAGCTCACCCACTAGAACGATCTATAGCACACTTATTTGAACAATAACACAGCCAAATAGCCTGAGAGAGAGAAATATTTGGCAAGGTCATGACCCCTCATCCGAACCAATCGTGCGCTAACCAGCCTTAGGCAGTACTAGGCGCCTCACAGACGCCCTTTTCGTAGCCGAGCGCTCTATCACTCAGGTTGCCACTACTAGCGTGTCAGTGGCGTTACATCCTTCCATATCCGTAACAAGGGGGAACAGGGGAGTAACCCCCCCCCCTTTCATAGGCTATATATACGGGCCTTATGCCTCTTCAAATCAACACAGAACTGCTTCTTCACAACCTGAGACTATCGGACGCTCCAGAGCTACCGTACTCTGCTTCGAGCGCTATGTCTACTCCGCATGAATTCAACAACACCACTAGAGACCTCTGAACCAGATTCATGGATGTGGGCGCTGTACCTTCAGCTGAAGCCTGCATACGCCACAGGTCCAGCCCTTCGCGATAAAGCCGCGATTGGCTTCAAGCTGCAGCAACAACACCAAAGACTAGCCCCCATGGACACTGGTATAGCGATAGCTCAGCCCGGAACCACTTCACGCGAACGACCTCTGAAAGATAGAATATCAGCCCATCTTTTCTCTTTTAGAATGCCTCTCCCTCGACCAGCCCCTCCCCAAACAGCCACCATCCAGTACGACCTAAAGAAAGAAACGCAACATGGAGGCCCTACAGGAAGATTTGATCTCCTTTATGTTCCTACGAGACGAGCATGGCCAACTAGACGTCATGACCTGCCTCGCCCTCTGGTTCGGCAAGTCCAACACGACCGACATCGCCATCAAAACCCGCTTCGGGCACCACGTCGCCGCCGCCCTCGCCGGCTCCTACGCCTCCTGGACCTCCACCGCACGCGGCTGCCTCGCCCTCATGATCCTCATCGACCAGTTCCCACGAAACATCTACCGCCACACCATCCAGTCCTTCTCCGGCGACACCATGGCCCGCTCAATCGCTACCCTCCCCTTCGACTGGCTCCGCTCCCTCGCCCCCGAAGAATGCATCTTCGTCCCCTGCCTGATCATGACGCACCAAGAAGACCTCGCCTCCCAGCGCGCTGGCGTCGCCTTCTACGAGACGCTGGAGCCGCATCTGCCACCGACACTGCACATCTTCCGCACCATCTTCGAAGAGCATCTGCGGATTATAGAGCTCTGCGGCACCTTCCCCCACCGCGACCACTACTACAACCGCGCCACGACCCCGCTCGGCAAACAGCTCATGGAGAACCCGAAGGTGCGCTTCGACCTGCCCCTCATCGCCGAGAACGGCTGCATGAAGTTCGGCCACGACCCGCGGAAGCTGTGGCTCGCGACGCAGCGCGCCTTCGACGCGCTCGAGCGCATCGAGGCGCTGGCGAACGAGACGGGGCGGCGGGGGAGTGTAGCGCCGGCGAGCTGGTTAGATGAGGCGGAGGTCGCGGAGTGCCACGAGACGTTCCGCGCGTTCGACAAGGACGGGAATGGGTTCTTTGACCGCGCGGAGCTGGCGACTGTGCTCGCTTCGACGGGCCGGGTATACACGCCCGAGCAGCTGCAGGTGGTCATGGATCGGATCTCTGGGGTGGCGGGCACGTCGCGGATTACGTTTGAGCAGTTCTCGGCGCTATTTCGGGCGAAGTTGGATATGAGTCTGGAGGCGCGGGCGAAGAGGAGGTTTAGTTTGTTTGATGTGGATAAGAGTGGGGAGATTGATTTGGGGGAGTTGAGGGCGTGTATTCAGAGTATGGATGATTTGGTGACGGGGGCGGAGGTGGAGGAGATGTTGAAGGCGTGTGATGTGGATGGGAATGGGCAGGTTTCTTTGGAGGAGTTTGTGGCGATGATGCCGTTGGTGAGTGAGGTGCCGAAGGTGAAGAAGGTGGAGGTGGTGACGGAGAAGAGTGGGGGTGTTGTGGTTGATGTGGTGGCGGTTCAGGAGCTAGGAGCATAAGAGGGAGGGATGGAGGGTAGTTGAGCTTTAGGAGATATACGTACATACTATGGTCACCGTTGGATTGGTATCTTACCTCGCTTGTTATATTGTCGCAATACACGTCGTGAGGACAAGATTAGTTAATGCAGATAGTTGTGTATCCTCCTTGGATGACACTCTCCAGGGGCAGACATTCCTTTGTACTTTGCATGCGATTCGGCTCCAATCACATCCTGCTCTACTATCCCTTCTCCGTAGGTCCGTCATCTGTATCCGCGACGCCTTCCAAGCGCCAGTTCTTTCCTTTCTTCTTTAACACATAGAAGGGGCACGCATAAAGCGCCGAAGACAGCAAAAGCAGTGAAACACCAGCCAACACCCATACCCTGTATCATTGCCTCGACAGCTGCGATTCCTCCAGCACTCAGTAAACACCGAATCAAGCTGTAGCTGGCCTGGGCGGTCGAGCTCCTATCTGGATTCAGATCCGTAAGCAGCGTCTCGCGCGTAACAAACAGGAAGGTTTGTCACGCCCCCGAAAAGAATTGGAGAACAAGGAGGACGGTAATGTGAGGGCTTGCGTGAAGCGTCCAACCGTATCCTACCGTGGCGATGGAGCTTGTAGCTATGACGGGGAATATTGATCTCAGCCGAGTCTTTTCGATGGGAAAGCCGGGCAGTATGTTGTGGGTCTGTGTTGTCAAACAGTAATCGTAATCGTAATCAAGCAGCTTTCTCGTCAGGAGTGCAGCCATCATGCCGCCGATGCCAGCGGGGAGTTATGTCAGACCAGTTGTTAGATACTTTAGCGAGAAGACAGCCGAATATCGTGTATGTGATACCGCCGACGAGAATGGCGATGAAGTTAGCCTTGTTATAGAGAGTCTTCAAGCTTTTGAAGGGACCAAGGAAATCAAACGACATTGGGGTGCGTATAGGCTCTTCGGAAGGAGATTGACGATGAAGCATGGCGTAGAGAGAGTGGTTTATCCTATGCGTTGGGCGAATGTTGCCATTCCCAACCAATTTTCGCGATGTCTCCGGGAGAAAAATAGTGAGCATGACGAGATGGGTTCCAGATGCGATTGCCAGAAGCCAGAATATCCATCTCCAAGACCGATTTTCGGAGACTACACCTCCGATGACAGAACCGAGGCAGGGTGCTGCGTGGGTGAATCCTAAGAGAACACCGACGAAGGATCCTCTATCCGAAGGTACTGAGATATCGGCAATGATGCCATAGGCAATGGCAATGGTGCTTGATGCTCCTGCACTTTGGACACATCGCAGGACGACCAGCGCGACACAGTGCTTCGTCAAAGCTAGGCCGACATTTGCTCCGAGGTATAGTGCAAGTGTGAACAATAACACAGGCCTTCTTCCGATGTCGTCAGCGAGAGTTCCGAAGATTGACGGCGCTACAGTATTCCGGAGACTACTTGATACGAAGTAATTGTAAAGTTGATTGATTGGACGGTGGTTTTTAGCGACCCCGCAATCGCAGTAATCGCAGGGAAGTAAATAAACGATGAAATAGTGGAGAAGATAGCGGATATTGAGCAAGCGTAGAGAAGTAGAGTTTTCTGAGTAGGGTTGAATACAGTGTAAGGCTGAATGCCCTCAGCCAGAATCGAAGCCGGGGCTGATCATTTCTACTTTTGACTCCGCAGCACCTTCCATTTTGAAGAAGTGTACTGAACTTCCACGCTCGCGAAGGGTGAAGGGGTTTTGCGCTGTGACAGCTCGGTATGCAAGAAGAGAGAATGTATTGTGACTTGTGTTGGTGTAGCTAGCTAGGCCGTGTGGAGGGAGATATATATGGGAGTCACCGGCTACCACGAAGGGGCCAACAGCGCGAAGGGTGAAGTGATTTTGACACGAAGGGGCTCTGACACGATGGGCAAAGAGTTTCTTCGGTTTGGCGCTCGGGTTGCCGCCAGGACTGTCGCCCCATCGTTACAGCCTAGCTCTATTCTACACTTATTTCTTCCATCACTGTTGTACTACAACGATCATGTCCAGCACAGAACAAGTCGGCGCGATCCCTTTGGCGATTCTGTCTGCTTTGAATACAATATCATTGGTTAAAAATTGAGGTCACTGTTGTCACACCGTTCACAGCATCATATCATTCGCAGGAACTCTTGGAGTAAACTTTCAGCCGATCGATTCCACTGCTATGCTGTATCCATCTATCCTAGCCCATTTCCGCGGGCAGGACAAATCAAACCCCAATAAGAAACCCCACTCATCCATCCATCCGTATGCTATGCACACCGTCTGCACAGACCACAGAGGATGAGAGTAAACTGTAACCCATAGTCCGCGCTATAACGCTGATCCGATCCGGAAACACCGCCCAGATGCATGAAACGTGCTGACTCCGTATGCAAGAGGTGACGCCGGATAGTATGCTGAGAAAAAAAAAGTGTGAAGAAAAAGAAAGAATCATCAGGGGGTCACAATAAGGACCGCCAGCGCGAACAAAAGACAAGTGGGTCAATGGAGAAGAGAAGTGTGTAGAGAAGCCAGTGACCGTATCGACAAGCTTCAATCTTGGGACCGTGCTCTCAGAAAGCTGTGACCACAGTGACGTTGCTTGTAGAATTACAGTTTAAGAAACGGTGCTGTAGTCACAACAGTTCCAATCTCTGATGCAATATCCGCAAGTGATGATGGTGTCTATAGCGTCGCGGAGTCTGTTGTAGCTCAGGCTTGATAACAACGACGCTAGCTCAGCGCTTCCTAATATCATTCGGATCATGAATATAAGTGCATGCATCGCCCTTCGCACACTTGCCCTCCTGGAAGAACCTACACGGGTGGACCTTGTGCGGCTTCTGGAAGCCACCTGATCCCCCCTTATTCTTGTTCTTCCCCTTCTTGAACGAGCCGCTGTGTTCACGTTCGGGTGCACGTTCAGGGGGAGGAGGCTCTTGGTAGCCGCCGCCGTTCTCGCGCCATCGCTTGCGTTCTTCGTTTTCATAGACAGCGGACTGTTGCTGATGCTGGCCTTGGGGTTGCTGGCCCATGTTTGCGAAGCTGTAGGGCATGTTGAACGGCATTTGAGGAGCGGCGTTGTTCTGCTGGCCGCTGGACAAGAGTGTCGCTAGTAAAGCACTCACGTCAGGGGTTGCTGGGGCCTGTGGAGGTGGCTGCACAGCGAAAGCAGATGGGTACTGCGGCATCTGTGGCACCTGTTGCGGCGCTTGTGGCTGTTGGAGTGCGCCGAGGATCGAGTAGATGTTGGTGGGAGGGGCCTGCTGTGGTGCTGGCTCTGTCTTAGCTGCGAACTGCGCAAATATGCTCTCTAGCTGAGAAGTTGGAGCAACTGGCTGTTGCTGGGGTTGCTGAGGTTGCTGGGCCATCATGTTGAAAATTGCAGCCAAGTCTTGCACTGGAGGCTGCACAGAGACAGGCGCGAAGGCAGCGGCACGGTTGAGGACCTCTTGGGGTGGTGGGCCAAACTCAACAACTTCCGCTGGAGCGCTTTCGGCTGGCTCGGGTGGCTCTCGCGGCGATGGCGGGATATCAGACTTTTGAGCATAGAACACCATCAGTGTGTTGGCTTCACGGCGCTCGTTCTCCTCTTTTTCTGGGAACTTCCAATTATCGTTCAAGCCTCCACCGGATCGAGGGTAGTTCCTCTTGCGCTCCTCGATGGCAATGACGCTGAAGTCAATCTCGGACGGCTCAATCCAGTCACGGAACGACTCTTCACGAGGCAGGTCGTCATCTTCCTCATCCATATCCATGTCTTTGTGCTGCTTGAACATGCGGCCTTCACCACCAACATCACCGGCGTCACGGACCATACTAGCATCGTGGCCAACCTCTTCTTCGGGGTCATGGCTAAAGTATCGGACGCTGACAAGAGTTGCATCCGGACGAAAAGCCACACGCAGATGTCGACGTGATTCCTTCCGAAGTCGCCTTGCCTTTTCCTCTGGCGTCTCTGGCGGTCGCTTCTCCTCGGGCTTGGCCACCACTTCTGGTTCCTTCGGCTTCATCAAGTTCGCCATGGTCTCGGCGAAAGAAAATGCCGGCGCTGATGATCGCATAGGAGGTGCCGTGGCAGCTTTCTTTTGATTCAAAGCATTGGCGGCAGGTTTCGACTGAGCTCCTAGCTTGGCCACAGGCTGAGCACCAGGCCTCTTTGGTGCTGACTGTAAATTGGAGAAGAGGCTTGTCGGCTTCGCAACCAATGGGTTGACCTTGGGCTTTGACGCAGTGTTGGTCGGAGCTACAGATCTCTCACCAGGGCGCTTCAGACCGTTTGTTGGGGGTTTTGTGGTGGCAGATGTGACTGGTTTGTTGAGGCCTGAGGCAACCCTCTTGGCAGGCTCACCCGAAGTCACATCGGCAGTTCGTGGCCGCTTGGTGCCTGTCAGGGGCTCAGCAGAGGGGCGTGTTGTTGGCTGCGTGGCCTTGATGTTGTCCTTTGTGTCACCGGACTTCTGCGCAGGAGATTCGACCTTAGTCTCGGGCGAGGCCGCAACTTTGGCTAGGATCTGCTTAATTTGTGCTTTCGTCTTATCATTGCCTTTCCCCGGCTTGGACATTATGGTGAAGACTTTGGACAGCTTAGACTCTTCGAGTTTGGCATTTGTCAAAGTGCTACATCGCGATAGAAGCTCCAGAATGACGCCAACCATAACGCCATCGTAATCTTTGGACGTGATTCGGTCGGCAATGAACTGGTAGAGAAGAAGAAGGAAAGGCTTGTTCTCGCTAAGGTGGTGAACAATGTCAGGATGGCCATGCTCAAGGGCAGTCTTGAGCGCTACCTCCATCATGGCCTGTTGGCTCCCAACACGGCTCTTTAGCATAGGGAGCTCACTGACCCTCTTCTTCTCCTCTGCCTGCTTGACAGCGGCATTGTCAAGCCGCCACCGATCCCTAATCGTCCGGACCACCTCCCAGAAATTAACGAGAGCAGTGCGAATTTGCTCAGGTCTGGCAGAAGACTTAGGAGGCAGCCAGACAGCTTCAGTCACATCATATTCCACTGCGGCTTTAGGCTCCTCAGGCCTTTTATCTGGTAATGGTGAGGGCTCAGGGGTTTCCTCGTCAGAGGAGTAGTCAGAGTCATCAGACGATTCCGTCTCGCTAGCACTGTCACTATACTCCCGCTTCAGGTTTGTTGGAGATTGTGCACTTGAAGGTGCAGTCCGGATACGAGGTGCCCTCAGTGCGGTTGAAGACTTTTTGCCCGACTTCTTGGTGATTTTTGCTATCATACAGATTAGCTTCTGCAGTACCACAATAGCTCCGGAAGATGAAGGGGAACATACTCGACAGTTGCTTATCGTTGGCAGCTAGGATCTTAATCTCACGCTTGGATTTTCTTGGCGTGTAGTTGGGGACCGTTGCTTTAACGCAGTCAGTCATTGCAATGTGTTGTGGGGGTGGTGGTATCTAGTCTGTATCTTACTTTTATTGAGGGGCAAGTCTAGAGTAATATCACTGAGAGTCACGAAGTGGTGCAAGCGGACAGATTTCGTTGCCTTGACAAGCTCATCGAGGTTCTTGACCATGAATTTACCCTGCAATTCACCTTTCGGCGTCACGATGGATGGATTCACAGGCACGACCACCTTTGCTGGCGGGGCCGACTGCTGGAAGCCATAAGACTGTGCAGCCGGTTTGGTCGTGGGCTCCTAGAGATATTAGAACGAGTGAATGATCTTGCATGAGTTGGACAAACCTGGACGGCAGGGCCAGCCTGTTGGATGTTCTGGATGTTCTGGATGTTCTGGAGCGATGGCTGGTTCTCTGACTTGACCCTGATGGTGGTCTGAAGTGCCTGCGGGGAAATGGTGCTCGGCGAGCCACTCGTAGGCATCATGTTCCTCATGCCCAAGTCGTAGCTGGGTTGCCGCATGGAGGATGACACCAGGGACGGGTCCACAGCAGGTTGCTGGGAGTACGAGTTGATGTTCGCATGGCGGAATGGCTGGTCCTGGAACTGCAGCGGGCTGTTGGAGAAGGGGCGGCCGTAGAACTGGTTGCTGGCCTCGTACGGGGCCCCCAGTGCTGATGCTGGCCGAGAGATGGTCGGCTGCTGCCAAGTCTGCTGCGGGGCGGTGGTAGAGTACAGGTTGTAGGCACTGGGGTCAAAAGACGGGTTGACAGTGCCGGGGAACTGGGGATTGAACTCTGGGTCGGCGTAGATGTTCTGTCCGTTGTGGACGTGGACAGAGTCATCGTGCACGTGATTGGGGTTTGCCATTGTGGACTATGGTGAGACGGGATGGAAAAGCCGAAAACGCGGGCCGATTGATGGGCCTCGCTTAGGGGAGGGGCAGCCGGTGATTGGGCGGTGCGGAAAACTGTGACGCCGCAGGATGCTTATGCAGCCGAGTTAAAGCGGCACCGGCACTATCCCCGTCGCAGCGTGCCCGGAGAGCGAAAGCGGTGGGTTTGCTGCGTTTGTGATGCTAATTGCACCCCTTGCGGCCGAAGCGCGGCGTGCTCCCTGGTCCTTCCGGGTTCCTCTGCCTTGTTCTGCGTGCTTTGCCTGCTGCGTGTGCGAGTTGGTTCGGAGCGAGCCCTGCGACCTGCGACTGTTTGCTGAGAGAGAAGCCGTGTGTTGCGCGGCCGAGTCCGGAGGCCTTTGTCGTCACCCAAGGCTGCCGCGTGCTGTCACTGTCGCTGCGACCGCGATCCTCGCAGCAACGGACGCCTCCAGCGCTGCCACACGAGCAACGACCCTTAAATGAGCGATGGCAGCAGCGGCCACACACCGGGCCGTACTGTAGACGCCTTGATTGATACCTTTGTAGAGGCCGTGTCACTGGCGCTGGCCGTTGAAGGGCGTCACTCTGCCCGTCACGAAAACCCGACCGGCGGCCCAGCAGCACAACACGCAAATCGCCACCTCACCAAAGCGCTGCTCACGACGACCTCGAGAAGCCAAACAAGAGCTCACACGCACGCGCAGACGGCCCTACTGCACGGCGTCGTCACTGCGATGATTTATGCAAACGGAGAAGTCAGGAAAGGTTGATGGAGTCAAAGGAGTGTCCACGGTGAGTGTGTTGCAGGAGTGAGGAGAGGAGGCGAGCGGGCAGCTTAGAAACCTTGGAAAGACCGCTGCCAAGGCGCTAGGCTGCAATCGGCCCGTGCAGGCAAGAACATCTGGCCCAAGAAGTGGACGAGCCACAGTGACCTCAACGTAGTGTGCCCACGAAGCTCGAATACAATTATCTGTGCAAGCTGTCCTCTTGCGTCTTCACCACTGCGTCCGTCTGCATATGAGGTGACCTGCAAATCGGCTGGCGCCAGCCCTCAACCTCCATCATGGCCGCTCACCACCAGACACTTCGCGATAAACAAGTGGGCAAGTACAGAGATACCCCAGCCGGAATATATAATTTTAATCTGTGTACACAGCTTCGATTGAAACCATCCTCAACCTCAACCAAAAGTCTCCCCAAAACTCGGAGCATCATGACTCCACGCCAGGGTTTCTACAGCCCAACTCCCCCATACTGTCCGAGACGGGCGAGCCAATATGGAAGGTTTGACGCCTGCCTTTACACTATAGAAAATACAAACTAAGAAATGCTAGGTGTTGGTCTTTGACAACATGGGCAAAGATGTCATATCCAGCGTGCTGCGAGTGAGCGACCTTCGAGCTTGGGGAGTAAGTTAAACCACCTTCTGCTTAGCAATTGTACGCAAGTCCACTTATGAGATAGCTTGCTGACTTGAGCAGGTCACGATCCATCTATCCATCAACACCACAAGACACTCAATACCCGATGTGCCTGTCATATACCTTGTCGAACCCACATCTGCCAACCTCCAAATAATAACGTCTGACCTCGCCCGCAACCTCTACTCTCCCGCCTACGTAAACTTCCTCTCTTCGATTCCAAGACCTCTGCTCGAAGACTTCGCTTCTCAAACCGCTGCCTCTGGAACATCAGAACACCTGGCGCAAATATACGACCAATACCTCAACTTTGTCGTTTCCGAGCCCGATCTGTTCTCGCTGTCCATCGACGACGCGTACTCCATCTTGAACAGCATAAAAACCACAGACGAGGAGCTGGATATCACGATCGATCGGATAGTCAACGGTCTCTTCAGCGTAGTCGTAACCCATGGCACAATCCCCATCATTCGGTGTCCCAAAGGAGGTGCTGCGGAGATGATTGCGGCCAAGCTAGACAGGAAGCTCAGGGATCACGTTTTGAATTCGAAACAAAATCTCTTCTCTGGAGGCGACCAGAAGGCGACGTCTACTACGCGGCCAGTCCTCATCATTGTCGATCGAAATGGTACGTCATTTTCAAATACGACAGCTTCAAATTACTGACATACAGAAATAGTGGACCTCGTTGCCATGCTGGGTCACTCGTGGACGTATCAATCTTTAGTGTACGACGTGCTGAAAATGCATCTAAACCGTATCACAATGGAAGTGCCCGTCGACGAAAGCAACCCGGCGAAAGGCACGCAAAAGAAGGCATACGATCTCAACTCGAACGACTACTTCTGGAGCCGGAATGCTGGTGTCCCATTCCCGCAAGTTGCCGAGGACATCGACATGGAGCTTACTAAATACAAAGAGGATGCCAATGATATAACCAGGAAGACTGGCGCCTCATCTCTGGAAGACTTGCAACAAGACTCCAGTACTAGCGCGGCGCATTTGAAGGCTGCCGTCTCCCTATTGCCAGAGTTGCGCGAGCGTAAATCTACCCTCGACATGCATATGTCTATCCTGGGACAGTTGCTGAAAGGCATCAAGGGTAAGATCTGGATGATCAGTTGGCGAGCTGCGATGATTCTAATCTACCCATCTAGATCGGCAATTAGATAATTTTTTCCAGTTAGAGGAGAACATTACCAAGCAAACGAAGGCACAAATAATGGAGCTAATAAAAGACCCTGAAAAGGGTAATGAGCCGCGCGACAAGCTGCGTCTATTCATCATCTGGTAGCTAAGATCATCGTCCATTTCTCACCCGTCGCTAATGTGTCTTCAGGTATCTGAGCACCGAACAAGATGTCCCCAGGGCCGACGTGGACGGCTTCGACCAAGCGCTACAAGCTGCCGGTGCAGACACAACCTCATTGAAATACATCAAGACTGTTCGGCAACTAACACGAATGACGATGATTTCGTCAGCACCGACTCAGTCCGCGCAGTCGAATTCAAACGAGCTATTCCGTGGATTTAGCAGTCTGTCCAGCCGCGTCACGGACCGCTTCAAGGATGCAGGTCTCGGTGCCAACTTGGAAGGATTGGTTTCTGGGATCAAGAATTTCCTCCCCGCAAATAAAGACCTCACCCTAACGAAAATCACGGAATCCCTGATGGACCCGCAGAATGCCTCGTCGTCAGCGATATCGAAGACCGAAAATTACCTCTACTTTGACCCTAGGTCTGCGAATGCACGCGGCACTATGCCTCCAGCTAGCCAGACGAGGAACCAGACTGGAAGCGCCGCGCGTGGAATTGAAGCAAGCTTTGGACAGAGACGCCAGGGTTTCTCGGAAGCGATTGTCTTCACAGTCGGAGGTGGCTCGATGGATGAGTATGGGAACCTGCTGGAGTGGGCGAAGCGTACAAGTGCACCAACGGCCGTCCGGAGGCGGGTGGTGTACGGGTCGACTGAGTTGATGAGCGCCCAGGATTTCGTCACGAATGAACTGACGAGGTTGGGCGCTGAAAGCTCATAGAAGGAGACGGACGACGTTGAAAGAAAGTAGATATGATATGCAGTGTAGAATATTGACACTGAGTAATGAGGATCAAATCCTGAGCTTCGGTTTTGCTCATCGAGACCGCGGAGTTACCACATGACATTACATCCAAAGTGAACTTAGACTTCACTGCTTGGCAGAGGCAGAACGAGACAGTAACCAGCAATCATGAGGTCCTGCATAGCTTCAACTTCAATGTCTTGCTTTTGTTCGTTCTCCCTCGCTGTCCCTCACGACGCTGTGGTCCCGTGACTTTGTGCCAAGCCCATCATCCAGTACCAGCACTAAATTGTCGTCCCTCGTGCATCCATACTCTCGCAGTCTAGCAAATAAACGATGAGCAGGAAGCGACGACGTAAATATCTCGTGGGGTTAGTGTTGGTGGAGTGTGGTTTGTCTGGGGGATCTCCCCAGGCGCGGCGTTTGCCGAGCCGCTGCTGGGAGCCTTACACATTTTCTCAAGCCTCTAGCTACCACTCTTATACCCCCACAACATCCACCCTTTCACTTCTTGCCGCGCGTGCTAGGGACGATACCTCCCCTATCGCGCTATACTCACAGCTCTCACTCTAAACTGGTGCGTTGTCACTCCACTTCTTTGCCCAGCGCAGTCCATTCTAATGCCTATACTCTAGAGACCCTCTTCTCTTATAGAGGCATCTCAGAGCAGCATATTCAGGGCTCCCTCTCTACCTCCCACGTCACTAATATGCCTGGCACTCGCAAACGACCACTCACATCCCGCAGGCGGAGGGTGGACGAGGAGGGAGAGGAGGACGGCGAGGTGGCGACAGACCTCGTCGATGATTCACAGAGCGAGGCTTCCATCCCCAGCGACGCGGACGGCGATGCGGACAATAGCGACCTCAGCGAGGCAGAGACAGCGCCTTCTCTCACCTCGGCGAAAGCAAAATCAAATGCCATCGGAGCCAAAAACGACGTGAAACCACTCGATATCATGCCGCCTGATGATGGCCTCTCCCCGGCGATTGCGCGATCAGACACCAACTTTACGGCGTTACGGGACACAGAAGTCATGATGAACGGCCTAAAAATATCAGAGGGAGCAGCGGGTGATGATGATGGTATAGACTTTGATGGCGGAGACGACACCAGGCCTTCCCGCGACACCCCGCAGGCTGGGGACTTTGAATCTGCCAACCGCCTCGAAACATTCGCGGAGCGCAAGCGGCGAGAGCATGATGAATATAAGAAGAAGAGAGACTCGGATCCAGCCTTCATACCGAACCGGGGAGCCTTCTTCATGCACGATCAACGATCAGCGGCTGGCCAGAACTTTAGAGGACAATTTGGACGTGGAAGGGGTCGGGGACGAGGAATGGTGGGAGGCCCATTCTCCCCAGCTAAGTAAGTGCTTTCGTCTGATCCATACACCCCGTCCGGTAAGCAAACGGAGTACTAACTTTGTCCCAGCATGTCCATGCCACCTGAGACTACCGATGGTCCTTGGCAGCATGATCTCCATCAGACTGTCAATGAGATGCCTCCACCGCCTCGGCCACAACCCGTCATGCAGCCCACTGCAGTACCGTCCCACGTACCCTCGCATAACCACCACCAACCCGCCCATTTCGTCAAACCCGCACTTCCCGCCCCGAAGGCCGCGCCGGTCCGCTCCTTCTCCTCTACTGTTCAAACTGGCAGCTTAAACGTCCGAGTGTCCCTTCTTGGAATGAAAGCTCCCATCGTTTTCCAAGGCGTCCCAGCAAAACAACATACGAGACTCCCGAACCACCGACCGCCCCTCCGCCGTGACAAACCTGTCCGCATCTCTCTACCCGACCATCCACCTCGATATATATTCCCGACCATCGACAGATCGTTTATATTCATCCCTCGAGCGCTGCGGCCGAACCAGCAAGGGTTTGGTCGGGGACGTGGCAGAGGGGGCTTTGGAAGCTACGGTGGTTTCTCCAGCCGACGAACCAGCGCCTACGGTGGAAGCGTATACTCGCCTAGCGTGGCGATGAGCAGGAGGTCGTCTCTGGCGCGAGAGATGGGTCGGGACGGACTTGTGTCTCCCACTGGGTCTGTTATGTCGAGGGCAGGAGGACCTGTGGAGAGGCCCGTTGTTCGACTCCCTCCCGGTGGCCAACATCCCTCCGGGCCTCACTCGGTCACTTCTCCAAGTGGTGGGACTCCCGTTGTCAATATGCCGCCGCCACAGACATATCCGCTACCGCAGAAGCCCAGCTTCCGGGAGAACTGGCAAGGTCAGATTCCCATGCACCAACCGCGACCCCAGAAGACGATTTCCGTTGCTGGAATCGAGTCGCCTGCATCTATCAAGTTCCACGCCCCACAGCAGGTGGAACAGCAACCGTTCCATCAGCAAGTACCTGCGCACATGAATGGGGCCAACGGGGCTACCGCATCTACCGAACCTCCACCCTTCTATCCCCATTCGCGCCAACTGTCGTACCCCAGCCAGGGATCCACCGGTACTCCTCTGTCAAACATTCCAGAACGAGCCATCCATGCCCCAGCCTTCCAGCCGTTCCAACAGCCTGGGTTCCCACCGCAGGCTTTCCCTATGCAGCCAGGCTTCTATTACCCTCCGCCCGCAAATGGTCCACAACCGCAATTCGCCGCCCCAGGCATGGTGCCTATGTTTGTACCCAATCCTCAAGCCGCCGGCTACGTCATGCCCGTTCCTCCACCCCCTGCGTCCACCGCGCCCACCTCTGCGCCTCCGCCGACGATGATGGCGTACGAACAGAACGGTATGACGTACTACTACGATCCGTCGCAGATGTACCAACAGCCGACAGAAGGGTACGCGCCGGCGAGCTACGCAGTACCGGGTATGGGTGGCATGATGACGCCGAGTCCGGACGGGTACTATTACCCTCAGGTCCCAGTCCAACCCCAGAGTCAGGTGTTTTACCCGCAACAGTAGCGAGTGGGCCAGCGGGTGTTTAAGGTTCGTTGTAACTGGTGTGGTTTAATTTAGGGCCTTTTCATGTTCCTTTTTGTGGTTTCACTTGATTTGGGCAGGGTGTTCGGGTTGTGCAAGGCTGGGTCTAGCGAGCGTGTGGATTCTTTTATTATTGAGCGATCATATCCCCCTTTTTTCCTTCATTTGCGGCGACTCTGGGGCTCTCATGGTTCTGTGTCAGGTCAGGGGGCTTTTTGGATATTCTTTCTGGGATTAAACACATTTAATGCGATGGGGCTGGTGATCTACTTAAGATACTTCTTGAGGCCTGAATAACCCCCTTGCCCTTCATTTGAGTCTAGAAAATACCAGGTGCTAGTACACCCATTTTTGATCACCTTTCTTGTCGCGTTTGCACTCGTCGTAGAGTCATTGAGTGCCCCCGGGACTTTCTAATTATTTCCTTTCTTGTATGTCGAGAATATTGACCCAAATCACACTCTCCTACTCATTTCTTTTCCACTTGCTAGCAACCATCAGTGTTCCTTCATATGCCCTTCCAACCTTCCCAGATTTTCTACCATTTACGTCTGAATCACACGTTCCTTCATATACGTGCACAAGTGCTTAAATCACGTCCCATGCCATTCTCCTTTTTCACTTCCGTGAAATTACCAGGAGTCCGCCAAGTTACTCTCGAAGTTCATCGACTCAAGTATTGCTCTCTCAGGAAGGGAAGAGCAGTCACCTGACTCATATGACCCGCTAACTCATTCTTCTTCCCGGCATATAAATACCTTTCAAACTCCTCCTAAACCTACTTCTTTAGTGCAGGGTCCTTCTCTCGGTTTCATCAAATGCTACAGCTGAACAACTAATGGAGGAGGCAAAGGGGGATTGGGGTCGTTCATCAAAATATCGGGCTCTCACGCGCAATGGGGGATCAATAAGTGAGATACAAAAGGTGCTATGGGGATTGGGCAGTGAGTGGTCTAGTCTCAACGCCATCGATGATGCTCGCCACGACCTGCACTTGCCACCTTTCCGACTTCCCCTCGACCGCCGCTGTCGCTACTCTCTACGCCTCTCCTATTCCTCCACCAACTACTTGAATTGCTCCTCGCCATTAAGATGCTGGAGGTGGCCATCATCACATCCGTTGCCCAGCCCTTCTCATGAGGCCAGCCCTCTCTTGGGTTTACACGAGCACCTCTTCTCCCTCCTATCGGAGACTGCTTATGTTGATTTGCACCCCGGGGCTGGACATCAAAATCCATCAGAGGCCGCCGACTATGGCAGCGGGAGCACAAACTCCGAACCCAATCATGGATGGTGCGTGGAGTTTGGGTCGGGGCTGTAAAATCCCTAGAGAGGACACTGCGTGGGAAGATGTTGGGGCCTCGGGATCACTGTTCCTGTAGAGGGAGAAGAGAGGGCAGAGGGAGGGGTTTTATACCCGTACTCGGGAGGGTTTGCGAGGGAGGTCACGGGATGGTCACGGGCTCCACATTCGCGAACCATTCCTCACAATATAAACCACCATCTTACACCTTATTCTTTAATACAACCACGTCGTAGCTTCCTCAACGTCCGAGTCCTAGGCCTCCTATAAGGCCAACAGGCGACAAAGCAAAACGTAACGGACAGCGACGAGATAGCAGAGCTGAGCGGATGGATTGACTTCTACACTGTTATAGATGCATGGACAAAAGAGATAACACATCATGCTCATCATCATCTCAATTCCGTTCAACTCCACCATCTCCTCCCCTCTCGCCCCCTAATAATCGTCACCGCTGCATTGAAAGCATGAGCGCTAGCTATCATCCTCCCCCCCTCTCCGCCTCTCTCCCACCTCCATGTGCGCCAATAAATCTGTTGATTTGCAGGCCGTAGCATCTGAACATTGACAAAACGCGACATTATATACATGAAAGCGCCCTGTTTGCTACCGGCAGTGATTGCTGTAGGTGATTGTCATAATCCAACAAAATCAGAGCTTTTGCCTCTCCAACTGCCCTCCCCCTCCCCCACTCCATTGCATTGGGTTCGTCCCATCTTCTACGCACCAGCCCCTCCCCTCCCTCTTCATCAGTCGGATTTTTCTGCAATTTTTTGACCCCCCGCCCCACTCTCCCACACGCTCCTATTGGGACCTTTCTTCGACGGTTTTTGAAAGCCCCGGCCCAAAATCCACGCACCCATCGATTTCTTGCTCTAATATGTTTGCTCCCGCAGCCATGACGGATGGATTGGAATCTTTGGATGTCCAGCTCCTACTCCCCTGCCCTGAGAGAGAAGAAAAAAATGGGAGGGGAGGGGAGGGGAGGGGCTTTTATACCCCCCCGGCCGAAAGATTCGCGAGGGAGCGTCACGGGCATGGTCACGGCGATTCACGTGATATCGGTCACCTGCTCGACCGACTTTGAAGTACGAACAGACGAGTAGGAGTATAGAGTATAGGAAACTGGATGTTCAGCTCATAGCCAGAGTGTCCCAGTAATGAGGGAAAGAGGAGAGTACATCCAAGGGGTACGCACGCGATTCAAAATCTTCTCCACGAGATAGTGTCCCCTCTCGAACATCTAGAGCTGGCAGACAGTTAAAACTCGTAAGCTTTGCAAGAGCTCATCATCAGTTAGGATCATATCTTTGATTTTTGTCTTCGTTGTTCATGGACTAGAGTTTACACATTAAGCCGCGCCCCTTCTTCCCTCTCCTACTCGCCACTCCTCTAAGCTTCCGCCTCTATCGCCCTCCTCTCCTTCCCCCCATAATGCCCCCCGGGCTGCGTCGTAAAGCTCCCCTCCTGCGTCAGCGAGTCGATCCGCCCCAGCAAGAACTCCAACTGCCTATACGCCGCACTCGGCTGATACTGCGGCACCATATGCCCGCTCAACCGCGTCTCCACCCACGTCAGCCCGCGCTCCGTATGCGTGGTCCCCATAATCCCGCTCGCGGCCATGGTCGCCAGGCTCGCCTCCTCATGGTACGGCACGAAGAACTCGTCGGCGGGCTTCTGCTGGAAGCCCTGCTTGCCGTGCCACGTCATGTTCTGGATCATCATGAGCGTGCCGTTGGCGATGAGGATGTAGTCGAGCTCGCCGTGCACGATGACGGTGCGCTTGGTGCGCTCGATGACTTTGGGCAGGACCGACAGGCCCGAGGGCGGCGACGTGTCGGTGTCGAGCACGCCGTTGGAGCACTCTTCCCATTCTTGGATGGGCGCGTTGATGGCTTTTTGCACGTCGGTGCGGTTGAAGTAGATGGTGGCGCCGTCGGGCTGGTAGGGGATCGAGCCGGGGAAGCCGAGGACGTCCCACAGGAGCGGGCAGGTGGTGGCGATGGCGTAGATGTCGAAGCACGGGTTGGTCAGGAGCACAGCGTTGAGGATGTCGTCCCAGAGGTCGCAGCCGGGGGCCGAGGCCGAGGGAGGGGACGGGAGCGGGTGGTGCTTGGGCGGGAAGACGAGGGCTTGGTTGAGGAAGTCGGTGTAGCCGCACTTTTTGGCGCGTTTGTGGATGTCGGCGGTGAAGGTCTTGTTGAGGTTGAAGAGGGGCGCCCAGGAGTCGACAAAAGGGACGGCGGGGACTGTAGTATGTTATTATCTAATATTCAAGCGACTGGGAATTGAGGAAGCCAGCTTACTCTGCTGCTGCACAACGTCGTAGCTGGTACTAGGGTCGTAGATCATGATCGACTGGATATCGTAGTGCGTCTTGTCCTTCTTGTTGAACATGGCGTCCGCGATATACGGAACGTAGTAGCCAGCATAGCTCTCGCCCGAGATGTAGATCTTCTTGTTCTGCAGACCGAAAGTATCGACGAAGTTCTTGAAGAATCCGAGGAACTGAGCGGCAGCCTCCTCTTCGTTGGTAGCAGTGGGAGTGCCCTGGGAGAATCCAGTGCCGACGGGTTGTTCGACCCAGACCATGTTGGTCAGATTGACCCAGGTCCATGGATTCTTAACAGGCTTGAAGGTGCCATATTGCCAGAGCACGGGGCCGTTCTCTTGCAGGAAGCCCTCAAGGGAGGAGCAGCCGGGGCCGCCGTTCAGCCAGATAGTGATCTCGTCCTCCGCGAGCGGGTTCGAAGAGGGAAAGTACCAGAAGTAGAGCTCGGAGGCATTGGCAGCTGAGGAGACGGGGATGAGACCGGCGTAGGACTCGCCGATGTCGAAGTCGACGTCCGGGAGAGCAGTTCCATCAACGGCATACTCTGCAATCATGTAAGTTTTGTGTTCAGTTGGCAACCAAAGCTGACGTAATGAACTCACTGGTAGTATTCGCATTCTGCGGCAGGATAGTAGCCCTCTTCTCCACCTTACTTCCCTCAGTCGGGTTCTTAGGGAACCCAAACCTCGGACGCGCTGGCGAGCGGTCCTGCATCATCTTGCCCACATGGAGCGGGCTTCTAGCAGCCACCGAGCCAGCAATGCCAGCAACGGCGAGCAGAGCAGAGAAACGCATCTTGCCTTGTTCAGAGCAACCAATTGGCCTCAATTGACTTCAAGACACACGTATATACGCGTGAAAAGTGTTGGAGAGTGGAAGAGAGGACGCACGCAAAAAAAGTGAGAGAGCGCGACGTCACCTGCAAGTAGGACGCGGCGCTGTTTATCAAGACTTTGTGTGCCTGACGGCTTACCGGCTTTACCGTGCTTGCGGGCGAAGCCGATGCTATGATAGGCAGGTAGAGTACCGCACTACAGTAGCTGGCCCTGCTCATACGAGGGCAGTGAACAGCATCATTTCCGCCACAGCGAACGGCCGACCCCAGAGCTCGCAGATAGTGGCGGCGGGGCTCGATGACCTCGGTGCCTGGCCGGGTGCTGGGGTCAGGGGTGAATGAAATGGAGACGCGGGGATCACCACCTGAACCACCTGCAGCTCCGGGGTGTTTTGTTTCATGCGTTAGAACACAAAGTCGTGCCTTTAAACAGGAGACTCGGGCTCTTCATCACGCTCAGACAGCGGCCTCTCTTCTCCCAGAGGCAACAAAAGACGAGATGAAAAGTGATGATAGCATGCTACCCGCTCTCGACGGCCGACCTGCCCCAACAGGCTGCCAGTGCAATCCTCTTAAGCCAGACGGAGCAGGAGGGGAAAGACGAGGGCCAGCAATCTCCCCAGCCACCAGTGGGCACAGCGCCGCGGGCCGCGCCAAATCCGATAAGCAGCTCTGCAAGGGCGAGCTATCCGTAAGGGGCAGCTCGGAGAGATGCAAGCTTCTCGTGACGCGGGGGCTGTGCGGGACGTGGCCTTCTAGAAACACGAATCCATGATGCGTATCGGGAGCGGGTCCTGGCTCCTTCGTTAAAAGTTTATTGGGATGAGTTGCAACATTTTCATGAGGTTTGGTGGTGGAGAGGGAGTTCGATGAAGGTTGAGCCTTAGGCCAAGATCTCAATGGCGCCGCCGGCTGTGGCGTTGCGATCTCTTCGATAGCGCGCCTCAAGCTTCACGCCCGAAGCTTGTCACTGTCTGAAGTCCTTCTATACATTTTCAGGAATCAGAAAAAGATATAAGTGAACCATTTTGGGCATTCTACGCCAATCCATAATGCGTATGCCCATATGCTACAACAACAAAAGCAGTCGAAGGACATGCTTCACACCCCACCATCACGTCTCAACCCCTCCTGTATCCCCCATACCCCCCACCCAGCACAATCTTCAACAGCTTCTCAAAGTCGGGCGTGCCATACCCAGTAACCGGATCCCAGCCCTTTGTCGCATTCCAGCTGGCATATGGCACATACGGCGCCGGAAGACCCGAGTAGATATCATGTCCTGTACAGCCAGTTGAGCCACCCGTGGTGATATCGTTGAGGCCCTTGAAGCCCTTGCTGTAGATCAGTGGGTTCAGAAACCCGAGCGGCGGCTTGCCCGCCGAGAGTCTGGCGTTGTTGAGCAGCGACACAATTGACGAAACGGTTGGTGCAGACGCGCTGGTACCACCAACCGAGATCTCGAGGCCTTTATCGATCACACGGAAACGGGAGCTCTGTGCCGCGATGTCGGGAATGCCGCGTCCGGCTGGGTTGTACAGGCCCTCCCAGCGGTTGCCAAGAATCTTGAGGTAGTCTCCTACAGCCTTGTCTTGGTACGAGGGACGAGGGAAACGGTCTGAGAAGCCACCGGAGGAGAACGAGATGGCGGATTCGGGCTCGACGTAGTGGGTGCCGCCAACTGCGGTCACGTAGGGACAGGATGCGGGGAATGTAGGCAAGAAGCGGGTTGTGTTCTTGCCGTCGTTGGTCTGGCACGCCGACCCGACACCTGTGTCACCGCTGGAAAAGAGGACCGAGACACCGCGTGCGCCCAGCTGGCCGATCAGGTCACAAACCGTCTTCGAGTACTGCTCTGGTACACTCTGCTCGTCTTCGCCGTACGAGGTCGTGAGCGTTTGAGGAAGTTCCTCATCCTTCAATCCGGTAAGGAAGGTGAAGAAATCGAGATACGGCTCGTTCTCGTTGTCCGCCGGGTTGGGCTGGTCGAGATCAGGAATGAGCTCGCCCCGGCCTGCAGTGCTGTAGAAGTTGACCGCTGTACCAGGGTCTGTCAAGGGCACAGTATATTGGATATCGAGATTGGCCTCCACGCTATCGTTCTGAGTGTTCTGGGGAAGAACGCCACCTACACTATATTAATTTACGGCTTCCAACAATAATGCATTGTACTTACCATGGACTGAGGTCCACGTAAAGTTGCTGCCGACTGCCCATGGCGCGTACTCGACATTGAATTGAGCAAGGTCAGCGAAAAGAGCGTACTCCTCCAAGAAACCATTGACGCCGAACTTGCTTCCAGCCTTAGCGTCAACCTTGTAGGATCCGAACTTGTACAGTTCTTTCAAGCAAGAAGGAGTGATAGTAGTGTTGCACTGGGTAACATTGAGCCCGGTGCCAGCAGCACCGATGACCTCCTTGTTAAGGTACTGATACCTGTTGGCGCGTATTTGGCCAAACCGGGTGGTAGGTTGGATCATGTCAATGAAACTGTGGAGCTCCCTGGGCACGGAGTACTGAAGAGTTCGGGTCTTCGTGACCGTTGATCGGGCAAGACTGCGGTAGGTAGTGAACTTGGCATCCATCATCTCTTCGGCGACGGACACTGGTGCAACGAAGTTGATCCACTCGCCATCCTCTTCAATATCCTCGCTGCAGACTCCGGAATCACGAAGCCACTCGATGGCGGCTTCGGTAGCTTCGGCAGATGGTCGTAGCATGTCCTTGAGCTCGTCCCTCTTCAAGTGCTGCCCATATCTGGGGTGTTCTGGAGTAGACACCTCGATGAGGCTTTGCTCAAATAGCGCCTGGTTCGACTGAAGAATCTGTTAGTATGGATGTACAGGCATGGTTGAAAAGCTAGCAGAAAGTTGCGCAATCAATCGAAGCGTACCTTGGTCAGAGCGATACGGAAGTGCATCCTCCTGCTTGGATTCGGAGTGCCAGCAGCCTTCCAGCCCTCAGGCACCCCGCGCAGCTTTTCCATAATCTCAACATGGGAGGTAGTCAAGCAATTGACGGCTCCCGCCAGGCCCAAAAGCCCCGCGACCAGTGTAGAGCAACGCATCTTATCGGATGAAAGCGATCGACAATGGGAACGAGAAGAAAGACTCTGTAAGGATGCAAAGCGATAGAGACACTTCTAAAGAATGAAGCCGCACAAGACTCTCAACAGCTGCGGTCAACGCGTCTCTCAGAAACTTAGAACGCGCGATGAACTTCAAAGAAGCAGCAGCAGTGACCGGGCACCTGGCAAGATATATACTCCCCGCTACTGGTGGCTACGGATAAAGCACCATGTCGCCATCTGGCTGCTGGGCAACCTGCCAATGCGACAACACGGAGCTCCCTGCAATCAATTAAGACCTCCCATAACAAGGTTAAGATCTTCGGTGTAACAATGCCCAGGACAGCCGTCCCTGTGCCTGCAGGTCTTGGCCGGCGCGCGCGGGGCATGCGAGAATGCTCCTATCAGCCGCCGCTGCGGTGGGTTGAATTGCATAGTTGAAACATGGTCTTGATTGGCTGTCTGGCGTAGCGTGCAGATTAATGACATGGACCTGCATCGAGCAGGTGAGTGCGGTACCGCCGACGACTGCAAAAGGGTCACAAGAGTGACGGCGAAGCAGCGGATTAGAGGGCTTGGTATGACAGAGTAGGAAGCTTGGAGTCTTGGAGCGGAAGCTGGGCGTTGGAGTCCGCTGTCGTGATGGTGAGAGATGCGAGGCTAAGAGTCGGCATCGGCGGCGGGATGGATACAGAAGGTGCATCACGTGTTACCGTGCTAGGAATTTGAAAGACGGAATTTGGCCCGGTAATAAACACCCATCTGGACTGCCTTTTGACGAGCTGGCCGCTTAGTAGCTGAGCTACTCCTCACAGTGGTGTCGAGTGAGCAAGATTGAAGTCAAGCAGTGATAAATCCGTGTGCCCAGACTTATGGCCTAATACACAGTAATAGGTCACAAGTCTGTGCATGCGTCTACCATTGCTTAGGGTACCCCCATGGAATTTCAAGAACCTAGGCGCGATGTCAAGTTTCAAGTAGTTGCAATTCCGGCTGCCTCTTGACTGACTGGCTGCTTAATAGCTGGGCCGCTCCTCACAGTGGTGTCGACTGAGCAAGATTGGAGCCAAGCAGTGATAAATCCGTGTGCCCAGACTTATGGCCTAGTACTGTACGAGAAGGGTTACGAGGTTCGCACTGTCTTCTTGCGAATAGGTACCCGATCATGACGAAGATCGTTCTTTTGGGCCTTCTAGAGCCCGGAAATGGTACCCTTGTCGAGTTTCATCCATCGTCATATTTCCGTCTCCTCGTGCAGTGGGTGTTGGGCAGCCTTTTGGCTGGCTGGATACATGCTAGCTAGGCTACTCCTTACGGTGGTGTCGAGCAGTCAAGAGTGGAACCCCTGCAGTGGTATATCCGCGGCCCGAACTTATAATCTAGTAATGCACTAGGAAACAAGTCTGGGCTCGTCGTCTATTGATCTATTGATGAAGTGCTGAAGCACCACAAACAGCGGCCAAGTAGGCCGACTGTAGGCGCATAAAAACCCTCTGATTCAAGCTCTCAAGGGCTTTACGTATCATCGGAAGTTTCATAATCTGCTAAAGCACCTCAAACGGTGGTGACCGAGTGTCCCAGACATCTAGCAAAGCACTGAATCAGTACTTTTCAAACAAAACTCTGGATAGTCCTATCATTAGCTCAAAGTGAAACAACATCTCTAATACGTGGTCTTATGGTTTTGATGTTAATTTGTATTTCTGATAGTAGGCTAGGGCACCGCAAGCAGCGGCAAGCAACTATCTACCGGCTAGTGTCCAAGTCCCAATTAGTGAGTTAGCTCTAAACTAGAGCAAATCTATCCAGAAAATTAGTTGATGATCGGAGAAAGCCTACGATTGATAACATACCTCATGAGTGAATTCCAACTTTCTGTAGTAGTGGAGGTCCTTCATGGCAGCATCATATGCCCCACGACCCTCCAAAGAGTAGTCCAGATTAGAGTGTGTGTTGAGACTCGTCCGATATCAACCTCCAAATCCACCTAGAGCCTGCTCAACCACCCTCCTGCCCCTCTCTCCTCCCAAGAACTCACTTTTCTCCCCATCACCGCCCATTGCGTCCTCAGCATCCACCGAGAGACTGGCCTCATAGGCCCTAACAACCATCTCTTCATCCACGCTCGCTCCGTGCTCCACCAAAGCCCTGATCACCCCGGCCACCCTAGCAATCTCCCGCCTAGTGTTCACCCCAATCTCTTCGTTCTGGCTCGAGTAGATCTCCTTGCTTATGGTCTCCTCCAGCCGAGTGATGGCGACATCCTTCCCATGTCCCTCCGGCTCCACGTGCTTCGAAATCCACACATAGCCATTGACTCCCAGAACCACATCAACCTCCTCACCACCGCGTGAAGTCGTGATTGTGAAGACTTGTCGCCGAGCCCTAGCAACTCCACCTTTTCCCTTCGATCCCCCAGCACCCGACACAGAGAGGAAGTATCCGTTTCGCAGCTTGCCGTACTTCAGACTCCGCGTGTGTAGCGCTGCGGCTCCATCTTGGAAGAGATTCTGCACTTCTGCGACGAGCAGGTCACCCTCTGTGAAGAAGGTTCGGATGTTGAGTTCGTCGGCTGCATCTCGCTTGCGCAGGATTCCACCGGGGAGGTTGATTGCACTCAGTGGGAGCCCCGCCAGCAGCGGCGCTGCAATGTCGACCTGCCACCGCTTCGACTGCACCTGCACGATGCGCCCAACAACCAGGTCGCCAATCTCGGGCGTATAGCGAGCTCGCAGTGGGGTGACGGAGAGCAGTTTATTGGTCTTGTGCAGCGTGCCGGCGACGGTTGATGTGATGGCGGTTGTGTGCGGAGGGATGTAGGTGCCGTGGCCGCGCATCCACTGGGGGTCGTCGGTGATAGTTTCACCGGGCGTGACAATGGAACTACCGCCTAGTCGGGGCCGCTTGGAGGAGGGATATGCCGCGTCAATGTCCATGTCGACATCGGAATCAGAGCTGTCTTCTTCTGGGTCCGCGTATGCATTTTGGCGGGGCAGAGGCGCGGGTGGCAGCGGTGAATTGATGACGATGGGCATGTTATAGGGGACCAAGGGGGGCGGAATGTAGTGGAGGGCCCCAAATTCGGGAATACCGGTGGATAGAAGGGTGTCAGAGCGGTCGTGGAAGGAGGGCTGGAGCTTGGGAAGCTGTGATGGTGGGCTGGCAGGTTTTCTGGAGGACCCCTGCGCGCTTGGTTCGAGATCGGCGACGAGAGCGTTGTAGTAGTCCGTATCGTTGTAGGCGTCGTACGTCGGACGATAAGAGTCGGTTGGGCGATACGAGTCAGTAGCTGGCAGGGCTGGGCGGTACGAGTCGGTTTGACGTCTGTCTCGCCTCTCAGGCCTCTCCCCAACTTCCTCCTGTTCGCGACCTCCATCAAGTGAGAGCCCTTTCAAGCTCTCCAGAACAGCCCTCTTCTCGCGTTGTCTCTGGATTCTCTCTGTCTCTTTCTGTTTCATCTTCTTTCTACGCTCTTCGTACCATATCTCGAATTCACGGTCTTCAACGATACCCTCGGCCGCAGCTAGTGCCCTCTTTCTCTCCTTGTCTAGCTTCATCATCAGCAGTGCCTGCTCACTGTGAGTGCCCCCCGCTTTTTGTGTTCTCTTTCCTCTAGTCATCTTGAGTAGGGCAGGCTTGCCGACAGTCGAAAGAGAACGCTAAGGTATTGCTGGTTCGCTCAGTGAAGATCTTTCAAGGCCACAAAGAGTAGGCCTAGCCTTCAGAGAGTGTGGTGTGTTGGTGGTGGAGGCAGTGGTCCGTGGAAGCCTGGAGAAGTTGAGGGTTGTTGAGCGTTTGTTGTAGGTGCGCAGATTTCACGTGCCTCACTTACCCACTGCCGCCTCACTTGTCGTCCTCTGGTAGCCCGTAGAGCTGTTAGAGAGGGATCTCACTTCGTCAAGATTCAAGTATAGCAGTTATCTGTCTCTGCGTACTTTCATGCGCAGCACTCCTGAACTGGGGTTTATATTTCTCTTCATGGATTATGTGGCTGATCCAATATGCATAGTCTAAGTTGTGACGCGCTGGACTTTCTAGCCATGCCTGGCCCAATTACCTTTGCCAGCATCGCGAGGGAATGGCAAGAAGATCTGCTATTGCACAAGGAAGAAAACAAACATGATACCCCAAACTACTACGCCTCCACCCCAAGTACTCTCACTACATCGTCAACAGTCCATAACTTCATCACTGGCACTGGTGACAACATATTCAGTAGCATTCTCCCCGCCCTTGAGTCTGCTGAATCCGAAATCATCTTCATTACCTGCTTCTGGGCTCGCTCATCCTCCCTGTCGCAGCTTGCCAACACCCTTCGCGCTCTATCCATCAAAGCCCAAGCCCGCGGAGGCTGGAAACTACGCGTCCGCATCGGTTTATCTTCCCTCTCGCTCTTCCAGAAGATCTTCCAGCCGCACACCATCACCGGTCAAACCTACACGCCCTCAACATGGGTCAAGACACTCGGCCTCCCGTCCCCAGCCGAGCTCGGCGGCCTCGACCTCGAGATCAAAAGTGTTTTCCTCCTCCCCTTCAGCGTCAGTAAGTAAGGTCGTACTACACATACCAGAGTCCTTTGGTGTCATCGTTCCTGGAATCGTGTTGAAACACGACTCATGTCGCGTTTGAACACACACTCAAGTCGCATTTGAGCACCCATTTTAGTCGCTTTAGAGCCGATAATCGTGTCTTAAACACGACTTGAGTGGCACTTGAGGACTACAAACACCAGAGGACCTCGTCTATATCATACTCCCACCCTTCTATCTACGAAAACCCGCTAATATGTGTATTTCCACCTTAAGTGCATCCCAAATTCATAATCGTCGACCGCAAGAGAGTCTTCTTACCTAGCTGCAACGTGAGCTGGGAGTCCTGGTTCGAGGGGTGCATTGAGCTCTCTGGGCTAGTGGTATCGCAATTCGTCCGCTTCTGGCTCGAATTCTGGTCATCGAACGAACACGAAAGATCCCTTCCTCCGCCTCCCTCACCACCCCACCCCTCCGTCACCTCTCTACCCTCTCCTCAATCTCCCACTCCCATCCACCCATCACCACTCGGTCCCGCCCACACTCACACCCCCCTCCCAACCCACTCAATACCAACCCTCTTCCTCCCCTCCCCCCACCACCTAAACCCCCGCTTCGCCCCCTTCTCCTCCTCCCCGCCCCTATCTCCTCCAACGCCCCTCAACACCCTCCTCCTCACGCTCCTCGCCCGCGCGAACAGTAGCATCTACATCCAAACCCCCAACCTCACCGCGCCCCCCGTCCTCACCGCCCTCCTGCGCGCCCTCCGCCGCGGCGTCGCCGTCCACATCCGCACCTCCGCGCGCCTCATGATCCTCGAGCAGCTCGTCACCGCAGGGACTACAACTACACGCTGCGTGCGGAAGCTTGTGAGACGGCATCGGGCGCTGCTCTCCTCCGCCACAGCTGCGCGAGATGAGGATGAGGAGGCGGGCGTAGGGTTGGTGGCGCCGGGGGCGTTGAGGGTTGAGTTTTTCGAGCCACTGGGCGGGTTCAGGAAGGAGGGCATGGAGGGCGGGGAGCCGCAGCAGAGCCATCTGAAGCTGCTGATTGTGGACGAGGCGGCGACGGTGCTGGGGAGCGGGAACCTGGATCGCGCGAGTTGGTACACGAGCCAGGAGCTTGGCGTGGCGTTTTTTGATGGGGGGGTTGCGGGGGCGGTTAGGGGGGGTGTGGAGGGGGTTATTGGGGGGAGGGTGAGAGGTTACTATGGTTAATTAAGCACGGGGAGAGGAGATAGCGGTGGATGTAAGGAAAATTGTACGTTTTGTGATGCTTTAGTATGTTTTTTTTTGGGGAGGGCTAATCGTACACCCCCTAACGAATAATCGTACACCTCCTTTCGAATAATCATACACCCCCTACTTTACCGCTTCTGATTGGCTCGGAGGTCCGGCAGTAGGCCTCCGAACATTCACCCTTACGTCTATCTACACGTGCATCTCTGCCATATGTGAGCTCATACGTGAGACTATACGTGAGGCTATACGAATCGTCATGGCTATACAGCCTCTCCGTTTTACGGTGCATCCTTTCCGATTTGTATAGCCTTTCCAATTTGTGTAGCCTTACGAACAGCCTCACGTACAGCCTCACGTACAGCTTTACGTACGAGCTGTATATACGGCTGCACAAATCGGCCCGGATGCACTGTAAAATGGAGAGGATGTATAGCTATGCTGAGTTGTATAGCCTCGCGTACGAGCTCACGTACGAGCTCACGTACGGCCGTATATATAGCTGCACAAATCAGATAGGCTGCGCTGGAGGCTACGTGGCCGCAATTGGAGACAGCATTCGGAATTAGTGAGCAAGTGAAGCGAGCCAATCGGAACCTCTGGAGCAACCCTCTAAGCCAATCAGAAGGCGGTGAAGTGACAGGGGAGTAGGGGGTGTACGATTAGTCGTTAGGGGGTGTACGATTATTCGTTAGGGGGTGTACGATTAGCCCTCCCCTTTTTTTTGGGCGTTGATAATCTCACACCCCCTAATTCCTCCATGCACACCCCCTTTTCGCTATTCGCACACCCCCTCCCCCCTAGTCGTTTCACCGCTTTCCTATTGGCTCGGAGCAGCGCGGAGCTTCCTCCGGGCATTCACCTATACATCTATATACACGTGATGCTGTACGCGAGGCCGTATATAAGGCTACACGAATCGGAAAAAATGCGCCGTAAAATGGAGAGACTGTATAGCCTCTCCATTTTATACAGCCTTGCGTATAGCTTCACGTACAAGCTCACGTACAAGCTCACGTAGTATAAGTATAAGTCTAATTCTAAGTATAGAATAGAAGTTCTATTCTAGAAGTGCCTACGTGCCTACAAGCATGCTAAACCTGTCAAAACCTCACCTTATTACGGCTCCTTTGCATCAAGCCTGGCCCCCTAGCATCGCCGCCTACACCTACTCTTCACCTTCATTAATATACCCCTTGATTTCCTTATCATACGCTGCAAGCTAATGTAAAAGCTCCTCTCGGCTAAGCCTCTGTGCTTAAGGATAAGGCTGAGGCTGAGGCATAGGCTGAGGCGTAGGCTGAGGCATAGGCTAAGGCGTAGGCTGAGTACTATCTTTCCTCTGAAGTGCCATTTTCCGTGGTACCTTATCCTTTGCACCAGGCGGCCGGCCGCGCTTCTTAGCTGCAGGTGCAGCCGTAGGTGTAGCTGTATGCGCTGCTGTATGCGCTGCTGTATGCGCTGCTGTATGCGCTGCTGTAGGTACTGCCGTAGGTGCTGCCGTAGGTACTGCTGTAGGTGCTGCCGTAGGTACTGTCGTAGGTGCTGCCGTAGGTGCTGCCGTAGGTGCTGCCGTAGGTGCTGCCGTAGATGCAGCTGTAGGCCTAAGAAGGGCTGGATCAATACGAGAAAGATCAACCGGTGTAGCTGTCGACTGATAGGCATTCCGAGCGTTAGGAGCTGGACGAGGGACTACAGAAATAGGCGGTGCTGGCGGCGGAGCTGTCGGCATGCGTCCTGGAGGTATGCTCGTATGTCCACTCTGTCTGGTTTACTACGGTATTTTGCTAGGCCGTAGCCCCGCGCTGATGCGTGCGCTTGTAGAGCAATATGCGCTTCCTCTGCTGTAGCGTAGTACGCCAGCCGTGGCGGCTAGAGGGCCATGGTGAGTGTATTGTAGAGGGAGAGGAAGAGGATGTAATTAATTGCGATCAAGGCCGCATTTGGAGAGAGCATTTGGAATTAGTAAGCAAGTTAAGCAAGCGAATCAGAGGCTCCGGAACACCCCTCCGAGCCAATAGGAAGGCGGTGAAACGACTAGAGGGGGAGGGGGTGTGCGAATAGCGAAAAGGGGGTGTGAGACTATCAACGCCCTTTTTTTTTTCACGGCTTGTTGGTCCGGAAGGATTAGGGGGACGGTCCACATGATCTATGGAAAGCACGTGTGCGCTGATGACTACAGTTTTTTTTTTCGACTATAAAGGATCCTCTTTTTCCAACTCTTCGAGCAGCAGGGAAGGGTTGAGGGGAGCTGGACATCAACAGCCCAAGGCATTGGCAATCAAGTCCAGTTCCTGGGCGGAGGTTAAATCAAAACTTTAGAAGCGGAATACCTACAATGTTCGGCTTACAGGCGGAGAGCAAAAGCACCCTCAGTACGTTATTATGAAGGACAACTGGAGGTGTCAAGTCAAAGGGCAAGAATGATCCATGGTGACTGGAGGACTGCACTGCAAAAGACATGCAACAAGAGACAATGGTGTGGAGGCTGGGCGTCAAAGTACTTGCTACAACGCCCCATGTGTGGAGGAGGTGAAGGAGATGGTGGTGGTGATGCACGCCATCTTGGGGCAGAAAAGAAGGAGGCGAACTTGAGATGCTGGTGCAGAGCAGTATTAGTAAGGGGCTAGGATGAGGAGATGAAATGGGAGGAAATCGGGAGGAAGAGGAAGGAGAGAAGATTAGCAATCTCATGAAATAGGGAAGGACAAGAAGTAGGTTTAGTGTAGCCAAGAGCTCGCTCGGAAACACATTTCCTACAGTCCTATTTCCCTCATAACCCAGAAATGTGGTTCTCTAATGTACATCTAAAATAAATCAAAGAGTGGCCCATAACCCATCCTTTTCTCAAGCGCCGTCCAAGCGCCCCTGCTATTCCTACAGCTATACCGTCGCAAAAAGATCATCGCCGTGCTGCCTCTTAAACGTCTTTCACCCCTACAAGACCCTGAAGCGCCTTCTCTGCCCATAACTTAACAATTCCACATGTTGCAAGCAGGTCCAACACCCCTCTCTCTAGCGCTGGCTCGATGCACATATTTGGCGTACCATCGTCCCATCCCGACCTCGCCAATAAATTGCCCGCCTCGCTTATCCACCGATAGTCTTGGCTATCGCTTTGTGCGGTCCAGTCCGGTGTCGTGCGGAATATCAGATCGTTGGAAGTTGCAGCATTGGAGTGCACCTTCCAGTTGCCCGTCCAGTCTTTGTGCATGCGCAATGTCGACGATGGCGATGATGGTAAGAGGTCAGACTGCTCCGAGGCGCCGTTGAGAGCGGTTTGGGCACCGCACTGCAGTTTGAACTCTTGATAATCGCCGCGCAGACGCGTTATGTGGTACAGAACATCCGTAAGATTGAACTCGTCGAGCTGCAGTGGGTATTCGTCCATTTCCGCACGACGCACGGCTCGACGGACGCTGATTGTAGGAGAGCTTGTCTCCATAACATGTGAGACTTGATAGATGTAACCATCGGGGGCAGGGGAGTCCTTTTGCACTCTAGGATAGAGGAACTGGCCAAAGTTCGTTCTGTCAACGAGCGTGCGTGACAGCGGATTGTCAAATACTAAGAACAATTTGTGTTTCAGAGGTGCAGAAGGCGCGAGCGTAACTGGCGTTGATAGCGATGGTTCAATGCGGAGCCGTGGTGTCTCAGTCCCGTTCTGGTCTGGCTTGGTGAAAGTCGCGCCAGCATGCTTCAGCATCTCCACAACGACAAGCTGATTCGCCTGTGTTGCAAGATCCATGGGGGTGACGCCTTGGTCTGACCTAACGTTAACATCGGCGCCAGCGTCGATAAGCAGCTGCACGCATTCCACATGGCCATACGACGCAGCCCAGTGTATGGGTGCCCAATCATACTCGGTCTGGATGGATGGATTGGCTCCACTCTCGAGCAGGAAGCGTACCAGCTCCGTTTCTCCATTCCCAGCAGCTTCGTAGAGTGGGCTGACACCTTGAAGGCCACGGGTAGATGGACTAGCTCCGGCACTCAGCAAAATATCCAGAATGTCCTTGTTGCGTGGTTTTACGTTCGCGCTCCAAGCTGTGCGGCCTTCATCATCTCGACTATCAATATCGATGTTCTCAGAAATGAGAAGCTTCATCATCACGGCATCTTGGCGACGAGTCGCTCTGAAGAGTGCTGTCTGGCCCTTGCTGTCCTTGGCGTTGATGTTGACACCTGCATGGAGGAGAGTGTCTACTATTGCCCCGTCTTGGCGCTCAACTGCCAGGAACAGCGCTAAACCTCCAATGGAAACACCCTCGCCATGCAAGTCCACCGCACCTGTCTGGGACAAGAAGACTACCTGATCGATATCGCTGCGATATGCCGCTAGAATGAATCGAAGCTGTAGATCGGTGGTAGTGCTCTCGGCGTTTAGCCGAGCCTGCACCTTTGAGACGAGAATATCCCCAGCATTATTCCAGTCTTTTTCGGCGATAAGAAGGAGGATCATACGGCCATGATCGTCATTTAAATTGACTAAAGCGCCGCCGTTGATTAAAAACTCGACAGCCTTCTCGAATCCACGCTCCATTGCAACGGTGAGAGCAGTCTTCCCAGTCTCATCGACAGCATCAATATTTGGCGTCTCTTTAAGAAGCATAGAGGCCACCTTGGCCAGACCCATAGATGCGGCGAGGTGGAGTGCGGTGACCTCCGGTATGTGGCTGCTTCTCATTTTAGCTTGCCACGTGTCGGTGACTTGATCCGCTATAGTAGAGTCTGTAGTCCCCGAGACCGTACTACTCATGATGCTCATTTCCTCAAGGTCCAGAGATACGGAATCCAATCCCAGGGTGGTGGTGGTGGCGGCGGTGTCGTCGTAGGCAAGAGCCATTGTCCCATTGTCAGTCGAAGGTGATCTAATGCTGTCTACACTGGTGTCAGCCTCGTCCACCGACTGAGTAGAGTAATATCCGGAACGGATGAGGTCTAAGCCATCTAGAAGTGTGAGCAAGGCTTTTCGCTTGGCGGGATCCGTCAGAAGATGGCAGATAGCCTCGAGAATCGTTGGAGACAGTGACTCTTCCGGCGAGTTGCGAGCATGGTCCCCGAGGCATTGGGCGGCATAGCTGGCGAGAGGATAATTTCGAACGATTTCACTTATTGTGATGTTTTGCAGCGCGTCCAACGTTAGGTACGTGGCCAGGCTTAGAGTGATACTAGCATGGTATTGAGTAAAGTACTTCTGCCGTTTATTCTCAAAGTAGCTCTTGGTGCTGTAGTGGACAAGATTAACATTGTACGTAGCCTTGTCAATGACTACGAGGCCGGCACAGAGAGCAGTAATGCTTGGCGCATCCATCAGCAACTCCTCGTCTAGCTCGGAGTCTCCCGGCTCAACGGCGAGAGCATGTTGAAGTTCTTGCAAAGAGAGTGGGCGGAAGACATGCGTGACCCAAGCCAATGTCTTAAAAGCAAGTCTCCGGTGATCCTCTTCTTGATCACTGATGCGCTGCATCGCATTGTCGTAAGAAGCGTCGAGAGTTGTGGGAAGCTCCTGGAGTTTCTGCCGAACATGTTTAATGGTGAGAGATGCGGCGCTCGCGAGAGACTCGACATGGAGGCGAGCTAGCAAAAACATGTTCTCAGCGGTATTGACTACGGCAGACTTGATGTCTTGTCGCAACCTTGGGGCTCTCAGAACCATACGCCGAAGATTGCGATTTCGCTGGATCTGATATTCAACGAAGAGCTCGATATCCATCTTGTGGGCCCTTATCTCGAGGCGGACAAAATTTTCGAGCTCTTCTTCGATCGCGCTGAGATATCGAGAGGTCACCATGAGGCGGACACCGGGGAATTTGCTAACATGCTCGATAAGATCCCATCGTGTTTCCTCTTCGCATTCGTCCAGTCCGTCTATAACCAGGAAGACCTCTTTGTAAGTCTCCAACGCTTTTTGGAGGCGTACCACGATGGACTCGAGAGGAGGCGGAGTGTTTCGTTGGCGGTGGTGCTCGTATAAGTCTTGAACAGCCTGATCGAGCACGTTGGAATCTTGGATGAGCTGCTTAAGAACACTCCCCAGTAGGCTGTCTACTGTCTGTTCGGGCTCATTGTATTTCAAATAGATGACCACAATTCCAATTTCCTTCCTCAGATCCTCGATTCTTGACTGACGGAGTTTATTGACGACGATGGACGAAAGAACCGTCTTTCCAGCGCCTGGAATGCCCCAGCACCAAAGGGACTCTATTTCTCCGTCGCTAGATGACCAGCTGAGGTACGGCACCGAGGTTAGAAACCATTCACCAGAGCCAGGCTGGGCTCGGTCGGATATGCTTTGGTGTGTGCGGTTCATGTCAAGCGGAGAGAGCCAGTTCAGAATCTCGTCCATTTTCTTCCGATCTAGCGATTCCTTCTGTTGCTCGTCCATGCGAGAGAGTATGGAAAGTTGAGCATCAGACATAAGAGCGCTAGCATACTGCCGCAAACGCTCAACTCGCTGTAGTAGGCCGTATACTTCGGACTTTGAAAAGTGCCACCTTGCAGAGGAAATCAAAGCCTTGAATCTCGATTCGTCTGGGATTCTTTGCGTCTGCAAGTCGATCTTGAGCGCTTTTGCAAGATCACGGAAAGCTGCTTCGAATTGCCGAACAACGTCTGCATGTTGGTCAAGCCAAGTCTTGTCCTGGTCTGTAAGAGCCCGTTGTCGGAGGCGTTCTAGCAGTTTCGACAGTAATGATGCCTCCTCGGCCAGCAGCTTCTTATCTCGCGATGCATTTTTGGCGTCCTTTGCAAATGCGACGAGCTCTTTAGTGGTAACAATCGCGGCTTGCAGGATGCTGACTACTGACGCCGTTATACTGAGAGGATCCATCCCGACGAGCTGGTGGCTTCGAGAGGGATGAAACCCAGTTGGGCTATTGTTCAGAGATTGGAGGAGAGCACTGCGGCCCGGGACTGCAGGTCGTGGGAACCATCTTAACTCTCACCTTCCGTTGCGCAACCAGGCTGCGCTAAGCTTGATTGATACACCCACGCCGCTGACCTGCGCGCTAAGGGTTGCCTCGAATTCCCCGCCCGCATAGCCAACCAGAACAGCAGTTCAGCCTCCATCACCCACGATGTAATGGTGGGGGTAACATAACGTGGTGTTGAACGATTGGGTGCGTGCCGGACGTGTTGGGAAAGGAGGCTGCGAGGTCCTCAGGCGCCCCGTTTTCTGGGGGAGCTGCAGTCTTATGTAAGCGGAGTGTCTGAGTTACAAAGTACTGAGATAAAATTAGGTAGGTACTAGCCCTGCTGGTAGTGGGAGGCTGGTGGCTAAGGAACACCACTCAACTCTCCCTTAATTGCCAATCCAAACGCTGCCTGAATATTGAATGGCTTGGGTTCGGAGCATTTGCATTGCGCATTTGTTCTTGTTCGTGCTCTCGGTCGCAGCTCTTTGGCCTCAACCGCGCGTCCTGGTTCACGGCGCTTCAACTGTGTGGATCTCACCATCCCTTCAACTCTCTTTCGTGAATAGGACATCGGCCTCATCGTCTCTCTGGGCAACTGGCAATGGCATTCAGCAGCTTCTGTAAGCATCTCGTGTAACTGACCGTTAGCGGATCACTCAGCTCTTGCAGAGGTAGTTTACTTCGCCGCCAGAGCGGAAGAAAGCGTGATGCCGCGCCCGACGATATTGTTGCCGCATTCGAGAGAGCTAAGGGGTTAATCTTCAACCATGGATTCGTGCCGCGCATATTCCATCCTAAGAACATCACGTTCGAGCCAGATAACAACGAGAACAGGCAAAACATAACCACGCTCACTATTACGCTGTCGAAGCTGGAACACATCATCAGCAAAGAACAAGACCTTATTCCCAGTGATGAAGCATACCTTCTTGATATCTCAGAGTCTGGCCATGCCTCCATCACGGCAGCAACTAGTCGAGGAGCAATCTATGGCTTGGACACCTTTGCCCAGCTGTTCTACGCCCATTCACAGTCCGCCTCGGAGAGCTATCTTTCCATTGCCCCAATCCACATCGTGGACAGTCCAGCATTTGAGCATCGGGGCATCAATCTCGATATCTCTCGGAACTGGCTTGCTCCACAGGACGTGTTTCGAGTTCTCGACGCAATGGCGCATTGCAAGTTGAACAAACTTCATTTGCACGCATCAGATGCACAGTCCTGGCCGTTGGATGTACCAGCCCTACCCGAACTGGCTGCCAAAGGAGCGTATGATCCGTCTCAGATCTGGAGTCCGCAGGATCTACGCCAGGTGCAGCGACATGGCCACCTACGAGGCATTGAAGTCTATCTCGAAATCGATATCCCAGGCCACACCACCTCAGTAGCTGCATCACAGCCCGAGCTCATAACTTCTGCATATAGAGAGCCTTGGATAACGTATGCCGCCGAGCCTCCTGCTGGCCAACTCGCACTAGATTCGCCCGACGTCATGGCGTTCCTAGATACACTATTCAACGACCTCCTTCCTCGAAACGCGGAGGCGTCGAGCCACTTCCACTTTGGCGGAGACGAAGTCAACACTCACGTTTACGGTCTCGGCTCCGACTCATCCCTCACAAAAGACAAGATCCGCGCCCTTGTCCAAAAGGTCATGGACCACGTCTTCACTATTGCCGCAAAGCACCAGCAAACCCCAATCGTGTGGGAAGAGCTGCTCCTGGAGTGGAATCTCACACTCCCCCAAACCACCATCATCCAAACGTGGCGCTCCAACGAGGCGCTCGGGCACGTGCTCGACCGCGGCCACCGCGTGCTGTTCGGCGCCAGCACGCACTGGTATCTCGACTGCGGCCACGGCGCTTGGTTCGATCCCGCGAACCCGTCGGACCCCGGCCCTGATCCGCGGGCCTCGCCGCCGTACATGGACCAGTGCGCGCCGTACAAGAATTGGCGCACCATCTATTCCTACAATCCGCTTGACGGCCTGTCGCCTGAGCAGCGCCGCCTGGTGGCCGGAGGCGAAGTGCACATGTGGAATGAGATGACCGACGCAGTGACGCTGGATGGCATGCTATGGCCACGTGCCGCAGCGGCCGCTGAGGTCCTGTGGACGGGAGGGGGGACTCCGGTGAGCGAGGACACGACCAGGCGATTGGCTGAATTCAGAGAGCGGTTGCTGCTAGAGGGTATAGCAGCAGGAATGGTCCAGATGGAATGGTGTTTGCGGAATAAAGGAGGGTGCTTGATTTGAACATAGGAGGTTTACGTCATGGGCTGGCTGTCATGAAGAGCGTTTCTGGAACAAGCGCGAAGTTCTGTTCCGATAGGCCGTTTCGTTGGTTGGAATGGTGTTGCTCAGGTGGTGAAAGAGCTCCAGGATGTGGTATATACTACCGTCATTATCATGCAGTGCCGGCTAGAGGTTTGCTGCTTCCTTTACAGCCTCTCTTTACGTCCGGTGGTCACTCTCTAATATCAAGCCACAGACTTACCGTATAAGGGAGCAACTCCGTGCGCCTTTACGGGGGGAATAGTAACTTTCTGGCCAATTAATCCTCAAGTCGGCTAAGTACTAACCCAGAAAAGAGGTATACCACGATCGACTCAGTTTAGCGCTGTGTTCACCGGACGTATAGAGAGGCTGTATACCCATCAGTCTGACGACTTTGTGAATTCTTTATACCCTCCGCAGTCCACCGAAAACAAGGCACACTTGCTTGGAGCCGATGCACGTGTGTCCCGTAGCCCCTTGCCCCCATGTATTCTGCAGACTGAAGAGAAATGCCTCACATGGATTAGGAATACAAGCATGTGAGTCTCGTGACCGATACCTTTTCTTTCTGGCTTCGTGTATAAAACCCTTCTTCCCCTTCCTTCGTTTGACGGCAGGGAAGTTGGTGAGAGTGTTGGACATCAAAACGCAGTCAAGCGGATGCCAATGTCCAGCTCTCGAGCGGAAATCGAATGCCTGTGCCTTTGCCGCCATGGTGGGAGGAGAGAGCGGGGCTGTCAAACATACGACTAACACGGTTGAATGGTGGAGGGTGTGGGAGTTGGAGGTGCAAAACGTCAGATCCTCAGGTGAAATGGAGAGGGAGAAGAAGAAGAAGAAGGGGAAGAGGCCGATGATGCGGGCCAGTGTACTACTAAATACTAAAGCGATGACAACTATCTAAAGAAGAAAAGCATGTTGTTTACTAGAAGAGGAAGATGAAAAGCCGAAGCAAGATTAGGAGACGATGAAGTGCATTAACATTCTCGCCCCTCCAGCTACCATTGTCCGTTTGTCGTTTCACTTATTGATCCGCAAAACCTCCATCGTCCTGCAAAGCACCAAGATGTTTGGTCCATGTGAAGCTGAAAATCCGCGTAGATTTGCTCCTCTCTCTCTCTCTCTCCCTCCCATGGCCAATCTCCGTGTGCTTTTCTGATGAACCAAGGCCACTCGGCTGAAGAACTCGAAGTCCCGAAGTCTTGCATCCTTTTTATACCCCGCGATAGCGAGGGCGGACAAGACTCACGTGTTCAGCTGACCAACCCCACCGCCCCCTTTCCTATCTCCCCTTCAGGAACAAATCACGCTTATCGCGTGACCATCCTCCTCCCTTCCTCCCTCTTCGTCTCTAGCTATAAAACCTCCCTCCCCCTCCTCCTCCGCCCACCAGGAAACGTCAACAAGCGAGATGGACATCAAAATCCGTCCTTCAATCTTCTTCTGTCCAGTTCTCGGGTGTGGTTGGCACGATGACACTCGACGAATACATGGGGAGAGGCAAACTGGCCGGAAAACTGTCCAATGGGAGGTGGATAGCAAAACCATCTTAAGCGCGTTGATTGAAAGCTCGGGGCGTGGTTGAAACCTTGGGCAGTGAACAAGCACATGGCGGGGGGTTTGGGGGGTGGAGAGCAACGCATTTCTTGAAAAAAAAAAAAAAAATCCAATGGCGAGAGAGGGAAGAAAGCTCTTAGTAGTGAGTATTGAAAGGGCGTGGTAGTGGAGGAGAGAGATTTACGGTAGTGACGCAGGTTAAAGATGTCAGCGGGAAACGTGAAGAATAGAAGGATTTGAAAGATGTGGTTTGTGATTAACGAGTGGTAGTGTAGAGCAGCATCGTTCTTTTTTTTTTTAGCAACATAGGCTTCCCTCTCCATCGGATGCTGTGTGTGTGGCGTATTGATGATCCGCCGCCAATCCTCCATTGCCCAGGTGTGTTTTTCTGTAGTCGCTTTGATTTCCTACTCCACAACACTCTCCATGAGCACGTATGTCAACTTACGTTTATCCCTCCTCCTCTTCCCGCCCATAGTCTGGTTGATATCGTCTTGTCAATAGACCCCGATCGTTCCGCTGAAGAACTCTTATGTCGAGGAAACTTGGACTCTTTTATATCCTTCGCTCCGGTAGAAACGAGTGTCGTCACGAGGCTCACGTGAGCCACTTGACCGCCCCCTTACCGCATCTGCTTCCTTTATTCCAGGACATTCTCTCGCACTCCCCACCCACAATAATCACGAGCGTTCCACGTGCCCCCCTACCTCCTCCATCTGTTAACCTATAAAACCCCCTCCGCCCCCATCTTCCAACCCCCAGAGGTCGAGGAGCTGGACATCAAAACAAGTATTCTGGTATTTGATGTCCAGCTCCGGGGGAGTGATCAAAAACCGTCTTTACGCTATCGAATAGAGGAGTAGTGTTTAAAATCACGCTTCGCAACGCATGATGGAGTGGAGGAGCAATCGAGCGAGAGCGAGTCGGAAATGGAGGTGGATAGGGAAGGATGGTGATGGAGAGCATGGAAATATAGAAATGATGTTAGAAAGAGAGGAAAGATAGGGATAAATAAGACATGAATTCGGTGATATCTAGAATGGCGTAGAGGTAGTGAACGTCACTGAGCAACGATATTGGCACCACACCACCCGCACTCCCATTGGGTGACGTATTTGTCGTTTTGATCTCTCCCTCTCTTCCATCACGCGGAGGGGGGCTCGTTGTTGATAAACCCAAGACTATTTTTCACAGTTTCGAAAACGTGTCGGAGGGAGAAGCAAGACCTACCTAGGTGTATTTATATTACGACAGGACTTGAGAGTAGAAGCAACTCTCGTGACAGTGAGTAAGCAGCTTGGCGAGTGGCTCACTCGATAGGCCACAAGGGTGCGCGTATTTCTCTCGACGCATCTTCCAGCAAGCTGGATCATTTCCCAAACTTTCCGATGACGCTGGATGTTCTCAATCTCCTTGCGCAGCTGCTCGGGCTTTGCACATAATCCTACGGTGCCTTTGCCGAACTTCCCAAGACGGGCTACACCTTGCGCCTCATTTCCCCTTCGTAGCAACTAGTGGCTCCGGGCTGGTAGCAGCCGCAGTGCTACCCGCCTTAGCCACTAATCCCCCGTCACCCCTGGTGTCAACGTTCGCACCATCCAGAACCTCCCACGGCAACTCATCATCCGGCTCCTTCCCGCCCAGAAGAACCTTCACGCTCTCCTCCAGTCCCTCTCCTATCTCCTTCACGACTTCCTCATCCCAGCCCCTACCCTTCCTCTTCTTTGCCAAGACCTCCCCAACACCATACGAATCATCAACCCACGGCCCATATCCCAGCTTCTCCTCTCCCTCCGCCGTCTCCGCAAGCTCCTGCGCCGACATGACCGGATCAATCCCCTGCACCCTCACGCGGTCCTTCGGCCACCTAATCGCCCTCGCATGCAGCTCCAAGAACCGCCTCGCCTTGAACGCATGCGTGACGACGCGGATCTGCTTCGGATATCTACCGGTCCTTCGCCGGAAGAGCAGAATCGGAAAGAGCAGATTCTGGTAGGAATCCGTCGCATATTCCTCCAGCAGAATCCGTCCCTCCTCAAAAGCACGCGTTGGGAACCCACCCCCGCGCTCGCCGGCAGCTAGGCTGGTCGCGAGAGCGGCGTGGTAGTAGGATCGTGCTTCACTGAGCTCAGTGACGTCTTGCTTGGTCGCGCCGCCGCTGAGGACGAGGAGGGTCTGCCTGGTCCAGGCTTCGGTGGTGAGGGCGTCGAGGCCGGCGGCGAGGTGGGCGAGGAAGGTTTCATGCTCGCTGGGTTTGCCGGACGAGGGGTTGGAGCGTTGGAAGGGGGCGAGGAGCCAGTTTGATTCGCTGTAGGGCGAGTAGAGGGGGAAGCTGGGGAGGGAGGGGTCCGGGGTGAAGATGGCGTGGCAGCAGACGATGACTAGGGTTGTGGTGTTGTCGTAGTTGGGCTCTGGGATAGGGTGCGGGGGGTGGTTGAATGAGTGGACGCCGGTGGTGGTGTCGTCTTCGGTGTAGGGATCCGAGTGAGGGTCCGGGGGGTGCAAGGCGACAGTGGCTGAGGCGGTGGCAGCATTGTTGCGGTGGTGGACGGACTTGGGCAACATTCTCGAAGGCGTGGCTGGAGCCATGCCTGTCTTGGAGGCGTTCTCGAGAGGTGATAGGGCTGACGTGTGGAACAGTGTGGCGGTGAGAATTGGTGGGGGCGGGCGGTGAAGACTGGCTGCCAGTGACTCGGAACGGGCGCTACGGGAGTGCTACTGCAGGGCCCGTTAGTAATCTGGAAGTGAGATGTCGGGATACTGTAGAAGTGAATATGGATCTCACGGGAGATGAGGTAGCTGGAATTGTGAAGGGAAGCGGCAAGAAGCAAGAAGCAGCCACAACGTGGTGGTGAACACGCCTAGGTGGTGCGTGGCGACGTCACATGTTGAACTATTCAGGAAACATGAATCTGAGATTGAAGCTTGACTATGTACGACTAGCTAGAAATGGTCTAGAGATGCGAGAGGAATTCTGAAATTCGACACCCACATGTCTCATGCTGTGCTGTGAAAAAAAGGCACTCCACGAGCGGTAGTAGCCGTTGATGGCACGTCGGTTTGCCAAGCCGGGATCTGCGCAGGGATGGAGACCGCAGAGGCGAACGCAGGCCTTCCTGGAGGAATGGGAGGGCAAGGAGATGCAGGTCTGGCAGACAGCAGCCACTCCAGGCCACCGTCGTCGAGAACAGAACAAGGTGCAGCGTTTACCTAAGCAGCGAGATTTGCAGATGTCCCAAGATAGGAACCTGGACAGATCTCGGAAGCCCGCAGCAAACGAGCTCAGCTGGGCGGAAGTGGTATGCAGTGAGATGTGAGTACTGGGACTCAGGGTGCTTAGCCACGGGCGGCGGGCGACCCACGGCGCTCCCACTGTTCGCTACCACAGGCCGAGCAGAAGAGGGACTCAGGGTGCCGGCCTGGCCCTCTGGACTGGTGCTGTGGGAGCGGTGGGGAGAGGAAAAAGCGATGTGAGGCTGAGCAGCGTCAGCACCCGGCGGCGAAAGCAGCTAGCGCTGGCGCTGGCTCACGGCGTGCCCGTGCGACGCCTGCGACGGCCTGGATGGAGCTTAGAGCAGCTGAATAAGGCGGTGGGCTATTTTTGGGCGGCCGCTGGTGTTGTTGCAGACGCCACAGCAGCCAGCGCTCAGGCAGTCTGGGGATGCTCGCGGATAGTTGATCGCCGGCCAACTTCTTGTTTATGTTGGCGCCGAAAAGGGGCACGCGGAGGGCACAGAGAGGGTTGCAGCGGAGCGGCGGGTGACGGTGATGAAAGGAGCTGGCGGCGTGTATTCGAAACAAGGCTGAGGGCATTCTGATGGCGTTTCACTGGCCTCAGCGGCCATCCAAGCGCGACAGAGAGGACAGGCCCTAATCCCAGCCCCAGCGCCGCCAGTCCACTCGCGTCCAAGCGCAGCGAACCTCCTCTTCAGCTGCAGCGTCCCCGAACTTCTCACCACCACTACATATCAGCTGCCCCCCCGAGTGGAATCCATCGCTCCCTATCTCTCCACCGCTGCTGCCCTCGCCCTGCTCCCCACCTCTGCCGCCACGGCTGCCGTCTGAGCAACCTCACCACCATGGCATACCAGGGCCCCGGCGGATACGGCGACCCTCACGCACAGGTCAGGCCTCTCTCCCTCTGCGCTGCCACGACCTTACTGACCCGGCCAGCAGCACTACGATGCCCCGCCTCACCACACCGGGTCCGACGACGACGAGGTTGAGCGCTCGCTGCTCCACTCTAATCCCACGGGCGTCAACCCGGGCCCCTTCGACGATCCGGACGCGCGTTACCTCCATGGCGACCCCGAAGTGCGCCCCAATTCCACCTACAGCCTGACCGAGACATATGCCGACAGCAGCAACCCCTCGACGCGAGGCACCCCTTACCAGACCGGCTACCACGAGGGCCCTGAGGTCTACGCCGGCAGCCACATGGAGGACCCCTCGCAATCCTACGGCGTTCCTGGCCGCGCCCCCTCGCCGTACTCGAGGAGCGAGACCAGCTCCACCGAGGCATGGCGACAGCGCCAGCAGCCCGGCGGCGGAATGGCTGGCGGCCTCAAGCGTGCCCAGACTCGCAAGGTCAAGCTCGTGCAAGGCTCCGTCCTGAGCGCCGATTACCCCGTGCCCAGCGCCATCCAGAACGCGGTGCAGGCCAAATACCGAAACGACCTGGAGAGCGGCAGCGAGGAGTTCACCCACATGCGATGTGCGTATATACTGGTGATAGAATTGACGTGAAAACCGAGCTGACGTGCTGCAGACACCGCTGCGACCTGCGATCCCAATGACTTCACACTCAAGAACGGCTACAATCTTCGGCCCGCCATGTACAACCGGCACACCGAGTTGCTCATTGCCATCACATACTACAATGAAGACAAGGTCTTGACTGCGCGGACGCTCCACGGTGTCATGCAGAACATTCGTGATATTGTCAACTTGAAGAAATCCGAGTTCTGGAACAAGGGTGGTCCAGCGTGGCAGAAGATTGTCGTGTGCTTGGTTTTCGACGGTATTGACCCCTGCGACAAGGGCACCCTCGATCTCCTCGCGACCGTCGGTATCTACCAAGACGGTGTCATGAAGAAGGATATTGACGGCAAGGAGACCGTTGCTCATATCGTAAGCGGATCCCTCGGGTCCAGCTAATTCCCATTCTAACAGTCTCCAGTTCGAGTACACCACTCAGCTCTCCGTCACGGCCAACCAGCAGTTGATCCGACCACACGACGATAGTGCCAGCACTCTACCCCCCGTGCAGATGATGTTCTGCTTGAAGCAGAAGAATAGCAAGAAGATCAACTCCCATCGATGGCTGTTCACCGCCTTTGGTCGCATTCTCAACCCCGAAGTCTGCATTCTTCTCGACGCCGGTACGAAGCCTGGCCCCAAGTCGCTGCTCGCGCTCTGGGAAGGTTTCTACAACGACAAGGATCTTGGAGGTGCTTGTGGTGAAATTCACGCCATGTTGGGTAAGGGCTGGAAGAACCTGCTGAATCCCCTGGTCGCCGCCCAGAACTTCGAGTACAAGATCAGTAACATTCTCGACAAGCCGCTGGAATCCTCCTTCGGCTACGTCAGTGTGTTGCCCGGTGCCTTCTCTGCTTACCGATTCCGCGCCATCATGGGCAGGCCATTGGAGCAGTATTTCCACGGCGACCACACTCTCTCCAAGATCCTTGGAAAGAAGGGTATCGAGGGTATGAACATTTTCAAGAAGAACATGTTCTTGGCCGAGGATCGTATCCTCTGTTTCGAGCTGGTCGCCAAGGCCGGCTCCAAGTGGCATTTGACCTACGTCAAGGCCTCCAAGGGTGAAACCGATGTGCCAGAAGGTGCTGCAGAGTTCATCGGTCAGCGTCGTCGTTGGCTAAACGGTTCCTTCGCCGCCAGTATCTACTCCTTGATGCATTTCGGTCGAATGTACAAGAGTGGCCACAACATCATTCGCATGTTCTTCTTCCACATTCAGATGATTTATAATGTCTTCACTGTCTTCCTCTCCTGGTTTGCTCTCGGTAAGTCTAATTCCTGTTTTTACTAGATTCTCCGCTAATCTCCCGCAGCTTCTTTCTGGCTTACGACCTCTGTCATCATGGATCTTGTCGGCAATGCAGCTGAAGACCCTAGCAAAACGGGCTGGCCATTCGGTCAAACTGGAACCAACATCTTCAACACCGTCCTCAAGTACCTGTACCTTGCCTTCCTCCTCCTGCAGTTCATTCTGGCTCTCGGAAACAGGCCCAAGGGTTCTCGCTGGAGTTACATGACCTCATTCATCGTCTTTGGCTTCATTCAACTCTACGTCATCATTTTATCCATGTACCTTGTGGTTCAGGCCTTCACTAGTCCCAAGTCGCAAAAACTGGACACGGACAGCACCAAGGACTTTGTCAAATCATTCTTCTCCTCAGATGGTGTTGGTATCATCATCATTGCCTTGGCTGCCACCTTTGGCCTGTACTTCGTTGCCTCGTTCCTGTACTTGGACCCATGGCACATGTTCACCTCATTCCCGCAATATCTCCTAGTCATGAGCTCGTACATCAACATTCTCAATGTCTACGCCTTCAGCAATTGGCACGATGTTTCTTGGGGTACCAAGGGTTCGGACAAGGCTGAAGCGCTTCCATCAGCCAAGACAGAGAAGGCATCCGACGGCAAATCAACAGTCATCGAGGAACCGGATCTTCCACAAGCGGATATTGACTCTCAGTTCGAGGCTACCGTCAAGCGAGCTTTGGCTCCCTATATTGCGCCAGTGGAAAGCACCGAGAAGACTCTAGAGGATTCGTACAAGTCTTTCCGAACCCATTTGACCACTGCTTGGATTTTCTCCAATGCTCTCCTTGCGGTTGTGATTACCAGCGATAGCTTTGACAAGTTCGGATTCTCGGTATGTTTCCCTCCGCCCACTCTGCAGAATGTACAAATGCTAACAATTGGTCTAGTCTGGCGCCAGCCAACGCACAGCCAACTTCTTCCGCGCCCTCCTGTGGGCCACCGCCGCCCTCGCCCTCGTCCGCTTCTTGGGCTGCTTGTGGTTCTTGGGCCGCAGCGGTATCTTCTTCTGCTTCCGGAAGAGGTAGAGAAGCACCACTATCTCTACTTACGAAACTAAAAAGCGGGCGAGCGACGGCGTGCGTGTATGTGCGTTCTCTTTGCCATCTCGAGTTTCTCGGCGTTTGATGCGGGTCCTTCTGAATCCAGCTGGCTGGCTGTGTTTCCTCCTTTCCTCTCTCGACGGTTCCAGCGTGCGTCACAACAAGAGTCAAAACTTTTACAATTTTAGAGGCAGTCCCCCTGTGATTGGCGACAGATCAGACGGATAATGCTCGTGTATTATGGGTTAGCTTTTAATAGCCTTTCTTTTTTTTCACTGCCAGCCAGCAGAGCAGAGAGGGATTGAGCGAGAGAGCGGTTAACGGCATCTTGTTTTCTTTTGTGTCACTGCATCGAGCTTTTGGGCATTTTGCTTTGTTGTTTTTACGGGAGAAGGGTTTTTCGATACCGATCAAGTTGAATCAGGTGGTGGAGATTGAGATGTAGAGGGAGAAGTCGATGTGAGGGACGGGGTGAACTGGCTGACACCAAAGTGTAATTTCGTATGGTGTATGCAATGAGAGACAACTTCAAAGAACATGAATACCTAATTGATGTCGTGATCGTGAACACGCAATACCTATACGACGTCACCTTTTCTTGAGATTGACTCTGGACCCCATTGCTACGCTCTCCTTGAATCCTACGAGTAGGGGTCCCACAGCCTTGCATGGTCCGCCTAATTTCTATATACGACCCAAAGGATCCAAACCCATGGCTAGGACAATCCACGGCTTTACTTGCCTGAATTGAGAAAGAGGTCGTATAGGGTCTTTTACACAAGATGAATATGTTAGTAAACCGCCGCTAACCCTCTCATCTACGATACGCTTGGCTAGTCTATAGGGCTCTACCGCTGCTTTACAAGTGCCAAGAACGACTGATTCTGCGTCGGCGTGGGATGAAGTTGGCCTGGTGAGACGGCGGTGCGGAACGTTTCCGCACTCGCGAACCTCGCCTTCGGGAGCTTCGGCAGTCATCGTGCCGATTTTTACTGTTGGTCGTGCTACCTTGTTTCTCACCACGCATTTGAAAGCTTGCATACCGAGCACTGAGTATCTGTAATCGACCTCCTTTCTATAGTCTAGTCTCTCAATCTAAAAAGTCATATAATCTATCCAGTTTCAGCGTCCAGCGTTCTTTCTAAGATTTTGAGGTATTCTATTCGAAGCTAAATGAGCCTCACATACCCTATCCTATACATCATTCACTTCTTTACCCAAACGTTCCTTTTTATAAAACACCTCTTTGATCGCATCACCGCCTTCGTCAAATCCATTTGGAAATCCCGCGAACTTTCACAGCCGCCTACCCCTCAACCAAAATCTCCTCCACCGCCACAGCCTCCTTCCAAATCTCCTGTCCGAGAGCTCAGGGCCAGGAAGCCTCATTCCCAGCCCTCTGCCCGAGAATTCAAGATCAGAAATCTTGACGGGTCGAAAGAGGTGTTTCGGACGCACTAGAAAATGCCACTCAACCCCTCCAACCCCACAATCACCCGCCCTCCCCCAAACGCGGTGGTCTACGACCTCTCCTCTCCCACTCAAACCACCATAACCCTCCCCGTACGTCCCTTTCCCTTCCCCCAGCCCACCTCCGTCAATCCCACTTCTTAGCTCCCATCCATCTCACCCCCAACCTCCACCTCCTTCCAATCCAACCAATCTCTATAGCATCTACCTATCCCTTAAAAGTCTAATCTCTTCACCTCCCATCCAATCTCCCCTTCAATCGCTCTTATAACACCCCCCATCAACCCCACTAACGCCCCCCTCCCCTCCCCAGCCCAACTCAACCTGGACCAGCGGCCTCCACTACCACACCACCCACACCGAATACCTCCGCCTCCTGCACGGCTCCATCTCGCTGCGCCTCGGCACCGCCACCACGATCCTAACCGCACCCCCCGACGGCACGGGCATCGAAGTGACCGTCCCGCGGGGCGTGCGGCACGAATGGCGCCGCGCCGACTCCCCCGCCGTTAAGCAAGTGGACGGCGACGGCGACGTCGTTGTAGTCGAGCGAACCGACCCGGCCGACGGCGCGAAGAGCGTGTTTTTCTGGAACCTGAATGGCGCGATCCTGGATGGCGGGAGGGGGAGGGGGTGGTGGGGGGCGGCGTGGTTGACGATGGAGCTGCTGATCGTCTTCCGGGCGTTGGACAACTGGCCCGTCTTTGTCGACCTGGGGGCGTTTGGGGGCGTCGGGCGCGCGTTGGAAGCGTGTGTCGCGCATGGCGTGCTGGGCGCAGCGGGGGCAGCGGGGTGGCTAGCGGGGATCCAGGCGGTGCGGAGGGAGCGGATGCCTGGGGCGTTGTGGGAGGGGTGGGTGGGTGGGTGGGTGGGTCGAGAGTCAGAGCCAGAGCCAGAGCCAGAGCCAGAGAGTTCGGGGGGGGGGGGGGAAGAAAACCCTCTTGATCGGAAAATAGGCACGGTTCGTTGTATCACTTCGGCCGTTTGATGGCTCCGCCGCCGGTTTTTGTATGTACTAGTATACCCGCTTCGTTCTAGCACTGACTGACCTCCACCCCTCCTCATTCGTCTTTCTTTGATTTCCCCCTTTTTTTGGGTAGTAATACTTCATCAGTAAGCCCGAACTTGAAGTCTAATTTCACTTATCAACTACACCTTCATAATGGCCGCGGAGACGTATAGGCAAGCAGAACGACGGTTTCAGACATGGTACGCGTGCGAAAGGAGAGAGAGAAAGAGAGAGAGAGAGAGAGAGAGAGAGAGACGAGAGCGGTGCGAGACTTCGGTGCAATCACAAAATGGCGGAAAGAGGGCAGAAAGGGTCGCTGCGGAGGAGCAGATGTTTGAGGGATGCGTGGCATAGAAGCTAGACAGACAAGTAAGGTTTCACGTGCAAGACGTTTAGATGGCGAGAAACAGGTTGAGGTATTTGGATTTTGACCACGAAAAGAGACACTTTTCAATCCGCTCCGATAGATACAGAAGAGGCGTGTGTAATCAAGCCAAGCCAAATATCCACGCCCAAGCTAGAATCGGAGGAAGAAAACGCCAGTGCCGTCCCAGATCGTAATCTACAGATTTCACGGGACTTATTCGAGAGCCTCTTCGCTCTGCTCAGACCATTCTCCAAGTCTTTGTTTTGTTTTCGCTTTGAGGTTATTAGGTAGGGGAAATCTACTTCTGGTTTTCGGGGCGGAGAGATCTATTGCCTATCAGTAAAATTCGTAGGTATGAGGTGGATGGGGGAATTGAACGTACCGCACGGCCTTGCCAGCCCTCCAGATCTCCAAGTCAGCAATCTCAGCCATCTCTTTGTTGTACAGCTCGCGGTAATCCGGGCGGCTGTTGTACTCCAGAGACCTCGCAGTCTCAGATCCATCCTTAACCGAGTCATACAGGTCGTTGAAGACAGGCTTCAGGATATCCTTGAAGCGCTTGCTCCAGTCAATGGCACCACGCCTGGCAGTGGTCGAGCAGGCTGCGTACATGTAGTCCATGCCGTTAGCGCCGATCAAGGGGTACAAGCTCTGGGTGGCCTCCTCGACGGTCTCGTTGAAGGCCTCGCTGGGGCTGTGGCCCCGCTCGCGGAGAACCTCGTACTGGGCGAGGAACATGCCGTGGATTCCACCCATCAGGCAGCCACGCTCGCCGTACAGGTCGGACCACACCTCCTTCTCGAAGGTGGTCTTGTAGAGGTATCCGGAGCCGACGGCCACGCCGAGGGCAACGACCTTCTCCTCAGCCTTGCCGGTCACGTCCTGGTAGACGGCAACGGAGGAGTTGATACCACGGCCCTCGCGGAAGAGGGTTCGGACGGTGCGGCCGGAGCCCTTGGGGGCGCAGAGGATGACGTCGATGTCCTTGGGGACGTCCACCTTGGTGAGGTCCTTGAAGACCGGGGAGAAGCCGTGGGAGAAGTATAGAGTCTAATTTTATGTTAGCCTGTTTACTGTTATTTCAGGACATGAGCCACGCACCTTTCCCTTCACCAATTGAGGCTTGATGGCGGGCCAGGTCTCGCTCTGAGCAGCGTCGGAGAGCAAGTTCATGATGATAGTGCCCTTGGAGATGGCCTCGTCAATGTCGAACAGGTTCTTGCCGGGGATCCAGCCATCCTGCTCGGCCTCCTTCCACGAGGCGCCGTTCTTCCGCACACCGACAATGACGTTGAGGCCATTGTCGCGGAGGTTCAGGCCCTGGCCGTGACCTTGCGATCCGTAGCCGATGAGGGCGAGGGTGTCGTCCTTGAAGTATTCCTGGACCCAGTTATTAGTACTATAGTCCTAGAGCACATAGATAATTGCTGTCGTCAGCAGTGACTCACAAGAAGCTTTTCCCTCGGCCAGTCGTCGCGCTCTGTTGACGTCTATTAGCGGGGTCCATAAGCTGATCGAAAGCTAATTCTACCGTAAACGGTCTCCTTAGTGCCCGCAAAATCAATAGTCTTGATACCACGAGTCTGTTGGAAGGGAGAGGAGACAGCAGCTTTTGGTGCAACTGCAAAGCCAGCTCTGGCAGCGCTGAGGGCCGAGACGAAAGTGCGCCTCTGGACGACGGGGGCAGACGCCAATTGCTTGACGGAGCTGCGTAGAGCTCTGCTTGATTGACGGGCAGCCATTGTGTGTGTGTGAAAAGTGACGAGTTTGCGTGGAGAGGGGAGGGGCGCCAGCTTATATGGTATTTTTCAGACGTCCGAGAATTGAGTCGAGATGCTCCAGCCCTGGCTCACCGCCGATGCCGGCCGGAGAAGACATTTTCTCCCCGGATGAGTCTGAGCTCGTCACGTGCGCGGATTACTTGCATATATGAATTGAAATAGATTGAAATAGACTGATATATCCATGCGTTCTATGCGACGGCCTCAGATCTCTGCTCTAGAATTTGCCAACCGCTCAACCAAACCCGAAATCTGCCCTTCATGTAAAGCTGCATAGTTCACCGACCAGAGTATCGGGACACCCCGAGTATGTACGCCCCAAACCCAAGACTCCGAATAGCAGATGCTCGCTATGATCTCGTCAAAATCAACACCCCGCCAGTCTGCATTATCTCAACCCTCATTTGAGGACGCGCTCGTATGACTGGCCCTTGACGGCGCCTCCTCCCATGGCTGACCGCACGTTGCGCTTGAAGCCTTCTCGGTTCGACTTGAGGTCTTCGGCAGCCTCCTTGTTTAGCGGGTCGGACGCATTTGGTTCCAGGAAGAGAAACTGTCTGCCTGTTAGCATTCCTGCATATTCGTTCGCGTATCCGTTTTTCAGCCCACCTGCAGTCCCACGATCACCGCGTTCAGGTTTAACACCGGCTTCCAGTCCTCCCTGAGAATGTTCAAGCAGACGTTGCCCTCTAGATCGATGTTCGGGTGGTAGATCTTCTGAGTGCACTTGACCTTTGGCGGGTCGTGTGGGAAGTTCTGGTTGATGGCGAAGTTGAAGTTGAAGCGGCCGCCTTTGTACATGCCCTCGTCCGGCTCGATTGTCAGGGTAAAGTTTAGAATGTCGTCGGGGTTGGGAAAGTCGGTCTTCATGGTTGAGCCTAGTGATAGCTCCGAGAGATCTATGCGTGACTACCGTTAGTCGAGTTCTTGCAGTGACGTTGCCTTGGGAATCGCTAAAAGGGCTGCACACACCTTTCTGGACTCGCAGCTGCGCAGCGGTGACCTTCTTCTTCTTCGGTCCTGTCGCAGCAGACTCATCCTGCTGCTGCTTCTGCTTCTGTGGGAGGGTCAGCGATCTTGATGAGGAGACTTTGTGCTGTGGTTGTCGCAAACACGAATCCCGACTGTTTGGGGAACAGAATATCGGAACCTACCATAGACCATATCTTGAGCATCTTGCCCGTTGTTGGAGGGTTGGACCAGAGGTAGTGGGGTGGTGGGGTGGGCTGCGGCGTTGATGCCGTGAAAAACAAGGATAGAATAGCGCGTGGGAAAGTGAGGGTTCGATCAAGTCGAGCGAATAACTGAGATCCGCGAGGTATGGAAGGCCGTGGGAGAGGTAGAAGTGAGAGACAAGGCTGCTGTGAGTGATTGCTGGTCGAGGGATCTTGTCGAAAGGCGATTTGACCGAGGAAACCCCGCCACCAGGCAGCACCACCTTAAAGTGGTGAATGTGGACTGTCACGATCACTCCGTCTAGACTGTTCAGGGGCATTTAAGCGCTTCACATTAGATACCAATGTTTTGGTTGGATCCTTCTCTCAAAGTCACGATTCCAAAAGTCATTCAGGATCCAAATGTCACGTGATGTGGCCATCAAAGGTGAATTTATCAAGGCTATTTCATTGATACTGTGAGCATGTCTTCCCGCTGAGCATGTCGCTTCCGAACGAGCACCACATCAGCTCCTTCGGCCTTACGACAGGTTCGGGCTGGCCAACGCTAGAAAAACTAGAGGGGATATCACCACTCACTCCACATTGTTCTCGCCACGAACACTGTCTGACGGCCTCCCCAATAAGACCATGTCATCCCCAAGCTGAAACCACTTGACGTCCTTCAGCTTGAGAGCAGGTACGGGATCCCCATCGGCATCGATCCTTCGTGGAGGCGAAACCACCACTCCACCCTGTCCAAGCCACGTGGGGGCTACCGTGACAATGATGGAGTCAACTAGATGTTGGCGCGATACTTCCAGTAGATCGTTGATGATAGTTCCACCTCCCTCTATCATGACACTCTTAATTCCTTGACGAGTCAAAGTCCAGAGGATCTCTTGCCAATCAACTTTTCCGTCCTCGGTCGCAGCGTCTGAGCTTAGACGGATGAACTTGCCACCCACACTCTCTAAGATGGCGCGTTTGTCTTCTGGCGGCTCCTTTAGGCAAATAATGTAGGGTGCCTTTCCTTGCCCCCGAGCCGCGAGAACCATGACCTTTGAGGCTTCAGAGAAGTCCCATCGAGCGTTCGGGTCCAGGATGATGGGACGAGGCTGTCCGATCAACCCATCACCACCGTATCCGCCAACGCCTTCCAAACGACAGTTTAAACTCGGGTCGTCCGCTATCGCTGTGCCCACACCCACGAGAATGGCGTCATGTCGGGAGCGCAGATAGTGAGTCATGGCTTTGGACTCTGGACCAGAGAGAGCTGTTTGGGTTCCGGGGGACAGGGCGAGCGATGAGTCCAATGAAGTGGCAAAAGTGAGTGTCGTGAATGGATATGCTAAATCGCGGAATTCTCTTTGAAGATGCGGCTCAATGAGCAGGCGATGTACTATGTGGAATTGAAGACCATATCTTGGAATCGGAGGGAGAACAGGGCCAACTCCGTTGACAACCTCGTCAGTGTTTTGAACTTCAGGTTGTTCCGTTCCATTAACATAAAAAGTAGCCATGCTGTCCATCGCTATTATCTCCTGTAAGACAGCTGACAAGGTAGGATTCTGACGCGTAGAAGTCCGACGAGCGGAGCGTGATGTGAGTCTGGTAAGTTAGTGAAGGGTGCAAAGAAGATCTTCCTGTGCAAAGTTCTCACAATTGAAGGCCTTTGGTAAAACAGAAGCCTCCCGCTGAAACTTTGGAAGTAATGCTGGATGTTTGCTGTGAAGAGGATGGGAGATGGACGTTGTCTGGCAAGTAAGAAGAGTGTTGGCCCGTGCATCGATTACCACATCGGGAGGACAATGCAAGAGCCGCCCGGTCACCCGTTAGGAGCACAAACTGTCTTCTGTTGCAGCCTATGTAGTATCCGTCCCTGGGTAGCGCGCCGCCCTCCGTGGCGAGCCAAGCTATAGGTACTTCATCGCAATCGGCGAGTGCAAGCCGCGTTCTGTTAACTCTGGATTTTTGAGCTCATTACGAGCTGCCAGATGGAAGATGTCGTAACCTAGTGACTAACGTTACTTTGATTCACTAAACAGCTGTGCCAATGGTCCCGTGATTAAGCTTTTCAAGTCTTCTGTTTCCACAGCCTCAAGCATCGCTTTCCCTAGCTGTACGAGTTTCGCTGTGCCTTCCCCATCCGTCCACCTCATCCTCGAGTAGAAGATAATATGCACAGCGAAGTGCACAACAAGTCGGACCTTGTCACGCTGCTTCAATGGATGTTCGCTTAGATATGCCTTCAGAAAAGCTTCGAGCAATCCCTTGCCACCGTGAAAGCGATCTAGCAGCCATGAGTCTGCAGCAAATCGCCCAACATCAGTGGCGCCGTTTCCCACACGGACACTTTCCCAATCGATAACTGTCAGCACTGGTGCCCGCAGCTTTATCTCTTCCTCTTCTTCTACTTTGATAGCAGGATCCTGGTTCTCGAGCTGGATGTTGGGCAGCCAAAAATCACCATGGCAGAGACACGTTCTCTCTGAAGCAGCTTCAGTGCCGAATTTGGCGTTGATGCGCTCTCCGAGAGCAGGATCGTGGCCGTGTTGTTTCAGGACAGCGACTAGACCGTTGTAGGTGTATCTGAAGACGGACTTTGCAACTTCACTGTCGAACGTCCTCTTGACAAATTCTAGCGTTTCCGGCTCTGAAGTCTCCCTATGCAGTCTCGCCAGCCAAACGCCTATCCTCCAGCCTAGGAGGGGGATATCGATGTCGTCGTCTTTTTTGTAGCTTTCTTTGAGATCTTGCGATCCCCCGTCAGACATACATATAACATGCTCTTCAGGAAAGTAGTTGTACAGTTGCGGCAGGCGAATGTGTTCGTTCGTGGAGACTATGTCCGGTATAGTTATCAAGGCTAAGTGCTCGTAGTCCATCCTTTCGACAGGTAGTGGGACATCAGGCATTATGCGAACGTAAGGCTCCGCATGTTTCGCGATGCTGCGCTTGCCGAGTTGTGTCGTGATACGCCAACAGAAGTTGGCTGACCCTCCAGCAGCGACCTCAATCTCATCGCAGGGTATGTCCTTCGAGGATAGGAACTGGTGAAGTTTTAATTCGGTAGTGATTGACATGATATCTTCAGAAGGTTTGTGTCTTGCAGGCAAGTCATCAGCAGGCATCTGGCGGAGTGGGCTGAGAGCGTTGCGCTGCAGCTAAACTGATGCAAGCTAGTGAAGGCTGCTGCTGCCGTATTCTATTCTATCGAGGCGCAGCTCGCCCAAGATTTCTCAGAACCATCGTCTCGATAATATCGCAGCTTAACGCGATCGCGTTGGCTGCTCCACGATCAGAAAGAATTTTGCGTGACATCAATTAAAGCCCTGGTGGTTCAGGCCTACTGGTCTTGTTCTTGCACACTTGTTTAACACCGTCTAGAAGCTCTGACATAGTATTAGGTATTTAGATAAGTTGGGACGTTATAAAGGCCAATCAGAGACGGTGGAGAATTAATTCATCGTGTAACTGTAATTGAGTATGTATGCTTCTCGTATTGTCTGTACGCATTACTCTCCTAGATGAAGAACCAAAATAGTGCCACAAACCAAGTCCAAGCGCCAAAACCACAAGAACCCAAAAAGCGTGATAAACGCTACAATCATTACAAGAAGAACCCTTCTTCCACTTTTGGAACCGTGCAAGGAGAATTTCTACTCTTCTGCTGCTAAACATAACAGACCTTCTCTCTCCAGCTCCGCCAGATCTCCCCCTGCATCAATAATCGCCCTTGTAGCCGCTTGGCTAAGTTTCCTCCTCCTCTCAGCCGCTTCTTTCTCCCTTCTAGCCTTTGTCTTTGACGAGCCACTCGGGGCAACACCTGTCAAGATCTTCCGGCTATCATCTGGAGTGAAGTTCACAAATCCTACCGAGGCAGGTCGTGGAGCCGAATTGCTCGAGTTGCTCGATTTGCGACGATGATGAGGACCACTGTGTTGCCGATGCCTCGACGACGTTCTCTGATTCGAGACGCGATGAGGTGGAGGGGAGCTAGAAGGCGACCTCGAAGGCGGCGTGGTCGCAATGTACGTGTGCGCTGGCGGCATTGGATTCGCGTACGTGTAGAGCTGCGTAGCAGGAACCGCATAAGCCGACGCAGAGGCACCCGGCTCACCAAAGCCGCTCAAATCACAGGAAATCCCAAGGCCAGACGCGGGGACACTGTCGAAACCCATGCCTGAGCTCTCAGTTCGCGAACTGTGATAGGCGGCTGGGGAAGGCTGAGGCGCGCTACTGGAGGGCCACCATGCTTGTGGCTTCTGGGATTGAGAAAAGTCCGGCGAGGCTGGGAGATTGAAGTCAAAGTTCTCGGTTGCGTCGGGACCCCACGCGGCGATTGGGAGTCTGTGTGATGGGGGCGGGGTTTGCAAGGCTGAAAGAGCCTCATTGCCCAGCTGATGGCCGAAGTAACTTGAGGAAATGTGGTCATTCGTAGAGTTGAAGGAGGCCTGACGATGGCCAGAGTTGTGATCTATTGTTGGTGATGAGAGAGGAGTCAATTGGTAATGTGAGTGGTCGTTGAGGTCGTGTTTGGAGTCTTCAAAGTCGTTGGCAACAGTTGCAGAGAGGCTGAAATCGTCGCGATTCGAGAGAAACGAATTCGAAATTTGTGCCTGAGGAAGCTTCGCAGATCTGGGTGGTGATACGGGCATCGCATTGTTGTGTAATTGTAAGTTGTATGTATCTGATGCGGTGTCGATTCGCTTTGCCCAGCCACTGTGATAGCTCCCGGAGTGATACTGAGATGGTCGCATCATCTTGGGCAGATTGGGCGAGTCGCTCAGCTTTCGAGTCGCTTTTCGTATTCCTTTAGCAAATTTGCGAGCAATTGGCTGAGCAATGCTTGCGACGGCTCTCGTTTTGGCCTTTGATGCGGATGGTGTAGGAGTTGTAGGAGTTGATGAAGAGATGCGAGAGTACGATTCTGAGAGGGGACTAAACAGTTCGTCTACACTGAAGATCTCAGGGTCAGAAGCCGAAGCCCTTCCGCGAGATTCAGGGTAGACGGAAGACTGGTGGTCCTGCAGAGCGGGCGAGGCTGGGTTTTGTTCGAGGTGTCGCAGGGCCTGATGCCAAGCTTCGTTGGTCCTTGCCTCCCTCCTCGGCATAGGCGAGGCTTCGACGAGGTCGCTCCCATTCGATGATGGGTCCTCAAAGAGACCTGCTAAATCGTCGGAACTTGGCTGTTCCAGTGTATTGTCGCTGAACTGGAGCAGGTCTGTCTCAACGTACTGATCAAAGAGATCATCATACGGCTCGAACAGATGCATTTCTTTGTTGTTGGCGGGCCGCATTGAGAGATCAATTTGCGGTCGGTGTACAGAGGCCATGAAGATGAGACACGCCTCTTTCACGTGTGAGCGTGGCGAAGGTATTTATCAGATCTTTGGTAGATGCAGGGAGCAAGTGGAAGCGGTAAGGACGCGTGATGAGGCAAAAGGTACCTTGCAGACTCGGTAATGCAGCGGGCAAATATGGAACGATGCAATGCACGATGATGCAGGAAACAAACATGGAAAACAAACATGTTCCGAGGATATATACTCGGCGGCGTGATTTCTGTCGATTCCATCCAGCCTCCAGTGTCCTGATACCATTCCTCAGGCGGCGGTGGTTCTAACTTTAGCCTTAGGCGAGGAATGCTGGGGGAAGATACCCTTTCCCGTGACTGCAGTGTTTGAAGACCTGACAAACGTTGCCAACATGTCAAACTTTGCAGCAAATAGTGAGAGGCTGGGAAGTTCGTCGCGAAGCGTGCCTGTTGGTGGCGGGTATAAATTCCGCAAGCAGACTCAGATCCCAGCCTCTTTACATTCCTCACGTTAGTTTCTCGAATGATGTAACGATGCAACACAATCGCTATTGTTTGGCCTACGACAATGAATAAGACAACCGCCCCAGCGCTGAAACTCCGACGAGCATATGGACTTTGGGGTCCATGCTGTGAGTAGGGATGATAAAGATCCCTCCAGACGGTGCGGCCCGCACCGTTCGGCACTTGTAATGCCACTCTTGAAGGCTGGAAGGGGCCAGACACCGAGAGACCATGCTCATGTGATGCAGTCTTGAATTTAGAGAAGGTTGGTCTTTCTCCCGTAAAGCCGGAAAAATCGAGGTGGTTTGCAATCCGCAAACAGTCGCAAACCTCAGGAATGAAGACTATACCGAAAAAGAGATTACAAAGGAAATCAAGACATCGAGAGAAGTGAACCAAGTAGAGATACAGCTATGAAAAAGAGCCAAATGCTACTGAATACCCAGAATGGTGGATCAAACCGTTGCATCGAGATCGAAATTTAGCAGCAGAAGATTGATACAAGTCTCAGTCCTGCGTCGTTGCCACCGCAATGATGGCCGTCGCAGGCCCTTCGACACCATTCGGTGAGTCCGAACGGCAGTCATCGCCGACATGCGATTTCTTGTTCTATGAAGCATCGTGTGTTGTGGGGGTTGATGAAAGTTTGCTATATGGCGTATTATGTCAGCGACCTACTACTGGTGGACGAGCCGAGGATCATATGAAGTCATCATTACTTGTTCCATCCGAAGAGCTTCACCCCTCACTCTTTCCCCATCACTTCAACGAATTGATCTTATACTGAGCCCTCAATTGTTCACATAGCAACTATGGCCTCCGCTCGACTTGTCCTCCGTTCTTCTCGGGCCCTCGCGACCTTTTCTCGTCCGTTCTCTTCATACACTCCCCGCTTCAACCTCAATGATCGCGGCCACGACACCACAGAGGATTACAGGAGAAAGCAAGCTGAGAAAGCTAGCAATCCTCATATGACAAACACCAACTCCACAATCGCAAATGAGATGCCGAATGTAGGCAACGACGCACCCCCACCCGAGTTCTTAAGTTCGGTCGACCCAGACTTCAATCCCAAGGACTCGGTTCCCGAGAACACCGAGCGTATGACTGGTGGTACACAATCTGGCTCCGAAGCAAGTGGCTCAAATGCCGAGCTAGGGGTAGGAGAGATGGAGGGCGCAAAATTCAAGGTGGAGCCATTGAGACGGACTGGAGAGGATTCGAACACGACCCGCGCGAGGTTATTATGTCCGTTACTATTGCTCCGTTCGTGCCTTTAATCACAAACATTTGCTGACGTAACGATCGAATGACAGACCAGAGTCGCAAACGGGGAACCCTCGAAAGTGACCTACTCCTCTCCACCTTCGCGGACGCCAACCTGGCGCAAATGACACCACAGCAGCTCCAACAATTTGATCTGTTCCTCGACGAGAACGACTGGGATATCTACTACTGGGCAACTCAACAACCGACCCCGACATCACAAGAATACGCCGAGGGCTCGGGTCCTGACATGGCTACTTCTTCTGCACAGGGCGATGCACCTGCACTGCAAGACGAGTGGAAGAGGGCGCCTGGGACTGGAGAGTGGGCCCAGACCGTTGGCACATTCAAGCCAGCGTATCGGCCAGTGCCTTCACGTTGGCGAAACTCGGAAATCCTCAGTCTTCTCAGGAAGCATGTCAAGGATCGGAGCGCTGGAGGTGTGACAGAAGGCGAGGCGGGTGTCAGTGGGAAGGGCCTTGCGCAAGGGGTGAAGGGTACCGGCGGAGGTGGGCTGGGTATGATGCCTGATATCAAGCAATTCGATATTTAGGCATACCACTCAAAAGCTGTTCGAACGGGGTTCGTATCAAGGTACATAATTGTAAAATCAAGTGTATTTGAAGAGCTATAGTCCTCTCGCAGCAACTTCCCATTTGATGTTGCACTGACACTGTCAAAGACATTTTCTTCTCATGACTGATATAAGTTTGAGGGCACATGCGAGACCAGACCACATCTCATTCTACTGACTGAAGCCCTAGACACCACTAAAATCCGACCTCTTACCCGCGAACTCCTCAGCCTCTCTTCGCAACTCCCTCTTAGCCCAAGGAATAGTCACACACGTCCCAATCGCACCACCCACCCACGGTCACGTCCATCCTGTACAATTTGTCAGAACTCGAAACGACCTCGAACTGAATGACACTTACCAAGTGCAAACGCAACATCCACATCATCCACTTCATAGATCACCACCGTTGTCACCACCGCCGTCCCCAAACTCACAACGCCCCAAAACCAATTCAAATCCCACATTAACCTTCTAAATCGCGGACTCGCATCAAACCTCTCCCTCAGCGTTTTCCTGAAATCTTAGGCCCCTCCCCCCTCGACTGCAACCACGTCTTCCATATTGACGAATGTCCCGGGCGGGAGTTCGGAGCCCCTCGACGTCGAGGAAAAGCGCACTGGTGTGCGGATGGCGAAGAGGTGCAAGATGTTTACTAGCAGGAGTTGGATGCCAGTGGCGTAGAGGACGAGCGATTGGGGGAGGGAGGCTTGTCGGATGCTGGGTGCGGCACAGGCGCTCGAGACGACGATGGTGACGATGATGACAGATATGAGGTAGGAGAGGGTGAAGTAGTCGAGGGGCCAGCGGGCGTAGGGGAGTTGTGGGAGAGATGACATTGTCGTTATCCGTTCGAATTATCTGGAAAACTGAGTATTTCAATCAAGGACACTGTTTGATCTAATTAAACGAATCTCATGTCTGAGGGCACATCGGAGGGTTCGGTGTAGTAGGTCTAGACTATGAAGAAATATCAACTCGAAGTCATGAGAGATATGACTTATGCTCGTTCAAAAAAGATCGCGGTTCCTTTCTTAAATATGTTCGACCATGTCCACCTAGTTTGGTACACTATATCGAGCAGTGATAGGTTCGTAGCTTATAGATTTGGTTCAGTGGAGCTTACGGACGTAACCAAGGAGTCTATGAGGACATGAACCAACGTAAGTGGAAGCCCCTAATAAGAATATAGTCAACTGTCGAAACACTACCCCGTAACACTTGAAAAGAGGAGACCTGTAAGCACTGATGGAACACTACACAATTCTCGTACGTTCCCGTTGTATGGTAGCCAATTGCAGGCGTTCGGACTGCGATGACAAAGAGAACCCGTCGTAGACCCTGGAACGAGATTCAACGCGGGATGGCATTTGACGAAATAGCATCAACCCCTTGATGGTATTGTGAACCCCAATGCCAGGAGTACTCAGATGCAAGATTCGATGAAACAGTAAAAGGGAGCGGTGGCGATTAATAGATGTTGGAAACTTGAAGTGGAGCTGCGCTATTCAAAGCCACCCGCCTCGCCAACAACATCTCCCGTAAGAACAACGTCAACCAAAATCTATCGCAGCACACCACCCGACGACTGGTTCCACAGTCTTGATCACAGTGCTCGCCCGTGCAACCTTTTTTGCCACTGTTCCTGAACTCTTCCAAATCTCTGATAATGTGCTGGACCACCAACGGTAGTGAGACGTGGACCAGAAGCGCGTGAACCCGCTCTGATTCGCACTGTCTAGGCTCGTACGTCTTTGTTTCAAGTTTTGATGATGCGCCGGAGTAGTCGACATCGTGAAGTGTTGGCAGCTGTATCGCACAGCTTGAAGCTACGACATTGGCCTTGTTTAACCAGCAGTCCCGTGAATGGAAGTCCGTCCAGCAAGCGTGTCGTGTGGCGTACATCATGAGTCGTTGCTTTTGCTAACAGAGAAGGTGAAATTCATCATGCGAGTGAAGTGTTTCGTTTCAATTGGGAGCGGGCTTGAGGTTTAAAAAAATACTTTTCTTTGATCAAGCTCTCGCCCCTGCCACAAAACACTCCACACTCCACCACCTCGAAACCCTGAAACAACGCTTCCATCAACCTCTTTCACACTCTTCACAGCCTTTTCTACAGCTTCCTTCTACACTGCATGCACTTGCAGTACTCCAATGCCTCTCCTTCCTCTCCGCGCTGGCATGGCTGCTAGTCGCGTCCTCCCTTCGCTCGCCTGCCCCTCTAGCTCTCGACTTGCTGTCCGTTCGACAGCTCTGTCACTACACCAACTCACGCACCTCGGTGACCAGACTCAATGGCGCCCCATCCAGTTGAACGCAGCTACGGCCTTCAAGGTCCGTTACGAGGAGGAGACCACCCGGACGACCATCGTGCCCGATATCTCACACGAGGCGTTTGACACCAAGCGTCTCCGGGACTTTGACCTCAGCGGAGGTGTCTACATTGTCACTGGTAAGCCGAATAGCCCCCAAACACACAACTCGAAGAAGTGACAACCAGCTAATTCACTCCTCCAGGCGGCGCTCGCGGTCTCGGACTCTGCCTCGCAGAGGCCCTAGCTGAAGCTGGAGGCAAAGGTAAACAGACCACCTTCATTCACAATTCGAACACAATCTCACACACTCTAGTCCACTGCCTCGACATCCTGCCCCACCCCGACGACGCCTGGTACACCGCCCAGTCCCGCGCCGTCCCTTTCGGCGGCAGTCTTCACTACCACCAGGTCAACGTCACCGACCAACCAGCCCTCGAAGACCTCGTCGCCCGCATCGCCGAAGACCGTTGCCGCCTCGACGGCCTCATCGCAGGTATGCTTACTCCATTTACTCCCATTTTTCCACAACTCGCTAACCCCTCTCTGTAGCCGCCGGCAAACAGATGGTCAAACCCTCCCTCGACCACACCGTCGCCGACGCTCAATGGCTGATGAGCATCAACTACACCGGCGTCTTTGCCTCCGCCACCGCCGCCGCGCGCCAAATGCTGCGGTACAAGTCCCGCGGCTCCATCTGCCTCATCGCCAGCATGAGCGGCCTTGTCGCGAACAAGGGCCTGACGTGCCCGGTCTACAACTCCTCAAAGGCCGCCGTTATCCAGCTTGCGCGCAACCTGGCCATGGAGTGGGGTAGGGTGCGTGAGGACGGGAGCGGGGGTATTCGGGTGAACTGCATCTCTCCGGGCCATATCCTGACGCCGATGGTGATGGCGGACTTCGAGCGGCAGCCGGGCTTGAAGGAGTTGTGGCAGAAGGAGAACATGCTTGGGAGGCTGAGTACTCCTCGGGAGTACCGGGGGGCGGCGGTCTTTCTGCTTAGTCGCGCAAGTTCGTTCATGACGGGCGCGAATCTGGTGATTGATGGGGGCCACACGGCGTGGTAAGTGGGCCTGATATACCCCCTTTGGGCGCTCTTGGGCATGAGCACGGCAGGTGGCGTCTGGGCGGAGGCCTTAAGCATTGTACAGTAGCTGCATAATCCGACACGAGTTGGCCCCGGTATCTGGCTCATCATAGCTCAAATGTGACTTGTTGTGAAATGTTACTAAAAGTGACGTTGGTGATATTCCTTCAACAGCTTCCACTTGTAACGCAAGGTCTAAGAATTAACCGAAGAGGGTACCAATCGTGGTTCGAAATATATGAAATGTGGCTTTTATTATTAACCGTACTGTTTGTGACACAACTTCTAAGAACTGACACAACGAACTATATAACATAAAGCGTGAATCGAGTGGTCTAGACTTTGAACCTGCGGGGGTAGATAGAGGTGTGAGTCACCTCTAACCAATGGAAAAGTTTGAAAACAGAATGTAAAGGACCGGAGGCTGTAAATTGCGCGTGTGGTGGATAGTTCAATTTTGGGTGCCAAGATAGGACGATGAGGTACCCCTGGGTGACGGAGAAATAAGAGAACAGAACGTAGAGGATTGGAGGCTGGGAATTGGGCATGGCTATGCCGTAGGGCTTGTACTGAGCGATGGGAACATTGTTGCTGCGGGTATGTATAGTCCTGGAAAACTTCCCTGGGCGGTAGAGAAATGAGAGAATAACATGTCAAGGATTGACGTCCCGGAATTGGGTATGTGCATGCCGTGGAGCATGAATTGAGCGATGGAAACATTGCCGCTGCAGGTAAGTATAGTCCTGGAAGGCGCTCCTGGGTGTTGTAGGTTGTTTACGGTGCAAAAGTGTGGTTCCAGTCAATTCCTGGGATATATGGGGTGAAAGGATCACCGAGGAACCCCAGGACGTCATCCGAACCCAGCAAATTGTGGTCGGGTACCTGGGGGTATCCAGCTCCCGGAACAGGTTCAGTATCCATGTCAATGCCAACATAAGACGGGGGTTGACCAAAGCTCTGGTGATGATCTATCGACAGTCTCTTCGGTTCTCCATGTATCTTGCGGTACATCGTCATCGTTGGTCGATCAGTGGCTGGCTCACTTGCCAGCGAGGGTAATGAAGACCTTCGGAACTCGGGACCAGAAAAGAGCGGAGGAAATTCAGGTGTGGAGCGGGGACAGAATATTGCGGTATGAGTGCCTAGAATCGAGTAATACGGGTCAGTAAACTTTCAGCTAGTAGAGTATTGGGCTACAAGTCTGGGCACATAATATAGCAGCGCTTTAGTTCGACATTGGCTCGCTCCATACCACCGTCAGGAGTAGCCCAGCTGCGACGTGCCCAGAAAGTCAAGAGGCAGCTCAATTCGCACGGCATCAGATGTGTACATCGCGTCTGAAGGGTTGAAAGCCTATGGAGGCATCCTCAGCAGCGGTAGACGATTGTGCACAGGCTTGTGGCGAGGCGGTATAGTTCATGGGAGCACACAGATGGGTAACAAGGTATAATGAAAAGAAGACGCTCTTACTAGACTGAGGAAAGGACCTGGCGGACAATTTTGAGCTGGAGGACGATTACTTTTCATGAATAAAAGCAAGATTGACAGATACACATACCCCACACGCGAAGACTGCCGTTGCGCCTTTGAAGAACTATCTGGAGGAGGGTGGTCTGATTTGCACTAATGAAGTGGAATTAGAAAGACGGCCTATACTTGTCGGGAGTAACAAACCCTGCGCTTGTTTTGTCGACAATCGTTGCAAGCTCCACGTGCCCTCATAGCTTGAACTTCTTGTTGCTTTTCTTTTGAGTACTGTTCCTTTTTCCTAGCTTGGATTTCTAACAAACTTTCCGGGCCGATGCAGAACGTTTTCATCATGCCGGATGGACCATCGTCAGCTGATGTCTCTAGGGGTCTTTTGAGGGAATGTCGAGATTCATTCGTCGATATTTTCTGGGAGTCTGACGAGGGCAAGACCTCTGCCACATCTCGCTCAAACGCATTTTTAAGTGCTTCAAGTGGAGGCGCTCTCTCAATAGCGTGAAGTGTAGTCGAAAGCTGTGGGCCGCCAGTATTTGGAGCGCCGTGGTGGGAAGAAGATCCCAATGGGACAGAGCTTGGACGCAGGTCGCTTCGGCGAGATGGTTTGCTGCATTTAGCTGCGGTAACGAGCTTGATCAAGTCAAGAAATTCATGTCTCATTTGCTGCAACGATTCGCCAAGTCTGCAAAGGCGGGACTCCAGAGGAGCTAGAAAGGCGTGGTCAGGTGTGAGCGTGTCGAAGGTATGCACAGGGCTGCAAGGCGGAAGCTGGTCTCGACCAACGACCCGTGCAGCTCGCCGGCCTCGACCTCGCCGGCTGCCAGCCATTTCATGCGGCGAATGAACAGGATGTTAACGGAAATGATTTATTGATGAGGCTGAGTGTAAAAGTGTGTACACGTGAGACAGAGGCTTGCGGCAGCTGAAGAAGTAACCACTGGGACAAGAACATGATATTTCTATGAAGTATACTTAAAGAACAGAGCAACAAGCGGGGAGCCTGCTGGTTAGTTGGCTAAGGTTCGCACTACGGCGGCGCAAAATGGAAAGGCGATGGGAGTTCTGAGAAGGGTAACCGCTCTCGTTGCCTTCTTTTCGGTATGCTCAAAGTAGCCATTTGCCTTGTGAAATTCGCCTGGGCTGGTCCGCAGGAGAGGTGAAGCGACCACTTAGCGCAGAAGCCCACGCCGACGGCCCAAGGAGTGGGGGTTCTGCAGCAGCTCTACCAAGGTACTACAGGGCGATTGGGCGTCAATACTGGGTTGTGATGGGGGTCTGATCGGTGAATGTTGCTCAGTGATGGTGGATGATGCTGCCTTGAGCCTGAGTTCTGAGGCTCGACATTCGCCAAGCCGCCACCCCCAATCGGACCCTAGCTCCTTCCGCGGGCTATCTGGCCTTCAGCATCCCCTTCGCCAAAACACCAAGAGGCGGGTTACGCACTTGCATCCTCACAGCCACAGCCATGGAGACTCTGTTTCGGTACTTGAGCTTCGTGCTCTTGCTGGCCGCAGTGCCCCTTACCTTCGCCCTGAAGTTCGATATCGAGGCCCACCCAGGACACGAATCCGCCAGATTCGAGCGATGCATTCGAAATTTTGTTGCCAAAGACCAGCTGGTAGTTGTCACAGCCATTACGGACGGTCAGAGAGGGGACGGCCAGATGCTCAACTTGCATGTCAGTAGACCCGCTTGCCACGCTGGACAATCGGACGTTCTGGGACACTGGGCAATGGCTAATTGGGATGCGTTTACAGATCCGAGACGCCATGGGCAATGACTACGGAAGGCCAAAGGACGTTGCAGGCGAGAGTCGAAACGCTTTCACCTCGCATGCCGACTCTGCGTTTGATGTCTGCTTCGAGAACATCCGCACATCCAGTTCGTGTCCTTCCGTACCTGCGTTCACACGACACAGCGAAGCAATAATCACTGACGCTGCTTTTACTAGATGCCGGAGGCCAGGCGCCAACAAGACACGTCGAACTCGACATCGACATTGGTGCTGATGCGAAGGATTGGTCCGCAATCCAGGCTGGCGAGAAGCTGAAGCCGGTCGAGGCAGAGCTCCGTCGAATGGAAGAACTCGTCCAAGAAATTGTGGGCGAGATGGACTACCTCCGAGGACGAGAGCAGAAGCTACGGGATACAAACGAGAGCACAAATGAGCGAGTCAAGTGGTTCGCGTTTGGCACAATGGGCATGTTGGTCGGTTTAGGGGCATGGCAGGTTGTGTACCTGAGGGCATACTTTAGGTCAAAGCATCTTATCTAGACTGCTTGCCACTGTATCGGCTTGTACGAGGATCAATTCAAAAGCTAGGTGCACATCTCCGATTTGCTCTTCGTAGGTGCATGGGTTTAAAGGAAGGAATCGTGGTAAGGGTCGGACGTCTGGAGCTGGCGTTCAGGCCTTGATATTTCTTGGCGGAGCGGAAAACATGTTCAATTGACTGACATATTCCTGTCTCATCCTCCACCTGGACAATTGGCTTCCGGTCACGATGTGATGATATGGATGAGGGGCGTCAAAATGATCAATTTGTAGTACTCCCTCTCAAAGGCTAAGTGCACACTTCTGCTTGAGTTTTGGTGCGCGCATACGTTAAGGATGGGAATTGTGATGGTATTAAAATAGATCTGGAGCTGCCGGTCTGCCCTTTCTTTCGATTTCCTGACCACAAATTTGTTTCCTAGGCCGTCACTTTCCGATATCATTATTTCCCCGGAGATCAAGGCCCGGTCACAGCCATGAGCTAGATCTAGGAGCATCAAATTATCTCTTCAAAAAACGTGGTGTAGCAGTGTTAAGGCGGTAGCACTTCATCCCTAAAATCTCTGACCAGCAGCTGCGAATTGTTCGATCCACCATTGGCGCAGCTCTCTCGGGCTTTTTGGCGGCAGACTGAGACTGCAATCCACAAGCTACTTCTTGAGCATGCTGTTGGTAGCCCTTTCGTTGCTTTGACGGAGGGGCAAGGGCAGCTGACCAGCTGTTGTCGAGCCGTGTTGAAGTGAGCTGCCCGCCTTTCCTCCAGCATCGACATCTTCCTCTCGCCCACCTTCAATCCATCAACTCTCTAGCTCCTACAACCCCATTATCATCTCTGCATCGTCTGTATGCACATCACCCGCTACTCCGGCTGTATCGCATAGAACTGCAGCATCCATCGCAGATCCCCACGCACACGCACCGAGCTCGTCCTCAGACCTTCACCTCCAAACGCGTCACCGAGTCCTCGTCAGACCGCATCTAACCACAACCTCATCAAACTACCTCAGCCTCATCAACCAACCAGGCCATCCACAAGCCCCTCAACGCCCCCATCAAACCGCCATCATGACCGCCCCAATCCCCACCCGCGAGTCCACCACCCCCCCAGTCGACATCGAAGAGCATGTCTTCCGCCCACTCACCCCCGAAGACGACACCTTCGCCCTCAGAATGTTCAATGCGTACCAAGACCCCGCCTTTGCGTCGCAGCGCGCCAACCCCTCCGCGCGCCTCGCCGCCCCGGACTCCTTCCACGCCCTCACCCACCACCTGTCGCTGTACATCCTCGCGCTCCGCCACGACGAGCCCCAGCTCGCCGCCGCCGCGTACGCCCAGATCGTCGACTACTACGCCCGCACCGGCCACTCCGCGTCCCCCTTTCGGCTGGAGTACGTGTATGACCACACCGAGGGGCCGAACAAGCTGCGCGCGTATCTGGCTGAGAGCGCGGCAGCCCGCCTGGTTAGTTGTGGTGGCAAGAGCGGCAACGCTTCGCGCTCTAGTTTTGTGGGAATGGGGGGTGTGCAGGTGGTTGTTGGGCCGGAAGTGGCGGTGTCGAAGAGTATGAGGGATGTTGTGGCTAAGGGGGGTGATTTGGCGGTGGACCTGTTCGCGGCGGTTGTGAAGCTTTCTGTGGATGCGAAATAGGGGTATAGAGGGTAAGAAGTGGTTATTTTTTTTCTTCCTTTCTGTGTAGGACAGCGTAGGCGCTGGGTGGTTGCTTTTGCTGCTTTTTTTGGGGGGGTATTGATGGGTGTTTATGTATGTGCGCCGCTGTATGAGGTACCTCAGTAGGTTGAGTCGACAACAGGATGAATATAAGGGTCTGACAGCCGTGAATTAGGTCCGTGATTTCATGTGCATGCTTACGCGTGGCTACTACTGTCTGAGGCACTTCAGCAGGTCAAGCCGAAACCATCATGAATGTAAGGTTTAACTTAAACCCCATAGACAAGGTCCTTGAATTCATGTATATATTTATGCGTGACTACCACTGTCTGAGGTACTTCAGCAAGTTAAGTCGAAAACAGAATGAATATAAATGTCTGTAGCCCTTGATTCAGGTTCGTGAATCATTCATATGCTTCCGCATGGCCACCGCCGTCTGAGATGGCCCAATACGCCAGTCAAATCCAGAGAAAAACCATACCTCAAACCTGCGACTCCCCCCTCTTCCCCAAACTCGTCGTACTCCTACTAAAACTCCTCAAGAACGAAAGCCCCCCCTGCCTCAAGCCCGCCCCCTTCTTCCCACTCCCAACCTCCTCACCTCCTCATCCTGCCCCTCCTCCTCAAACCACCCAAATCCCCACTTCGCCATATTCCACCCCTCCACACCCGCCACAAACACCACCATCGCGCCCCCACTCAACGCCCACTCCCACGAAATCAGCTTATGCTTAAACATCCTCTCATTCAACCCTGGGACATAATCACGCGGAACCACCACCACCACCACCCAAAACAAGCTTGACGGTGCTGTCAAATGGATACTCAGTGATCTGGTTCCATCCAACTTCTTGCTCAAGGAGCTTCTTGCCCTTGTCGATACGATGCGCAAAGACTTGTAGAGCAACTTCAGTCGGGTCGCCAGCAGTCTGCCACTTGCCCTCTTGCTCATCGAGCCGCACGGTAGCAACATTGCATAGGGCGGTAGAGTTTAGAAAATATTCTAGCTCGGGAACCATTTCTGGATTGTCGTCTCCATCGAATGACTGCCTCTCTTGCGGCTCATGACACTGTTGATCTTTATCGGCCTTATTCGACGGAACTTTAAAGGTAAGCGCGGCGGCGCTGCGTTCTCTGTCGAATCGCTCTTCGCGGTCCGTCTTCTCGGCATCCATCTCAGTTTTAGACTTGGCGGGACCAACACTGATATTCCCTTGCGTGGGATTTGCGGGATTGTCGGAGTTGCTGATGGTATAAATTCCTATATCGGGTATCCAAGCTTTTTTCACTGTCATTTGACCTTGCGTCAACGTTCCGGTCTTGTCTGAGCAGATATTGGTGATGCCTCCAAGCGCTTCGAGAGCGCTGAGATTCCGTGTGGGGACCTTGAGTTTGCGCATTTGGGTCATGCCGGTCACGAACGTGATAGTGAGGACGGCGATGAGGGATTCGGGTATCATTGCGATTCCTGGAATTGTTAGCGGGAAAGATTTCAAATTTTACAATCGTCGACTGCTTACCGGTTGACATCGCGTAGATGGCAATTTCATTCGTAACAACGAACTTGTGGACAGCAAAGGCGATGATGGCCAAAAGGATAGCAAAACCGAAAAGCATGTAAGCAAGCTTGGTCCGGAACCGGAATGAAGATTGAAAAAGGATCACAGTGAGACTTATTTCGCACAATGAAACGTTTGGAAAATGCATGCAATTGAGAGATGAAAACAAGTAAGGCGTCTTACCAGAAGCTCACAACGTCACCACAAGGATAAGTAGCCCTACCTGCCGGCGGTACTTTCACGAGCCAGAAGGTCACCAAGAAGGCGGAACGGCATGAGTTGTTGGGTAGTACAAATGCATTCACCAAATTCTTTAGACCTGCCGTTATCATCCGTTATGCCGGGTATACCTCCGCTCGTATGAGAGTCCAGATAACAAGCAAATTGAGACGCGATCAACCGGCGGCTTCCTTCACTTTGCCAGGCTCGGGAGGTTCGTCGATGAATTGTGGGGGCTGAGCTTCATCCATCATGAAGCTAGGCAAGCCTTGCGATTCCCCAATACCCTCGAACTCGACCTCCTCGCCCAGCGCCTCGAGTTCAGCGTCTAGCTCGGACTCGTCGATGTCTTCTGGAACGTCGTAGCTCCTGCTGATGCTGTCTTGTATGTCGTTGCCCATGTCCATGAGATCTGCCATCTCGTCCTGTAGCTTCTCGATCTTGTCGATGTTGACCTTGCCGTACTGCTTGCGGAGCTCCTTGGTGGTGGTCTTCATGGCGTCGACTGTAGTCATGGTGTTCTTGAGGTTGTCCTGCATCATGCCCGCCTGTTCCATGTTCCACGACTGCTGCTGTAGCTGATCCCGCTGCCCCTCGTACATCTTGCGCTGCTGTAGGACCTTGAGTGCCTTCTGCTTGAGAGCGGTCTTCCCCGGGCCGTCGCGCATCTTCGCAAGGCGCTGCTGGTAGGTGGACAGCTCGGCGTTGAGCTTAGCAAGCTTGACATCTATGCTTTCTATCCTGGTGTCGACCTGCAAAGACGTCAGAAGGACCAAGCTTGGCGGGGTAGTAGTGGGCGTACGTTGGAGATGGCGCTGTTGAGCGTGGGCTTGGGCGCTGTGCTCTTCGCGCCGAACAAGCGGTTCATGGTGGTATTGTATGCTGTTAGCAAGAGGTGGCTCTGCTTGTTTGACGGTTTGGCAGAGCTAAAGTGCGGTGGGGAGTCCTGGGAGTGCCTGGAGTTGAAGTGGAGCGCGTGGTGGTCCGTGAAGTTGCCAAGTGTCGATACAATCACTCAAGCTAAGATCTCGTCACGTGGTAGGCAGCCTTGAACAACAAGTGGCACTCCATTGCAGTTCCCGAATCCGTACGCAGTTCTGATCTGAAGCTTCCTATTCAGAAGGTAGCTGCTCTCTCTGGATTTGTGCATACTTGCCTAGCCCCGCTTGGGGGCCCCTGGTGCGTCTTTGGAAGCTGCGAGACGACGATGTGGCAAGCCCAATAGCTCTTCAAGCCACATCTGACGGTGTTGACTGCCACTTTACATTCACCTCGTCACGTGGCCCCAACTTTGGGCAGCAGCGTTGGTGGTCCTGGTCATGTCTGTCCGACTGCTGCAATTCTGACAGTGCCAGGACCGTTCGTTTCTACTCTGCGCATTGATTCACAGCATTCGCACCAACGAAATTCGCCGACGCTCGCTTGCTGCCACGTCTCTGCTGAGGATCTTCGGGAGTGGCCTTTGGGAATCCCGCCGCCCGAGTCAACAGTTCGCATGACCCTCAGAGAGCGCAATGCACGTACAGACCGCGCCGTGACCCCGTCTTCGCCGTGTCCCCGCCCGACAGCCTGAAGCGTGCCCGCGAGCTCCGTGCAGACCTCAGAGGCTCTCCGCGCGAGCAGGGATTCGAGTCCTGTCAGTCGTCAGTAGTCACCGCTTTCCGGCCGCGACGAGGTTGGCACACGACGTCGAAGCTCAACGCCCACCAACACACCCGCCAGGCGTTGCATCCCGAGCCCCACCACCACGCACCCTCAGCTGCGTCCTTCACCAACCTCGTCCCCAAGGTACGCCTCCCCTCCAGCTGCAGCTGCCCCTCTGCTATCCACCGTCCTGTCACTGCCGGCCGTGGGGCACCCTAGCCTCTGCGCTGTGCCGCCAGCTCTGCACCTCGACGTGTCCCGAGTACAGGAGCACTACGAGCCGTACACGGGGACTGACGCCTAGTGCGCTCCACAGGTTGTCTTCTATCAATTTCAATCCGACCCCCAATTCGATCCCACAACAGCCATTCGCATGACCCGCCCTCACCTTCGGCCCCCGTCCCGCGCTCGATTACCCTTCTTCGCGTCCTTTCTCCCTCCGCCGTGCTGCTAGAAGCGCTCTGAATCACAATGTTCTGGCGTTTCGGAGGCTATGCGCAGGTGTCGTCGCTTGACGCCATCCTCGACAAGCCTGATCTGACGGTTGAGGAATTGCTCGATGAGTCGGATCTCATCCAGGAGCTGAAGCAGCAGAATTCGAAGCTGATCGAGTACTTGCGCGACGAGAATGTGCTCGAGCGCCTTCTCCGCTATGTCATTGCCGCCAAGCGCGTCCCCTCGCCAGACGAGGCTGCCGACGAAGGAGGGGCAAAGATCGAGAGTAGCTCCCCCCGCGAGGGCTTCTTTGGCAAGGTCGCTGGCAAGGCACGTTCCATGTCGATAACCAAACCCGAGTCACCCGACTCAGAGGAAAGCAAGGAAGAGAAGCAGAGGATGAAGTACGCCTATGTTGCCTGCGAGATTCTGTCCTCCGAGGTCTGGTCGATTTCGGAAGCTGTCCTAGAAAATCAGGATAATCTTCGACAATTCTGGAATTACCTCAAACAACCTGCCCCGCTTGATCCAGTGCAAGCCGGGTATTTCACAAAGGTCAATGAATCGCTGCTGGACCGAAAGATGGAGGAAATGTTGGAGTTCTTCAAATCCGTTGAGAATGTGGTCCCACATATGCTGCAGCACGTCGATTGTCCCATGGTCATGGACTTGCTGTTGAAGATCATCAGCCTCGAGAAGAGTGAAGGGGGCCAGGGAATTGTAGATGTAAGTGTTGGAACACACGATTCGGCGAGAATTTCGATCTAACGGTTCCTGAACAGTGGTTGCAATCACAAAACCTCATCCCTCAGCTGCTGGCGTATATCTCGCCTGAGCAGTGCTCCTCCACCCAGACGTCCGCCGGAGACTTTCTAAAGGCCATCATCACAATCTCGGCTAACGCCACAACTCAAGACCAATCTGTCATCGGTCCCAACGAGCTTACGAGGCAGCTGGTATCAGAAGAATGCATCCGAACCCTTATTACCGATATGCTCCGCGGAGGTAATCCTCTGACCGTTGGAGTTGGCATCGTGATTGAAGTCATTCGCAAGAACAATTCGGATTACGACCTTGAGAATCAGATCGGTCCGGTACCAAAGAGCTCAGACCCAATATACCTCGGCACTTTACTTCGACAATTCGCGAAACACATTCCAGATTTCATGGAGCTTGTTCATAATCCTAATCGCACGATTGTTAATAGCGATGGCACGACTACGACCCGGAGGCGGGAACTCAAGGCTGCTTTTGGCGAAAAGATAGAGCCTCTTGGCTTCGATCGATTCAAGACTTGCGAGCTCATGGCCGAGCTTCTACATTGCAGCAACATGACTTTGCTGAATGAGAGAGGAAGCGAGGCAGAGGTCAAGAGAAGAGACATCGAGAGAGAACGTCTGAAGGCCGAAGGCAAACTCACACCGAAAGAGAACAGGAATATGGACGACTTTGGTACCAGCGTCGACAGCCACGGTTTTCATCATGCACGCGCACCGTCAAGCGAGGCGCCGGAAGAGATCAAGCGACTCGAAGTGCAGAACAACTCTGAAGAAGATTTGGAGTTCGAGAAAGTCCCAACTTCAGAAGCAATAAAAGAAGAGACCAAGGACGACTTCGATGAGAAGGAAGAAATTGGCGAGCCCCTTGAAAGATCTCCAAAGTCTCAACCGCAAAAGCATGAGTCTGAGAGGCCCGAGAACGCTGATGGCGAATTCGTCGATGAACCATTGTCTCCGGCTAAAGAGAGCGCATCTTCCTCAAAGGAAGAGTCGAAGTCGACCGTCACACCAGCAGAAGCCGCCGAGTCGCCCATCTCGGCTGGACTCAGTGCGAAAGTTGGTGGTCTTGATCTCGACAACGATACGGTTATGAGGACCTCATCGCCAACTGAAGAACAAGCCAAGGACGCGGCATCTAATAAGCAGCTAGGATCGCTACTAACACAACAACTCAACAAACCATCAGCATCCGATGCTTTAGAAACACCAGACACTCTGTCACCTCACGCAGACGACAAGCCAGCGCCGCTTTTCGCCAGCAGACGTGAGAATGCGAAGCAAACAGAGCTAGCACAACTAAGCCCAGCTCACTTTACCGCAGGTGTACCAGAGAGTGAAGGCTCCGAAGTAACGCCAATAGATGATGCCAGTAGCTCCCGGTCGGTTTTGTTGGGCGCAGAGGGGCAGTATGCAGCTCACTATGAAGTTGACATCGACGGATCTCCGGTCGTTGGCGATCTGCTGAAGATGATGTTTGTTGAGAACAAAGTCGTACCGACGATCTTGGTAGGCAACGCTCTTCGCATTACCTTTGCATGCTCCCTTTCATCAACTAACAAAACATACTAGGACTTCTTTTTCAGGTTCCCATGGAACAACTTCCTCCACAACGTTGTCTATGATGTTGTGCAACAGGTTTTTAACGGCCAAATGGACCGTGGCTTCAATCGCAATCTAGCGATCGATCTCTTCGAGACTGGGCGCATCACTGAGAGAATCATAGAAGGCCAACAAGCGAGCGACAAGGCCCAGTCCGAGACCAACATGCGATTGGGATATATGGGTCATCTCACCCTGATTGCGGAAGAGGTCCTCAAATTCACTGAGCGACACCCTGCCGAGCTGCTGTCACAGTCGGTACTAGACAAGGTCATGAGCCAGACATGGATCGAATATGTCGAGCAGACCCTAGCAGAAACAAGAGAGCGAGACAACGCAATTCTAGGAGGGGTCCGACCAGATATGAGCGTAGGGCCTCGCCAGGCTGTTCTCAACGCCGTGAATGCTGCTTCCGGCTTTGGCGGCAACAGCTCTTCTCTAGCCAGCGCTGGACTCGCTGGTAATGGCTCTGTCGGCCTGGATAGCATGGAACTCAGCAACAATGACGGCGCTTCAGGTGGCGGCTACAACTTCGGAGGCGGAACGCTGCTGAGCGGCTTCAACAACTCCAGCGACGAAGAAGACGAGGACATGGAGGAGGGCGAGGATCGTGAGAGGCACACACCAGTGAGCGACTCGGAACAAGTGGGTGAACTCTCATTTGAAGACGTCGAGATGGAGTATCGATGATCGCGAATGCACTGTGCGTCTTTGGTGCGTTTCTCAATGTCTCCTCATGGTTTTCTTGGTGTGCTGGCGTTACTGCGTGTCAGTGTACGGCGACGACTTATGTCAAGGGCAACCTCGACACCCCCTGTAATGAGTCCTACTGCATATACTCCACCCATATTGCCCCAATTTCCCTCATCGGGATTATTCTGGGGCAACGCTTGTACATTCCGTCTGTCTCGTCTCTCCCTTCTGTACGTCTTCTAGAGTAAATGATAAATGATCAAGTCACGATCACGATCAGCGTAATTGTATTCCAATTCACAAAGTTCAATGTGTCTCTGTCTTCTTCTTTCTCGCAATTGTATATTTCCAATCCCTCAACGCACCTGACTAGTCATCGTTAAAGAACCGTAACTGACTTCTCACCCCTCCATATAGCCTCCCAGCACCTCTGGCCTTCACTCGCTCGAAATCCCGCCCCCTCTCAAGATCCCTGCTACCCGTGCTAGGCGCCAATTTGCGGCGCGTCTCGCACAGCGGAAAAAGGCAATGGAAGCGGAACACAAGGACGGCAATGACGCGGACGCGGATAACGATAATAACTCCGAAGACGATGGGCACGACGAGCATGAGGAGGAGCCGCTGGAGAATGAGCGGGCGCATAGTCCGATTGAGGCGACTGAGATGGGGAGTTTGGAGGATGATGGCGAGGGGATTGAGATTAAGGGTTCGGGTGGGGTTGGGTTGAGGAAGTCGGAGAAGGCGGAGAAGGGGAATGGGAGGTTGGATCCGGGGAGGTTTGGGAAGTTGTTCGGGTCGGGGAGTGGGAGTGATGAGGAGGGCGCAGAGGGGTCTGGAAAGGGATCGGGAAAGGTTGTTGTGTAAGTGGGCGAGGGGGTGCGTATATACCATGATGCGGGTTTTGTTGGGTTGGAGGGCTTTTGTACGGGGACTGTCTTGGCTGCCCTTTGGGGTTGGATGGGGAACGGGCATGGGTTGGAAGGGTTGGCAAGGATTCGGGGAGGGCCCGGGCTGGCTTGTATACTAGCTAGATGCGATTGATGAATGACTGGGTTTATTGAAGCGGGTACTGTGCAGTTTTGTTAGATACCATCGAATTGTGTTTTCGGAAACTGAGTTGATGATGGGTTCAACTCACGTGATGGATAAGAACTATTCTTCACCCATTCTTCACAGTGATAGGGTAACGCATTGTCCAAAGCCTTCGCAATAGTATTTCGGTTCAACAATCGTCTCGCACCATAACAATCTAAACATTCAACTCGAGATACTCATTGTGGTGTTACCCCTAACCACACGTCAGGTCCCCACCGACCCAGTTATTCCTGCCTTCCATTCAACCCAACCTCCCTCCATCAACCTCCGACCTCAACTTTCTACCAACAACCAGCAATACACCCCAATCTCCTATAACACAATGTCCGCCACCCTCACCCCGGCGCCCCCAAAACCCCGCCCCACCCCCTCCAAACGCGCCTCTACCGCGCTCCCGCGCCCGCCCGCCCTCACCGTCGACCCCAGCGCGCTGATCGCGCAGCATGCCGCCCTCGCGGGCCCGCACCCGATCCTGGTCGCCGCGAACGTCGTGCTGCACCCGCACGCGCGCATCAGCAGCCTGCACGGCAAGGTGCTGCTCGGGGAGGGGGTGTGCGTGGCGGAGCGGGCGGTTGTGGGCGTGCAGGGCGCCGTTGTCGGGGCGAGCGTGGGCGGGATGGGCGCGGGCGGCGGGGTGGTGGTGGGGAATGGGGTGTGCATCGAGACGGGGGCGGTGGTGGAGGCGGGGGAGGTGGGGGAGGGGACGGTTGTGGAGGCCGGGGGGAGGGTGGGGAGGGGGTGTGTGGTTGGGAAGGTATGTTGAAGTTCCCCCGTCGACGTGTTGGGGTTTTGGGAGGGCTTGGGGATTGGGATTGGGATTGGGGCTAATGCGAGGGCAGTTTTGCACGATTACGGCGGCGAGTGTTGTTCCGCCTGATACGGAGATTCCGGATTTTACGGTTGTGTATGGCATGGGGCTGCGGAGGGTGGATACGACGCTGAAGGAGAGGGTGGAGTTGCAGGAGATGAGGTTGTTGATGCATGCGAAGCAGATTGAGGTGTTTAAGAAGTTGATTCCGAATAATGTGGGGAAGTGGATGGGGTGAGGGGGATGGAGTGGGTCTCTGGACATGGACAAAAAGGACGAGAGATAGAGTGTAACAGAGAGGCATGGAGGCTTGCGTGTCCTACGAGCATATGCACCTGAGGGAAGGGCTATGAGGGTAGAGGAAGATCACAGGAGACAGAAGCATGAGGGCTGTAGCAGAGACTCTAGGCTGATATCAAGCACTAGAGTGCAGCGTGCAGGCCGTATATGATCCCTACACCATCATAGTCTGCCGGACGAGGTCTAAGTCACGATTCTATTAGACTACTTGCGAGCTGCTGCACCATCATAAGCATCTTCACGATGATTGTAGAGCTAGCTGAGTCCTTGCTACAGGACGAGTAGAAAGTAAAGGTGGCTCTCTCGCAATTCCGGTGAGTTGAACTGCCGGTGGCTGAAATCCAAATGCTTCTTGCAAGTCTTATACAAGCCCCGTGGCCTAGTAGTATTGTAACTTCTGCTTTCTTAGGAGTTGGCGCTTAAAGATCATACTGCGTCTTCGTGTTCCTTGAAATTCTTTCATTCTCTATTTGCGTATGATATGCGCATTATAAAATCTGTTTTCTTTGATGTCAAATAACACAGACTTCTTGAAAGCCAGCAAGCGAACTACAGCTTCATTCTACTAAGCTTGCTCGGGTGAATTGAACTATGTGACAGGCTATTCTGGGGCAGGTTGCGTCGTGTTCAATTCACTGTCACCCTGACCGTTGGTCCTATCACCACTGTCTTTCCTCTTGGAGACTTTGACGCCAAACTATTGTCTTCAACGCCGGGCTGACGTCGACGTCTCTATACCTCGTCGAAAGCGATATACCCCATCAAATCCTCAACTCTTCAATCTTAACACCAATCGAAACCCCACGTCCTTGACCATACACCTCACCCTTAGACGTTCGTGCCCATCAGTAAAAAGTCCCGAACACCGTATAGAATTGGGGCAATAGGAGGGGGCAGGGGGATAGCACGTGTATCGCGTGACTTCTTCCAGATTCCCTGCTATAAAAGCTCAACTCACCACCGTCCACACATCCAAAGATCAGAATACTCCTCCGGGAGTCTGAATCAAAAGATAAGCGTCGTCTATCTGATGTCCAGCTCTCCTCCAACATCAACTGCTGCTCCCAACGCTGCTATGGGGCTCCCCCAAACCGATAATATGATGCTTGTCATCTCTATATCCTGACAGTTCAGGCTACCACCTTCACGAAGCTTTAGAAAATCTGTTATCCCATACAATGGCTTGAAGCATCATTTTCCATCCCTGCTTCATATCATCATTCCTGTCGCTGACACTCCCGGTACACCAGCCCACACTCCCCATCAAGTCGTTCGACGTCGAATGTCGATACTCCACGTCCCCACCACATCAGAGTGACGTGGCGAAGTTTTTGCTGCATTCTCCATAGCTCGCTCGGAAGGTCGAGTTGACCCACAAATGCTCCTCCATATCGTCGGAGCTGTTGGGTTGTTGATCAAACCCAAACTCTTCGCTGAATGAGAGGATGGCTAGAGGGTTAGGCCTTTTTTATATCACAAAATCTGGAGGTCAGTGGATCAGCTGTCCATCACGGACTGCGCAGAGGAATAGGCTCTTGATTGGCTCGAGGGACTGTATTTGCGACCTTGTCCCCGCAAACACGTGAGTTTCGTGACTTGATTTGCCGCCTCTGGGAACAATGCAGGAGAGATATGGTACGCCTGAGTCGCGTAACATGGCACGTGACAGGACATCTCTCCAAGAATAAAAGCGTCTCCAGCTCCGACAGCCGTTCTTCCATGCAGCGAGGAGCGTGGAAATCAAACACGACAAAGAACAACGAGCGATGGCTTTGGGGTGTTGCAAAAAGTACTCAAGAGCATCATATGGCTGGGAAGTTTTGGGGGGGGGGAGGGCGGACCATTGGCGGTAATGAGAACATGCTACACGCTGTGCATATGGTAGATCTAGTCTCAACGTCTGATTGATGATGATACGCCACAGGATAGATGGGAGAAGTTTAGCAGCAAGGGGAAGAGGAACACGATGTAGTGAAGGGACGGATGTCGGCCTGTGATATCAATGAAGGACGTTGCAATTCATCATCGCTTTCCTTCTATGCAACATCATGAAGGCCTTGCGCGACATTTTGACCTCCACCAACTGCAGACCAGCCATGCAAGAACATGCTTTGATGGTTTTGTAGCCCAAAGCGCACTGATACTATAGGATGGCAGATTTTCGGCTTTGAACTCCCCAAACTGGATTTCTCCATGTTAGTCCGCCATCTTGGCTTTTGATCAAAAGCCGGGCCTGCCGTGATGAAGAAGAAGCCTGGAACGTAGGCCGGTGTGTTTTTATACTCGTAATCCAACGCCAAGAGGTTGATGGCACATGACTGGCACATGAGTTTTGAAGAGTACAACGAACGAGATTAGCAGATTTGGGAGTGAATTGTGTCTTGTCCGAGCAACACAATCTGTGTGATGAAGTACTCTGCTCCTACACTATATGCTAAACGTACGGTTGCTGGCCCTATCTAAGTATGCCCAATTGTCGTTGAAGGCTCATAATTGAAATCTAGTAGATGACTTCTGCTCTCGTCGTGTCCAGCATACTGTAGATGCCGGCGAGGGTAGGAGCTTCGCATCGATGCCATTTTCAGTTTTTGCAAGTTGGAATGGATTGAGTATGATGAGATTCTTCATTTTATTCTGGAGTGCTAGAAAAGGACTAACACGATGAAGCAATGGCGAATTCATGCAGGACATGAACAACTAACTTGAAACCGATAGCTTCATTACCATACGCAGCTATATAATACCTCCAAGGGCTGACGAATGTGTTGAGGTATGAATGGAAAGGGCTGAGATGGTCCCACGTAGTTCAGAAGTGGCAGTGCTTCGGCTAGACCTACCGTACGGCGCTCGGGGGTTTGAGGCGGCAGTCTTACGGCCCCAGATTAGAACTAGGTCGCTGACTATGTAATACCGTTCTTTCCTCGCTATATGTTCAATGTCGTTCTGATTACCATGGTCGGCGTTGGAGGTCGTTCAAAGGCGTGTGCAGCCTGTCGTCGGCGTCGTGTAAAATGTGGTGAGTAACATCATCGTCTTCCCTGGGTAGTTGAGCCTCAGACTTCATTCTCTTCTGGCTTTCGATCGCTGATGGTCCCTCCAGACGAGAGAAAACCAAAGTGCCTGCGATGCGTCAAAGGCAATTACGATTGTGGTGGATACCGCGAGATGCGCTTCATCCAGTTTGGAGAGGCTTTGAGTCAGCCAGAGAATGCAGCCGCTTCCAGCACCGATAGCAATAACGCTGGTGATCAGGCTCTTGCACTTCGCCAAGCGTCTGACACGACCAGCAAACACCAAGTCCATTCTCTCTCATTGTCATTATGTCCTATTCCAAGCATTTCTTCATTCCAGGACGATATATGCGTTACGTATACCTTGACGCATCTCTTAAACGGAGCCTCCTACGACGGCAAAACGCGAGCCCCATCTCACCACTGGTCAGATGAACCACTAGCGAACACATGCTTTCTCTCTCTTGCTACGACTTACTTTGGGAGCCAGCATAGAGAGGAAAGATTAGTTAAGAAGGGCCTGCAGTTATATGGAGTAGCTTTGAGAGAGTTGCACACAGCACTGGCAGACGCTCATCAATGTCAAACCCGCAACGTGCTCGACTCCGTTGTTACTCTAAACTTTCTTGAGGTAACTGTGTTGCGCCTTGGCCTCGCCAAACCATACTTATGAAGGAGGAGTCGCGTGTCGCTAACCACCCTCAGTTCCTTATATCGGACAATCCAGACGGATGGCTAGGTCATTCATCAGGACTCGAGCGTCTTTTCGAATTACGAGGACCGGAATCCTTTCAAACAACTCCAGAGCGACTTATCTTGGAGCAGTCGCGGCCCGGTATCATCTTCGCTTCGCTTGCTTTACGTAAATCGACGATTCTCTCGTCTCCAGAGTGGAAAATGGTACCGTGGGCTGTACATCAAGAGAAGAAGTCATCGATGCAATTTCTCGTGGATATCCTTGCCGACTGCCCATATCTCTATATGGTAAAAGAAGAGATTACTTCAAGCGGCGGTATCCTTCTAGAGTTGAGCGCTGCCCAACATATCGTAAATAAGGTTTCTGAGATCTTGAAGAAGCTTGAGTCGTGGAAGATTCAGTGGGATTCAGAACATGGAAATGCTTGTTTTGAAGTTGCTGCTCCTCAAACTGGCCCTGTCTATCACAACCCTGATGGAGAAACCATGTCAGTTTGGTCTACGATTCTGCATTATGAATCACTATCGGCGGCGAATGAGACCACGCTATACAACGCCATCCTTATCTTACTACTGAAGCTTGCCCAAGACTTACTGCTCTTCACGGATGACCCGAACTTTGGCGGCGATCTCATTGCGTCTCGAATGTATGCTGCTGGGATCGAGATATGCCGTAGTGTCGAGTATCATCTTCTTCACTATCAAGTTGGTGTCGGAAGCTTCTATGTTCTCTTCCCATTACGTATGGCTTGGCAAGCAGTTGGCCGCAGCAATTCTTGTATAGGCCTGTGGCTTGAACACCTCTTGCAGAGGATTGCTTTTGGCGTGCCTGTAGGCAATTGTACAGTGGCAGGAAAATGGGCAGTTGCTAGCTATCTTCTAAAGGACTTTGCTAATATTAAGGGAACAGAAGGTTTTTGACATTTTTCCACTGTCCAATAACTCGACAACGACTTTTCATGATCTCAGGTCGGTCACAACGATCCATTTCAGTTTCTTCGTCTTCTTGCTGGCTTTCTCGTCCTTCTCCTGTTGCTTCTTGCTCTGTTTTGGCTTTGGTGTATGGTACGCTTGGTACGCTTGGTACGCTTGGTCCACTGTCCCATCCCCGTATCCGTTCGTCTTCGACTGCTTCTTCTCATACTGACGTAAGAGCTTCTTTCTCTTCTTCTCAGCTTTAGCAATTTCTTTGCGCCTGTCTTCCTCAATCTCCCCAGCCTTCTTCGGCCCCTTACCAAGTGTCTTCTTCTGCGCCTTTAGATCTATCTGTTGTATCTCCAGCTCTAGCGTATATAGTTTGCGCTCGATCTTATCGTTCCGAGTGGCTTTGCCACTGTCGCTGGAATCTGAACTAGATGAGCGTGAACTCGAGTTTGACTTTCGACGATCTTTTGCTGCCTTCTTCTGGTTCTTGGCAATGGTGGCCTGAATCTGCCTTGCGCTGAGCTTGTCGAGTACGTTCGTGGGGGCAGCAGGAGGTGGGACTTCGAAAGTAAGCGGAGACACATGCGGTGCTAGAGCCTGTAGACGGCGTTCTCGGATAGTGGTAGCATCCGAATTGAGGTCTAAAGGCCTGTAGATCCAAGGTCAGTGCTAGAATCCTCGAGTCGATATCTAATACCGGCGAACGAGAAGACTTACGAGAGAGTAGGCGCATTAGCAGGGTACCCGACAAGCGCAGCCAGCTCCTCGTCGCTAACCAGCGAAGCCTTCAAAGCTCGCGGACCGAAGTACTCCTTGTTGACCCTCTCCATGAACATCTTCGTCCTCGTTATCGTCACGGCTGCGGTGCCTGCTCCAGCAGCGAGGCCGATGCCAGCGCTAGCTGCTTGCGCCCAATGATGCGGACTGTGAGGTTCATTAGCCTTGTTTCACGCCATCGTATGGGGCCAGCAAACTCACACAAACCCAATACCTTGCCCAACAACATTCAGAGCCTGCAGCGGCGCCGGTGCTGCCTGCGCGATCGCCAACGCATCGATGAAGGCGACGAAGTGCTCAAGCTGGACATGGTGGCTCTGGAGCGCGTAGCTGTAGGCCCGCGTGAACGGCATGGGGCGGCCTAGGCGGGGGATGTCGACCTGTGGGATTGCTACTGGCTTCTAAGGGCTCAATGGTCAGTGAAGCGACAGTTGTGGTGGAGATAGTACTAACGGCGAGCAGAGGCATGTGCGATAGAGGCGTGTTTGGGCGAGGAGGGAGCCAGGATAGCTTTTGGGCTACTATTTCCTCATCGGAAGCCTCGATGACGGATTCCTCTGCTGGAGTGTTCTTCGTATTCGTTGCTCCTGCACTCGACTGATGTTGGGAGTATGCTGGGTTGCTGGCATGATACTGCTCTAGCGTTGCTTCTAAAGTACTCCCGCGAGAGGCGGCATAGTAGCTGGGTGGTAGCTCTGAAGAGCTTATCACGGGAGCACTACCATATGGGTAAGCTTGGTCGGACATGATGCGAACCGTTCATGTTCAATGCGAGGGAAAGAAAAGCCAAAGGGTCGATAAACGATGAATGATGAAGTATAAGCAGTGGAGGGAGGCTTTGCGACGTTGATAAATTTGTCTCAATGCATAGAAGGAAGTAGATCCGGGAAGACCAGCCTTATACTATTCATCCCATGTTCGATGCACTGCCCTCGTTCTTCATCACCCTCACTGGCTTTGATGATCTGATCGCAGAATGCACTGAAGGGGGCTTAGTGCCTTGCGGAATCGGAAGCTGATTCTCTTTATCTCGCGTTTGGTAGGCCGTCTAAGCACTCTGGCTATTTACTGTTTCAGGGAGCACCAGAGGCAGTGCCGTTCGGGGGTTAGCGTTCGTCCCAATTAGGTCCATTTTTCGACGCTTACCTTTCGACGTCATGGCGTGTGCACGTCCCCTCACCGTTTATCAACGCGTACGATGTACATGTCATCAACTAAGAGCTGTGCAAACGGTGGTCCCTGGTTCTTCTGGACCTCTGGAAGATTTGGTGTCCACACTATCTTGATCTCGTCCTTCTTACTGTATCAGCTCTCCCAGAGCGGGGACAGCCTGACAACTTGAAGGACTAGCGAGTATTCGAATTACAGTATCCAAAATTTATGGAGGGTTGCGAGAGGTTGGGATCCTAGTAAGAACCAAGCGGACAAACTCTCATACTATCAAATCTCTAGCAGAGAAGAAAACAATGTATTAGTGGAGAAAGATAGACTTTACATAGTAAGAGAAATCTCAAATTTCAACCTTTCTGCTTATTCAATTTTACAACGGGGTACATATCCTGATCAAGTTGCTTGTTCTCAGATTACTAACTTATCTCATCCAACTCAAGAAAATATTCCACCTTGCGCCCGATTCCCTTTGCTAAAACTTCTTCCAACAGCCTAGGCGCTTAGAGCACAGCGACAACACCCGCGAAACCTGCCAGGATTCCTGCTGCGGCCGCAAAAGCTGTCTGCTGGGCCGCTGCACCTGTGCTCGCAGAGTTGCTTCCCGACGCAGTCGCCGCGTTCGCTGCAGTCGCAGCACTTCCTGACTGTGACGTCGCAGCACCAGACTTCAACGTCGCGGCACTTTCTGACTTCGCCGTCGCGCCACAACTCGCCAGGCTGAGCAACGCGGTATTGCTCGCCACGACAGTCGGCAGACTCATAGTCGCCGCATACGGACACGCCGTCTTGTACGCCGACTCCCAGCTCTCCAGCTTCGCCGAGTTCTCTTTCGCCCACGAGCTGATGGCGCTTTTGTAGGAGGTGTATTCCGCGCCGGCGGCGCCGGTGAGGGAGGGGACTTCGCAGGGGTTCGTCCAAGTGGCGAGAGCGGAGAGGACGGCGGAGGGGGCCGTCGGGACGGCGAGGAGGCCTGAGGGCGGGATGCAGCCGGAGGGGATGAGGGTGTTTATGTCGATGGAGCTGACGTCTTGGCGTCTTTCGACTTGGCGGATTTGGATGATTTCCGCATGGGGATGGGGAGAGGCGAGGACGGTGGCCGTGAAGAGGGTGGTCAGGAGGATTGTGGAGCGCATTTTGAATTGAGTTGAAGGAGTGGATATAGGGAATAAAGGAGGGAGTTGAAAGTTCAGATTGTTTTCAAAAGGTCTTGGGGGAGAATTGAAGACTGCGTAGAGCGGGGCGAGAAGGCAGGAAAGGGGGAATATATGTAGTGCTTTTTACGTAGAAAGGAAATTGTCTAAGCGCCTGGTTTTCTGGAGCGTAAATAGGCGAAGCATTTTGATGCATTTTAGTGGCCGCAACTCTAAGCCATTGAAGCTTTTTTAAGCACCTGCATGGGCTGACCTGGGTTGAGCTGAAGGAAGCTCGTTTCCCCAATTTCGTATTTGGCCGTTCAAGGGTGAAGCTGAAAATGTGTGGCGGCGCCCCTGCATCGAACTAGCCAACCGTCGCATCGCTCTTCGTCCCCAACATACTTTGTAGCGAACGCCGTATTCTATACGACTTGGCGTCATGACAGGTTATCTGAGGAGAAGGCTGTGAGGAGGCTGTGAGCAGGTCAGGTTTCTGTAGCACTTGATTCGGGATTGACTGAGATGTGCCTACTGCAGCGAACCGGGCGAGTGGGTCGTGCAAAGTAGAGTTCATAGCTGCTAAAAGCGGTTAGCGGCTAACTACAGTAAATTCCTTCAGCCCGACGCGGTTGGCGTGAAACAGCCCGCCAGGCCGCTTCTCAAGCATGGCCTCTGAATCTCTCTGCTCTCGATGCTGTGAACTACCATTTGAAGCCCTCTTCTTCGGACCGTTTTCTCGCCACAATGAGCAACTACTGCTTAAACCCCTCCATGATGTATGGAAAACACGAAATTGCCTGTTCTGTGGCCTCGTCAAAGATCTCCTCGGAGCACACTTTGGCACGGAATACATCGAGGCAAGGCTTGCGGATGGTCACTATGAAGATATAGTACTGTATCGCACGCCACTGGACGTTTCGTTCGACAGGTTCAATGGCTCTACGGACGTCGATATGTCATGCTATCTCGAGGTCGGGTTTCGCACTCCGGACCATCTTCACGGCAAACAGCGTTACATCACCCGTGAGGACAGAATGAGAAATGATAACTTCAATCGAGATTGGGTGATGTCTTCAATATTCGCCATCCAGGACTCGGAGCAAGAAACGTCAAAGAGGCTTCCTGGCCGTTATGTGGATCCCGAGAGAGCGAACTGGCACCTTATCAAGTGTTGGTACTCGGCCTGTTTGAGTTCTCATGATGTGAATGAGAAAAAGAGCAATACTGAATTTCGCTCACACTTGAGAGTCGTTGACGTCGAAAGTGCATGCGTTGTACCGTGCCCGCCCGACGCTCCCTACATAGCCCTGAGTTATCAATGGGGCACAGATCAGAAGATTAAGTTGAAGAAAGAATCTATAAGTATCATGACCACGCCAGGCTTCTTCAACACGGCAGACGGCCAGCCAGCGCAAACCATTCGGGACGCCATGACCGTGGTGCAGCAATTAGGGTACAGGTTCGCCTGGATCGACGCCCTATGCATTGTACAGGACGATGTCGAGAACGTCATTGAGAACGTAGATCGAGTGGATCAGGTCTACCAAGGAGCGCATCTCACTATCGTGGCAGCCGCTGGCCAAAATGCTTACCACGGCCTCCCAGGAGTCTCGACCTCACGGACGGAACGTCAGCTACGCGTCCTCATCAAAGGTATCACGATCTCCAGCATGCTCGAGAATGCAAACAGAGCCATTACTTTTACGCGATGGAATACACGTGGGTGGACGTATCAAGAGCGCCTTCTATCTAAGAGACTCGTTACATTCACAGCTTCTCAGGTATTTTACCAATGTGATCGGGGCTGCGACTTTCAGGAACAGTACCCATGCACACCCGCCAAAGACTTCACTCACACCGTGCTTGATCCGCTCGCAAGGCTCGATCTCGAGAACCGGAATATCTGGGATGTGTATGCCATCGCAGTCGCAGAGTACACCAGACGGTCCCTTACTGATCCAATGGACAAGCTGCGCGCTTTGAGCGGTATCTTAAATTACCTCCAGCAACCATTCGGAGCACCCTTCTTGTGTGGTATTCCTTCTACTCTCTTCGATGTTGGATTGCTTTGGAAGCCGCTTGGCCTTTGTAGCCGTAACAACTCCATATTTCCTAGTTGGTCATGGGCTGGTTGGGATGGCGCTGTATTCTATGAGTTGACAGATTCCCAGAGAATATGTGTGAATGCGTTATCAGTCAGGCTGAAATAAAATCACTGGACGAAGATTTTCGTATATGTTCCGAAATCACTTCCGAGGCAAACGTTCCGTTCCTGAATTATGATACCTCAAAATGGCACCGGAAATTTGACGAAGAAGAGCTCGAGATCGAGTACGAAAATCTTGACTCAAAGTACTCAAAATACCGCTACCCACGTCCGCTCTCGCTCCCTAGCAGTCCAGATCTCAGAATCTCCTCGCGACCGACTTCGACAATCCTAAACATCTCCGCTAAAGTAGCGAAGTTCTGGTTGACCGAGGAACATTCCTTTATGACAGATCCACTATTCGGCGTCAAAGCAGCGTGCAAAAAAGGAGTTCACGAATTATGCTACCTCGCCATCTCAGACGACCAGCAACGAATGGCCGGCACAATCATAGTCAGTGGCGCCCTTTTGCCTCAACTAGTCAACAAGAAGCACAGATTCCTTGGACTTTCACGCTCAACACTGTATCGCATCGATGATGACCCATCTTGGGATCCTATCACACATACTTTCCAACACTGGGACAAGCAAAAACCTCCACTCGGAGTCGAGAATGGTAAGGAGAATCCGAGAATCTATGCTCAGCCGGGACAGTCTTCATTTCTTGCGGATGATGATGTGGAGTCCAATAACGATTTTTTTGATAAGAGGTATTTCAGCGATCAAGTGTTCTGGCCGGCGGTTAATGTCCTCTTGTTGTCGGAAGAGAAGGGGGGTGGTGTGGAGAGACTAGGCGTTGGCAAGATACATATCGATGCCTTTAACCCTGTTGCAGTACAGGAGCAGATACTCTTGGGATGATCTTCCACCCTCAGAAGTGGCCATGTACAACAGATAAGCCGAAATACATCTAAAACATCTACAACGTAAAGTAGAACGAACGACCAAGCGCACTACCCCTTTACCTCCTCATTATTCATCGGACTTGTCAACATCACGGTAAAGCCTTCAGTCCTCATTTCACAACGCGGATCCATCGGATGCTCCGGTGTAGACCCTTCTCGTCTCTTCTGGCGTCTACGCAATATTAGTCAATATTCAGATGATACCTAGGTACACTTCATGCAATAAGCTGTTGCTTTGTCGAGAGCAGGCGAGCATATTCTCTCTCTCTCATAGAGTTTACACTAACTGAGATACAAATACAGGTATCTATCCCTAAATCAATATTCAAGACCGTGGAATTGACAACATAGAATCTCATTTCACATAAACCGATAACCCGAACCTTTGAACATCTCCCGCTCCAGATCCGGCGCACCAGCCTTCACCCTCCGCATCCCTCAGCTATCATGGGGCGTGCAGTCCTCGGGACATATGAGCGACGGGTGTCCCGGATCAGCCCAATTCTGCACGTTCCCGCAAGTGCACACATCATACGTCCACTTGCCGTTGCCAGACGAGTCCTTGATCGGAATAAGGAACTCAAACTGCTTGCCCTCCTCGCCGCCGTCGTCCTGCGAGATGCGGTCGACATCGCAGCTCTCGTCGTTGTTCTGCTGGTGCAGGTGGCCCTTGACGTGCGACACGCTCGGCACGATGGCCATGCTGCAGTGCCAGGCGCCCTCGGGACACTTGGCCGACGTGCCCTCACCGACGCTGTCGGTGACAGTCTCAGAGACCGACGCGGAGATGCCGGCGGAGAGTCCTCCAGCGCTTATGCCAAGATCGCCGCCCACCGTCCATGTGGTGCTGACGGAGTGTGATTCGGTGACGCTGATTGCTGCCGACGGTTAGCTGCTAAGGAAGAGTACACGGGTGGGGGACACGTACTGTCGCCGCCTGGAATGGACAGTCCAATCTGCCAGGGGGTGCCAGTGATTTCTTCGCTACTGTCGACTAGCGGGCAGAAGTAAACGGGGTCGTAGATGATCTGGGGAGCGGGAGCAGCTACGGCCGCGATTGAGAGGAACGCAGATGCGGCAAAGATCTCAGCCAAAAGCATGATGAGGCCTGGAAAGCTTTTGACTTTTGAGATAGGATGAGATGCTGAGGAGAGGCCTAGGAGAGGCTGAGGAGATTCCAAGGAGACACTGAAGAGATACTGAGTAAATAGACGGAATTGCGAATGTGTTGGCGATGCTGATGATAGACGACCACCATGAAGTCTTTATACACATCAAAGAGACCCCCGTACAGGTAGAAGTACAGGTATGTCCGCTGGTGCAACAAGCAAAACGTCATCTTACAGCGCTGAAATTGTCTCCCCATCTACACGAAGTCGCGGTAGGATTCTAACTATGCCTTGCCAAGTGCCAAGTTGTCGATAGGATTCTCCTAGGCTAGAAAAGAGCCTCACACAAGACGGATGCTGCAGATCTATTGCTGTATTGTGAGTAGGTGCTAACATGAAGGAGTTCATCCTGGAGAGGTACAACAAGATGGAACGGGGAGTGTCCTAGACCTGGTATACTAGTGATGGCGGAGTCGGAGTAAATGCGTCGATCGCCCGCGCTTGTTTTTCTTTAAAGAATTCCGCCTTTGCCGTTACCCAATGAATAGACAATGTATTTCCACTTCTTGAACAGCCCAGGGCTCATTTACTTCATATACTTAACAGTAAAAGAGGGCAGATTTTAGTGATAGAGATCTCAGCGTCTCACTCTGTGCTCTAATGGGTGATATTTGTGTAGCTGTTTCAAGCGGGCATGAAGTGCGAGGTGCGACAGTACGTAAACATTGGGGGCGTTATGAGGATCCCAACATACCTTCCTAGATAGAGACCAACAAGCCTTCCTACTTCAGGATAGTCGTAGTCACAGCCTTGCGGAGTTTTCTTTTTTATACACTCGGGACGGTTCGGTTATCAACCTCCGGACATATAGTTACCATCACGCTGGAATAGTTTAATAAGTGGCGCATTTCGTGGAACGCATATGACGTACCTGGGTAGAACGATGTTTCAAGTATGTAGGTAATAGACTTGGCGACGACTATTATTAGTAAAGAGCAACACGATGCGCCCCATACCCGATCACACCCTTGCCAAATCTGTTTCCGCCACTTCGTGTGTAAGGCTTGGCCTCCCCACCCTCCACTCCAACCAACAACAGCCCCGGTCTAGCATACGGCCGAGCCTCAAGTCAGCTGAAGTGTTTTGCGGGTCAGTCGTGGAGATGTGGAGAAGTGGGAGAAGATGGAAACCCGAGTGCCTGCGGCGTGAAATCCCCGCTAAAGCATGGAGATGTGGAGAAACGAAGAGAAAATGGGAACTGAGCGCCCGCATGAGAATCTCGGCAAAGTGTTCTCTGTAGAGGTCGATGGCTGCTAAGTTATTATGCCACGACGAGCGTGCACGCGACAAACTGCTGTTCCTGTCAAGTGGTAGCTTGGCTGTAATCTGAGGCCATAAGGCACAGAACGCGAGATTCTGGTCCAAGATTAATCGCTGCCCCGTCCCTCTAGGAAGCAGGTAGACCATTCGTATGTAACTCGGAACGCCCTCTAAGGCGTCTTGCTAAGACGCCTGCGAAAGAAAGCAAGTGTTCGACGGATTTGGATTGATGCCATTTGCAGATAGAATATTCTCATTGAACCACAATGAAGCACCTCGGAACGTTGAGGTTTGCACTTCGAATTCTCGACAGCTTTAATTGTGAGGACAGGGCCAGCCCACGCAAGCTACAGGTCTGCAATGAGTGCGATGTTCAAGCTAGACCGTCCTCCATCGCACGATAGGTCGTGCGAGAATGTTGAGAACCCAAACTGTACGAAATAGCCTCGTATCCCCGTTTATGGTCAACATCGAGTAGGGTTTCGTTGCGACATCGTGAACTAGATCGCAGAGAGTTGGAGACGAAAGATTTGCCGCTGGATAAAGCTCGAGTATGATAGGAATGGACTTGAGGCAGTGGTGCTGAGGTAAGATAAAACATACGTGTACAATTGATCGGAAAAGGTCTTCGGCGATTCCAAGATTGAACGAAGCTGGAGATGCGTATTTGCCAAGCACGCATCATGTGACCATCAAAGAGATTTCCTTCCCTCCCAGTGCCATCGTTGATATCTCTGACAGTTTTGTTATCTACTTGAGAAAAACCGTGAATTCTACAATCCATCAGCTTTGTCCGTTGTTCTATATATTTAAGTCATGGCATCATCTTGTGATGCACGTGACCTCGTCAATTTGGACGTCTAGGAATCTTCATCGCACCCGTCTCCTAGACCACGACCACACACGTCCCATCATGCCTCCCCGATTAAACCTCCTCACTGTTCCGCGAACAATCGCATACCGACCAAAGGTTGCCGCCTCTTCCCTACGCAATGGCGCCCTGACAAGGACATCACCACTATATCGCAACTACTCCGACTCGAAAGACACCCTGGGAGCAGACCGATCCAAGGACCCCACAACTCAGCCATTGGGTGGCGTCAGTGAGGAGGCGGCCAAGACGGCTGATATAACAGGTTCGAAAGGCCCTGAGCTGGAGCAGGGAACGCCGGTAGAAGAGGTGCGTTTCCCCAATACAATCTGCTTGCCGGAGGAATATGCAATTGACCAATGCAATATAGATCGTGAAAGACGATAAGGAAGCGCAATCAAAACTCCCGAAGGTGATGCAAGATAGCATCAAGAGCCATGGACCCAAAGGCTCGCGGTCTTTCTCCACCTCCGCCAGGCGCTGCGACTTTCAAACCGAGGGACTCATCCACGCGGAGATGCCACCACCACTGGCTTCCATGCCTCCCGGCGTGAAGTTTGGGCTACCCACACTGCCAGTCCCAGCGGATGCGCATTTGAAGTATCGTTATGACCCTGCGGTGAAGCTGTTCACCAATCTGATTATGGAGCACGGGAAGCTGAGTGTCGCGCAACGGGTACGCCAATAGTCATCTATCACAATCACACTATTCAAGAGAACGGGGTCTTCATTGCTAGGTTGATTTGAGCTAACAGCTGTCTATATCATAGAATATGGCCCTAATTCTCACCCACCTCCGGACCTCTCCTCCTCCGACTATCTCTCCACTAAGACCGCTTCTCCCCGGAAGCCCGCCTCCTTCCCATCTTCCTCTAAACCCGACGCTCTACCTCACACTCGCCATTGACTCGATCGCGCCACTTCTCCGTATCAGGTCGCAGAAGGGTGCGGCTGGTGGAGGTGTGGCTTTACAGATCCCTGTGCCTCTGGGTCTACGGCAGCGAAGAAGAATTGCCGTCGAGTGGATCCTCGCAGCTGCGACAAAGCGGAAGAATCGGGGAAGTGGCAAGGGCGGATTCGCGTTGAGACTGGCGGAAGAAATCATTTCGGTTGTGGAGGGCAAGAGCAGTGTGTGGGAGAAGAGGGGCATGATTCACAAGCAGGGTGTGGCAGCACGAGCGAATTTGAAGTTGGGCATCAGGCGGTAAGGGCGTGGGATTCTGGTGATTATACTTGGAGTGGGGCATTCTGGTGTCTTGGAAAATTGGTGGCTGTAAATATACATAAATGTTCGTCTTATCAGGGCACGTGGGAAACGCGTGCTGTTATTGAGTTCACACTCGGAGCTTGAGTACGTTTACTCTGCTTTCACGGGTTGGAGTGAAAAGATTCACAGGCAGGTCTTGGTGATGCATTGAGAAATGTTCACTCCATTCCCACGTCTAATTCCGAGATCTAGCCTTGCACCTACCCTTTGTACTGTACAGTGTTCAACGATTCTCTTACCAACCAATACAGCTAGACTCACCAGCCTCAGTACGATTCAACTTATCAGAAAAATTAATGGCTACCCAGATGCATCGACGCTTGTAACACAGCTTACCGGAATCTATAAGCATTACGTGAAGGAGAAGTCTCGGCATTACCCTCGATATCAGATCCGAATATGCCTATAGCCAAGAGATATGCCGCCAGGCTGCCGGGAATAACCGGAGGCTGCTTGACGCTGTAAATGTGAATGCTGGGGCCTGGTATCCAGTGTGTTTTATATTGCTGCTAGTGTGTACCAACGGTAATAAATGAAGCTCTTTCAGGCCTATACCAATTCAAAATGCTCGTGAAATGCTTCCCTAAAGCTTCATGGCTCGGGTTGAGCGTTCCTTTTCCTGCATGGTGCCAAGAGCTGAAGCGACTAACCCCTCCCTCAACACCGTGCCCGGGAGCTGCGACTAGGTCCAAAGACGACGACGACTATCTGCCCGACACTACGCCCGCCTGTTCTGACTCCCGCCATTCTGCCTCCGCCGCCCCCAGCTTCTCTATGTCGTTCTCATCCAGCACTGGACAACCTCTGTTCTCCGACAGCGGCTAACACGCGCATGCCCTCAGCCCTGGGAGCCCCCCGCCCTCGTTGACCCAGTCTTGAATAATAGTGCCTTAGCCGGACCATTGCTACCCAGAGCTCTGCTAGCAACCGCTAGCATTCACCCTTCGCTGAGTCGAAAGCTCTCTCGATGATGCAGTAACGGACAGACTCACAGTTCGCGATACGAGCCCCTCCCTGCCACGCAGTCACTCCACACCCGCAAACGACCCGCCGCAGTACCGCCGCCTTTCTCTCCGGAACTACAGCAAGCTCCCGTGCCGCTACAACCGTTTACTCGACTATCACATTCACTACGACACCTCCAAACAGCCTCAGGGCCCCCCAGAGCAGTCGTCGGAACTCTCCGACAGCCTTGCTAGAGCCCTCGTACCCCGCCACGCGAACTTTCTACACCCGCCATGTCGCTCGAATCGGCTCTCGATGAGGAGAGGAGGGAGGTCATGGCCCTGCTCGAGGGAAGGCCTTCGGTGCCCCGACCCAAGCGGACAGACAGTCCCAGTGCTCGAGGACAGAGCCCTGCTGCTGCTGCGTCGCCAGTCCGCAGCATGCTCGACATTGGCCCCCATCCGCCACGGAGCATGCTAGACGTTGGCCCTGCATCTGGTCGCTCTGCTTCCGTCGCGGGACAAGGCGCAGGAATCACCCGCCCCAGAGTGGGCTCCGGCAGTATCCTCAATCCCAGCTCTCCACCGCGAAGCCCAAACCGCGTGCCTGGATCGCCGCCGCCGATGGTCCATAACGCCATAGACAGTGCAAACACGAACCCTGAATCGGCCTACAATTTCGACATGATGCCGACGATCGAGGCGCGCTCGATGCCGCTGCGAGTCACACAGGGCGGGAAAAAGCCAAAGAATAGCGCCATGGCTTCAGTCTACGGCCACTCTACAGACATACTAGGCACATCGCGAGACAAAAACGCGCGACACAATTCGACGGGCGGTCTGCTGGGCAAGAAGTCCAGCTCGCCGCACGCCGGCAGGTCTGCTTCCCCGGGACTCAACACCAACTCCTTCAACCCGATGCCCGACCCAAATAAATTCCTCCTCGACTCTGGCAAGGTCATGGATATGCAATCTGCCTATCGGAGGTTGTCTGACGCTGCCCTGATGCGTTCTGGTGGTACTTTGTCGCAATTACCGGTTCGAAAAGGTTCTGACCCAACGAGGGGAGAAACTTTGGCTCCCGGAGGCGGAGTGAGGCTGGCAATTGATGATGAGAATGATGGCGATGAAGGTGCGGTGGAGAGCAGTGCCGATGACGCTGATTCAGATGGGAGCGATAGCGATCGCTGGGGCTCGGAAAAAGGCCGAGGACGGCGACGTAGCCGTGTTACAGGGAAAGCTAAAAGCGACCCAGGGAAGAAGAAGTCGCCCAAGAGTTTACTGGCTGCGGCTGAGGATGAGCGCATTGAAGTTGGCAAGGAGGTTTACAAGGTCCGGTCGTTGTTGGACCCCCAAGTGACCGTCACTCCACCAGACGGGGAAAGGATGATGACCAAGGGGAAGTCTGGAGTTCATCCGCATACCAACTTTGACCAAGGCGGTGGATCAGGTCTTTCGACCCCGATGAGTTCGGACACTGAGGCCGACTTGTCTGAGATCAAGACGGCGCAAATGATGTCAATGTCCATCTCACCGATTGATTCGAGTCCGGAGGCTCATCGATGTGTTCGTCAAATCGTTCGGGGTAACTGGCGTAAATTCCAGGAAGATGCCGAGGCTGGCTTGCGACGCCAACGTGTCTATCTCGTCGCTACTGATGTCAGCGAGGAAGCTGCATACGCTTTGGAATGGACGATTGGCACCGTCTTGAGAGATGGCGATACCCTTCTCGCTGTGTACGCTGTCGACGAGGACACGGGCACCGGTGCAGAAGCAGGTGTTGGCATCGGACAGGGTGCAACTGCACAGCAAGAGACGGCTTCCTTGATGAAGACGCTGTCTAGTCAGCAACCCATTCAGGGAGGTCTCAGCCCTGGGCCGTCGCCACTGAACAATAGCATGTCGCACTCGGAGCCTAATTTCAAGAATATGCAGAAAACAGAAAAGGAGCGGTACCAAGCTGCTGTGGAAGTGTCGGATCGGTGTGTAAAACTGCTCCGGAAGACTCGGCTGCAAGTCAGAGTGGTCGTGGAAGTATTTCACTGCAAGAGCCCGAAGCATATGCTTACGGAAGTTGTGAGTTGCCCACACGATACTGTCCTGAACTATCATACTAATGTATATAAAAGATCGATTTTTTGGAACCCACACTCGTTATTCTTGGCTCAAGGGGCCGAAGTGCCTTGAAGGGGTACGTACTGGAAGTCTTCCCTCGGTTACTCATGTACTAATGCAATGCAGCGTTCTCCTTGGCTCGTTCAGCAACTACCTCGTCACCAAATCGTCTGTGCCTGTCATGGTCGCCCGAAAGCGACTGCGTAAGCACAGCAAGTATAAGCGAAAGAACCTGCGCCTATCCAACGTACTCACGAGTCCGAACTCGAGGTTGGAGACAGCTAAGATTGATTGATAGATCAATTGATTGGTCATGATTGATAGACTAATTGATTGAAGAAGGCAGAACAAACCCGATCCTGATACGACTCCAATGGGGAAACAGCTTGTGCGAAGCTCGCCACGGCCCGTATCTAAATCTCGGCTCTCTTCGTAGACGGCTGACTGGTTTCGCTTCATTCTTTCGGACATCTTTCGTTTCTTCAGATTTTCTTGGGCGGTGGATTGGACGGCGGCTTCTTGCTCATCGATTGCTGCAAAGCTATCCGTATGGACATCTGTCTATGCTGACCCAGTCTTTGTGGGAAGCTTTGGCAGTTTGGAACGTAGAGTGTATTTTGGCAATAGTAACGACTCAGTCTCCGTGGTGGTCTTCTTTCGGTTTGGATACTAATACTGGCGTTCGTCGATTAGCACCTAGTTGAGCTTGAGCAAGTCGCAGTCGATTTGCGGCACTGCCTGAGTCTGCACTCTGCAATACAACTAGTCTATTGGTTCAAAAAATATTACGCTGCACTTGATTAGAAACTGCACATTCCCGTTCAGGCATTCCGTGCAAGAAAAACAAACGTCGAGCTTCAGCTTGGGAGTTGCAAAAGAGTTAGGTACCCCACTATTCCTAAGACGCCACCAGCCAGCCCCTCCGATCTGGAGCGCGAGCGAAAAAGCAGAAAAAGCAACTTTACCCGGCCCCGGTACATCAAGTTTCAGCTTTGAGACGCCTTCCCGTTCTCCTCAACCACCACACTTCGATTGCCATGTCGTCTAATACCGATGCTTGAGTCCTGAACACCAATTCTTCATACCCACTTCTATGAATTGAGCTACCCAGATCCTCTGCCCCACATACATCCCGGATGACTTACTCCTAAGTAACCCCCCAGGCCCTGGCCGCCAATCCTCACCGGTGCGCGCAAGGAAGCTGAGGTCGAACACGAAGACGGCACGTGTGTGCGAAGAAAGAAATCTCAAAACAATTTCTATACCCCCATATCAATCCATCAATCATCCAAGCAATCAATCCATCAATCATCAAAGCACTCAATCGCTACGGACAACCCGGAGCTGGATCCCACCGCCCCAACCACACTATTCTACCGGACGCGCACCATCACAGGCCCAAATGTCCACCCAACCCCCCCTCGCCCGCCACGGCCAGCTCTCCCTCGTGCACATCTCCCCCGCCGCGCTCGACACGTCCCGCCTCGCCGTGCACGTCCTCTCGCCCGCCGCCACCGCCGCGCTGCTCGTGCCCCGCCACCCCTGGGGCGTCCGCCCCCAGCTCTCCGGCCCGCAGCTGCTCGCGAACCTGCAAGCGCTCGCGCCGGGCGTCGCGGACCTCTTTGCGCCGAAGAGCGCCGCGCTGCCGGACCTGACGTTTCGGCTGGTTAATGAGGGGAAAGTTAAGGGGGCGGGCGCCGGGGAGAGGGCGCGGGACGAGGAGGAGCAGGGCTATGTGGCGATGAGCTATTGCTGGCGGAAGAAGGTGAGGGGTGCGGTGCCGATGCGGGAGAAGAGTAGGCCGGGGGCGCTGCCGTTTGGGTGGGTGCGGACGGTGGAGCGGTTCCCGATTCCGACGAGTGAGGGCATGTTTGCGGCAGTTTTGGGGGAGAGGGGGGTGGAGGGGGGGAGGAGGGAGGGGGTGTGGTTTGATCAGGTGGGTGTTCCGTTTTTTCTTACATTCAGGGCCGAGGGGCTTCTGGTGATGGATTTGAGTCTGTGTGGATTTGAGGAGAGAGGGGTTCTTTTTGTGCTCTGGTGATGGGGGCCAGCTGACTTTGATACTCGACAGGTCTGCATCAACCAGGACGACGAGGATGAGAAGGCTGTTTCTATTGGGGCTATGGATTCAATCTATAAGAATGCCCGGACCGTGGTCATTGCGCTCGACGACATTGAGGCAGACCCGGAAGAGGTGACTTTTCTGCAGCACTATATCCCGGCGTACGAGAACGCATCAGAACCACTAACCACGCAGCCGAACTGGGGTCAGCGGCCACCGTTTATGCACACACAGCCTGCTTTTGCTTCGTTTTTCGCACGGGTGCTAAGCTCGGTATGGTTTGAACGGGCGTGGTGCGGGCATGAGATGAGGCTAGGACGGACGCATGTATTTCTTGTACCGTGCAGAGCGGCGAGTCCAGACGAACCGTATACGTTCATCAGGTTTACGGGGACGTTTTTCCTGCACATGCTGACCCTATCTAGCGAGGTAATTGCAATATTACCAGATCACCAAGCACGAAAAACGGCACTTCAACAACTCTTTGCCCGGAGGTCACTCATATACGAACAGGAAGCGTTTCTAGCTCAAAATCCAGGGGCGGATCTCCCGCCACTACCAGAGCCCATCGTCCTGGTGACGATGATGGCTGATGTCTTCAGCATGAAAGCAGGGGGTAATCCACGCCTCCCTGAGCGCCTAAGAGCTCTCGACGCCAATAGAGATAAAGTCTCTATTGTTCTCAACACAGCCGGTCTCCCCCTAGCCCTAAGACCACAAAAACACACCGACCCCCCTTTTACTGAAGATGTCTGCCTCCACGCCCTTCTCCTCGTCGGCCTTGCAGCACGCGATCCCGTAACTCTATGCACAACCGGCCCACCTCTACGGCTGCCATCACCCCCCTCGCCCTCCCAAAACGACAACCCCTATCTCTCCCACATACCCACCCACTCCAACCCGTCCACAACGCCCTCCTGGCTCCGCCGTCCCACCCAGCTCGACATCGTCTCCGCCGGCTCCCAACTCCCTCACTTCCCCCGCTTAAACGCCACCCTCCACCTCGGCCACGACGGCCACAGCGACTTCATCCAACTCCCCCTAAACTTCCTTTCCTTCCCCCACCACCACCAACCCCAGCTCCAACAACCCACACCTCCGCATCTGCACCACCACCCGCCGCCCCCAGACCTCCAATGGCCCGCCCACCTCGCCCGCGCCACCCTCTTCATCGACACCTGCATCGCCACCTACATCACCTCGTACAACATGTGGCAATCTTGGCAACCCCCTACCCACACTCCCTCCCCACCGCACCCGCACCACCACCCGCGGGCCGCCAGCATGGCCCACGCCTTCGCCGCCACCCTCGCCTGCGCGCTCTTCTGCGGCGTCGGCTGGACGCTCGACGTCGCGCGGCGCTTCGCCATCGGCGCGCCGCCGCCGCTGCTGACGCCCGAGGCGCTCGCGATGCTGTTTAACCCGTACGTCGACCTGGGCGCGCACGTGCGGAGTCCCGAGGGGCGAGGCACGGCGACGCTGGTGGTGAATTTCTTGGCGACGCTGGTGGCGTATGGCGTGCCGTGGGCGGCGGGCGAGAGCGAGGCGAGTGTGGTGCCGACGCCGGTGGGGCTGCCGGCGGAGGCGGGAGGGGGGGGGGGGGGGGGGGGGGGGGGGGGGGGGGGGGGGGGGGGGGGGGGGGGGGGGGGGGGGGGGGGGGGGGGGGGGGGGGGGGGGGGGGGGGGGTTGGGGGTGGTGTTTTTGCCGGTGAAGCAGATGGCGGGCGGGCTGAGGGTTGTGGTGCCGGTGGCCGTGGGCGCGGGGGAGTTTGAGGCGCTGGCGAGGGGGTGGGTTGTGGCGCCGCGGAGGGCGGGGGAGGCGGGGGGTGCGGAGTGGGTGCTTGGGGGAAAGGGGGTCGTGTTTGGGGATCGGAGGTTTAATGCAGGGCTGGGGGGTTGTAGGGGGGTGGAGGGGTGTAGGGTGTTTGGGCTGCCGGATGTTGGGGAAGAGAGGAGGAGGTAGGAGATCGGGGAACGGAGGTGTGTGATTTGATGGCGCTGGCGCGGGTCGCTGGGTGCTTGATAGTAGAGCTGCGTGTAGCGACTGATTGGTATGAATCTATGAAGCGGTTAGTCCCACGAAGTGACGGAGTAAGAGGGATGAGTGAGTAAAGACGTGTTTGCGAAAGGATTGAGTCGACTGATTTTGGTGGGTATTGGAGTTGGTTAGAGAAGCGCTACCTAGTGCAGGTCGCTGGTTGCTTGCAATCATTATGGAGTGTGTGCGTATATAGGTACGAATCATCACTCACATGAAGGTCTTAAGACATATCCTAGGGGATGCTATTGCAAGTTATCAATTTCATGCTCTTAGGCACGTGACTTATGGAGTGGGTCACGTGCGGAGCTACTTCAGTGTTCCTGTGAAAGATAATTCGGGCGTACTGGGCTGTACTTGGACTCCATACTGGATTCAGCTGGTAAGTCAGGAACCACTTAAGGTTAAGGCTTCTTTTTGGGTGACGCTGACTATAGATAGCTAGGGTCTAGCCACCAGTCTTCTTGAGTGTCGTTCCCTTTATAAAGCAGCCTAAGCTTCTAACTATAACACCTCCTCTCTAATAATGCTCCATTATCTTAGTTATCTCTAGATAGTGCATTATAGTGATTGCCATGTCGTGCATAAAGGAAGTTTTAAGAATGCTAAGACTGTTCCGGGGCTTGTCGTCTATAATGCAATAGGAACCAATGCTGTAGTCATTGGACATTCCACTAATATAATATTGCCGCGACTCTGGTTAAGATAGCCTGGGGAAACAAAGGGGATAGGGGTTCAGTTGATGTTTGAAGGAGGTCCCGAAGCGCGGAAGTTTCATGGTGAAATGCTCCTCGAACATGTACGTTCACCCACTCACTCCTACGCCCCATTTCTCCATCCAAGCAGAAACTACTAGAAGCTCAACGAACGCAGTAGACACTCTATTCACTGGAGAAGGCTTACAACGTAGCCGGGCGACAGAGGCGGCCTAGCTATATAAACAGTTCCGCTCATCGCTTAACGTTGGGTTTTACATCCTCCTCTTCAAGCTCCACCACACATACCTTCTATCACCGGCAGTCCTCACCCACTTATCAATATGTCTACGTCTACCTCCGCCGTCGCCGGCGCGTCTCGAGAGATCACGCCGCCGCCTGCCCAGCCACCGACTCCGCCTGCCGGCAATGAGAAGTTCCAGTTCGTTGATCAGATAGTCCAGTGGATTGAGCAAATCGACGAAGGGACACATAGCCATAAAGAGGCGTGGACCCAGTTCCAGTTTGTTGAAGGGGAGTTCGACGAGCTACAGCGACGCCTCGAGAGCTCGGAATCCTGGGGATTTTATCAAGACAAGATTCGGTAAGGCGTCTTCCTACACCATACCAGCATTAGCCTTCACTAACTTCTGGAAGCGACGAGTACGATACTCAGACCCGGGAATATGCCGTCCGTAGGCCTACGAACATCGGCGAGTCTTTCATCAGGAGGCTGGATACGGAGCTGTATCGGTGGAGGAGCGACCTTTGCACACACGCTGCCAGCGAGACAGTCCAAAAATTTGCTAGCGCCATAATCGACATAGGGCACGCTACAATCACCTTGCGAGATGGTACCTATTTCTCACCCGACATTCAGTGCGCGCGCAAGGGGGATCGTATACCTTCCATAATCATCGAAGTCGCATACAAGCAACCACCCAAGAACCTGGAGAAAATGGCCGTCAAATATCTGTTGCGCTCTAATGAGTCCGTCCAAGTAGTCGTCGGCATTGATCTCAAAGATGAAGCCACCCGGACGGCCACAATTTCCGTTTGGAGGAGGCAACTCATCGACGACGAACTAGTGGTAACTGCAGAACTCAAAGACCAGGTAAGGAGGTGGTTTACGCAAATGGTGAATACATCTGACATTGTAATAGGAGATTCGCGACAATACTGGTAGCCCCACAGCCAATGAGCCCCTCCGGATCCGCCTCAGAGATTTCGCCAAGGATGAGACGTGCGATATCGAACTGGGAAGCGAGGACGCGGAATTCGTCATGACCATGGCCCAACTATGTGAGATGTTGAATAAAGTAGAAGAGGTCGAGGCTCAGCTCAGAGCCTTGCAGGAAGCAAAAGAGCCTATGCCGAGGATGGAGATCAGGGGGTATATCGTCAACGGAATGCGTCTCAGCCGGGAGGAATACCTTGCACGGGAAGAAAGGCTATACGGTCCACAAGGAGAGTACTCAAATGCCGGGAACTGCTAGAATATACTACCAGGGTGGAAAATGAGAGAGCGTTGGGCGGAATCATGGTCGCCGTGGCGTTTGAGCGCTGAGATCTCACCGAGACGGAAAATCAGTATAGCCGTATACTGGAGGGGTGGGCTCGCAGACACAGAGCTAGACTGAGCTCAAAAGATACTATCCTGTCGGAGTCGGAAGTCGATGACGCGGGTCAGGAAGTTGAGGGTCGGGTTAGCTTAAGTGATAACGTGCATGTTTCTAGGAAACAACAATAATACTATCAATACGGCACCCGTACAATCATGAAAGCGAAATAACATAATCCAGGACTCCCGAAAGCGTGTGGATAGATGAATTGAAAGATCCTAAATACTGCCTTGTACAGCGACACTGATAGAGAGTTTGAATATAAGAAACTGCGAGAATCAAGAAATGCGAATGAGCTCCATCGTTTCCTGACAGGGTACTGCGACGCAATCAAAAGCGAAGACATATGGATCATATCCACCGAAAGTCATGCCAAAGGGCACTATCTTGTCTACCAAGCAAAGCCAAGGGCGGTATCTCGACGAGGAGAACGAAGTCCACCCACCTACCCACCAATAACACATGGCTTTCAACGAGTTACGGACAAGGAGCTTCGTGGAAGCAGTCCGAGCAAGAACATGGGCTGTCCATTCCCAGTGCCACCTTCTGCTCGCTATCAATCTGCCAGTTGGGTCCAACTTCAAGTAAGATATTGCCCTTTTCGACGTCTTCGCTGTTTTCGGACATCTTCCTGGCAGCGTAATGATACACTGAGCTCAGTGAAATCCCGACTAAGATGCACCAAGGCATGTAGTCCACCACAATGCCTTTCATAGGTTCGTCTAGAACAAATCCTAGCACGAAGGCTGCGGCTACGCCTCCGGCGGCAAACTTTAGCTTGTGAATGTCTTGCTTGTGTTGGTGCCAGTACACCATGAGTGTAAGAATGTATATCCCGCTGGCAGAGACAAATGTTTTGGGGCCGATGTTAGTAAGGAAGGAAGCCCCGAGGTGGGCGGATAGTGAGGACTGTGAGGCTGTTAGACTGTAGAAGTTACAGTGCGAGGAATGAATTACATTCAGTTTTTGGTCTGACAACAAGCCAAACTTTCGAAGCAGATCGAGGAAGCAGCTCGTATCGCGGTTTTGGTGTCGCCATGCCTGAGCTCCTCGGGTGGAAGCAGCTTCATAGTGGACGCTCATGACTATGCTAGCACCAAGTTCCGAAAGAATACAACCCAAGGACCATGCATTCAGAGATGATATATGTATCATTCTTCGTTCGGCGCCGACGTTCTCATCACGAGGAGGTATTCGAGTAGTGTAGAAGTCGACACCGCATTCGTACGGAACGCAGCTGTCATTCTTCCGTTTGCCTGAATGATCACAGCAGGCTTCTGTATCTAATCGGTAGGCCGGCGTCATCGGTGAATCCATACCTTTCTTGAGGAGGTCCCAGAACTCCTCGGGCCTAGGATCATCTGCGACGCGACCAGACATCCCGACAACAGCAATTTTGTCATGGTAGCTTCGCTCCGAAGCCTCTTCTGCCTTCAAAGCATTGTGGTATGGCGAACGATCCGAAGCCTGTTCTGCCGTCGGAACACTGTGGCATGGCGAGAGATATGTCTTGCGGTATGGTGGCGGTGCTACAAGGCGAGCATAGGGGTTTCTAGGATACGGAACCGACTCAGAGTATAGCACCCCATGTTCATCAGGTCCAGAGTGCGCATTATAACAGGAGAAGTCCTTGTGATATGAGCTCTTCAGAGGTGCATCGGTCGTAGGTGATTCTGGGGGAAATTTTCCGCAGACATCGCACATACAAGACGAGCAGCCAATGTGTCCACAGGAAAGGCAAGAGGTATTGACTTGAGTGACTTGCGGACCATACTCGCACTGGCAGCAAAACCAAAGGTCATCGGGGCAGTTGGGCGCGGTGCCGAGTCTAGCTAACGAGGGCATGGCGCCAGGGCCGTTCTACCGAAGGGCGCGAGATAGCGGATGATCTATTCTCCACCTTGTTAGCTCTCTGTCTCGATGTCTTTTGTGTCTTTCATCATCATCACCAAAACCACCCATTGAGGACACCAGTCCTAGTCACCTACCTATCGAATATCTTCCAATTCTAGTCTAGGCAATATGCGATTGAGGCCGCTTTTCCTGGATTGTCAGTCGGCGACGATAGGCGAGGTTGCGTAGCTAAGTCTAGGACGCTGCTTCAAGTTTCTTCGACGGCAAAGCCGAGAGAGAGGGAGTTGAGGTTCGGAGTGTCAAGGCTGAGACTTAAGAGATGATACGGATCGCCGACGTTGCCAGTAGTCAAGACTGAGTGGTGACGAGGACCGAAATTGCGAAGCTACCTTTAGGACGTTGTTCGCACAGTAGGGTGTTAAGAGATGGAGTTGAGGTTCGGAGTGTCAAGGCTGAGGCTCAAGTGATGAATATGCACTGCCGACGTGGCAAGTGGCTGAGCATGAGCGTTGGGCTTCGACACCCTCCTCTTCGAGGGACGAGGCTAGCTACGAAACCATCCATCCGCCATTGCTTGGGACCGACCGCGCAGAGTTGACAAGGAACCACCTCCAGCAGGCCATATAAAAGTTAGAGAACAGCTATTTACCACCTAGTTTTCCGTGAACAAAAGCAACAAGCTGACAAGACGAAGGCTCGTTGAGGTGACCCTCGAAGTCCTCTACCACGACTACGCGACGTCTCCCAAATATAGACCCCATCCGACCGACGCTCATACTGTATCTATCCAAGGTTATACACATCCTACGACACAACCTGAAAGGAGCTATACTCGACGCGGTACTCGCTCTAATTACTATATCGAAATTGGCGACGGGCTTCAGCACGGCTTCGCCAGAGCTGCCCAATTCAGCACCGGGGATGTCTGTGATGGTCAACACGTACAATGGCTTGGGTGAACTGTTAGAGAATGTACAAGCTCGGCATCCTCACATATTGGCGGATTTCTAACCCTTTGCTAGGTCAATCAGGGATGGAATGGACAGTATGGGGATATCATCTCTACGTACTGGCAGCAGGAGGTCACGACGCTGGATATTCGCGAGCAAGACTACAAGTTGCACCAGCTCCCTCTGGCGCGGATAAAGAAAGTGATGAAGGCTGACCCAGAAGTCAAGATGACATCGGCTGACCCTCCGATCTTGTTTGCTAAAGGCTGCGATATCTTCATTACCGAGCTCACTATGCGTGCATGGATCTACGCTGAAGAAAACAAGCGTCGGACATTGCAGCGAGGCGATATTGCGTCTGCACTGGCGAAATCGGGCATGTTCGAATTCTTGATTGACAAGGTCCCTTGTGAAGAGGCACGTTGCCGGAGAATTCCCCAGAAATCTCCATCCTGCCCATACGGAGTACGCCAGAAGAACACCGATGACACCTGGGATCATCGGCGGAGAAAGTTCCCACTTTTTGAACACCAACGTTTCGATGTCGATGGCTGTACTGAAGCATTTGAGGAGTCAGGAATCCTCCTAGAAAAGGTCAGCCTTGTAAGGAAATGCTTGCGAGCATCATCTATGCTACCTGGTCTCATTGACTGCGGGAACGTGGATACCGTTGACTACTTTGAAGCACTCGAGGAGTCAGAGCGCTACTTAGTGAGGGCGCGCGCTCTACAGGCCAGGATGAATAGGACATCGTCTTTGTTACATGATATCCTGGCCCTCAAGGCGGTTCCATTTCCCCTCTTGGTAGCAGAGGCTCGGCAAGACAATCTTTCAATGCGAGCTTTGACTGAAATGACGACGACAGCCAAATGTGGCTTACATTGTGGTATTCAGCCATTCCGTACAGGGTAGCTACCTCCACCCCATACTACTTTAGCAGTACAGCTTACTTCATCTTTCAGATCTACTAACGGTTGCGGAAGCGGTCGTGTCTCGCTGTCATCTCTGCAGAAAACGCTGCTTTCATGCACAACCTTGTGCCTTCTAACCTGTCCAATCGTGTTGGCACAAGGGAGGTTGGAAGGATTCGCGAGGATTGCACAGCCAATATCAGGAGGGGTGTCTGCCCTTTCTGGATTCTCACTTGTTGCCCTTCACGATGACCCACAAGTTGAGAAAACAGCTTATTACTCGTATGTCTCATCACTAATGTCGAGGTGGAACGACACTAACGCCCGTTGAAGAGTTTACGGTATCTGGGCTGGGTTTTTCGTCACCTTCATCAGTCTCCAAGCCTATCGAATCAGCTCGGAAAAGCGGGGGACATACATTCTCACATGCATAATTGTCGACGCTCTCTTGGTGGCCGTATTCTCTCTGTCAACCCTCTCAATCCTCGAAATTATGACAGCATATGCTCCGCTGCTTTCAGGTGCCACGGCCTTTGTTGCCTACCAATACTTCCCCAAATGCCCTTCGAAGATACGCCCCGCGCATCTTGCTTCGGATGACGCGGAAGCTGGCATTCACCTACTAGAACGTAGTGCCTCCACTTCCCACGAACCGGTCGAGGGCCAGGCACCGACTGGAGACGTGGCAGCTGTCTTCAACGACGCCGGCCAAGGTCTGCACGAGGCCTTTGATCCCAGAGAAGAGCTCCAGGAAGCAGGCGGAAGTCAAGTTCCGAGGCCTGCTGCGCAGGAGTTGGAGTCGTAAAGATCTTGCAGTGTCATTATGTTGGTTCAGTCGTTCGGTAGCCACAAATCTACTGCGCAACTGTTAGCTGCACCGTGCTCCCACGGGACGAACCGGTGGCTTTAGGTATGTGAGCGTCGCGGGCCTATTTTTTTTCTTTTTGACGGTGTTTGGCATTTGTCATATTGGGTGCTGATTCGCAAGGGTTGTTTTTCTTTCCCGACGTCACTAAAGAGTGAGAGCATCTGTATGTAGTACAGACGAACCACGGGCCGAAGTCTAGACTCTTTGTCTTGTTTTTTCACGTTCTTGCTTCGGTCCTTTGGGATGCGCATTGTGACCTACCTTGATTGCACAAATGGGTGTTGATGTGTAGTGAAGCTTGACAAATCACACGGGCCCACTATATCGGGCGCATTAAGATACAGTTCCCCGGATTTTCTTCGCAGGTGTTATACGCCATTACTTCCGCAGGATCGTCATTGGGCCGGAGGGATGAGTATGCGGGCTTCGGGAGATCGATCTGCCAACGTCCATCTAACCAGCAACCAGTGCATGGTTTTTTGCCTATTGCAGTCGGCCTAAGGATGTAATCTCACATGCACAATACTGCAGGATCTGGATAAAAAGGACGGAAGGATACGTCTACGCCGACTGCCTGCATAGGTTCAGAGCGCGAGTAACACCCCAGAGCATTCGCAAGGTATATTCTAACTGCGGCTGAATCCCACACTGTCATATATCTCGAACACTTTCTCTTCTTCAAAATCTCATACCTCCTCGCTCCAATCTACCCCATCTTCCAGCATCATGTTCGTCCCAGAAACTACTAGCCGACCGCCAGAAGGCATGGTAATGCCACAAACCGAACAACTCGTCTTCACCATCCTCACCCAGATCCCCTTCGCCTACCTTGCTTTCATCGCCCTTCGCAATCTCTTCAAGGGCAACGCCACGTGCCTCCTCTTCTCCATCGGCGGCATTATCGCCAGCTCTTTCGAGCCGTTCGTCGACGTCCTCGGCTTCTGCTACTTTCCCCGCGAAGGCAACTGGATCATCTTCGAGTGGATGAACCGCCCGATCCCGCTCTTCGTGCCCACTACCTACGGCTGGTACGTCGGCGGCATCGGCTACTGGTTTTGGACGATGTTCGAAGAGGATGGTACCACCCAGCGCGATATCTGGGGCATGTGGTTGAAGAGCTGGATCTCGAACCTGATTCTCGAGTACCCCGCCTTGTACATGGGCGTGTACACGTACTACGGGTACCAGCCTTTCACCATCGGCGGCTTTCCGTTGTGGTTTCCGGCTATCAATGCTATTGCGCCGATGGTGGGAGCATCGCTGGTGCATGTCATGGGACCGCACCTGAAAGGTGTGGCGAGAATTGCGATTCTGCCGTTGATTTCGTCTAGTTTTGCGATAGCTCATGGTATTGCGGGGTGGCCGATGTGGATTGCGCTGAGCACCGATTTGGGGTACCAGGTTACGTACCCGGCTGCTTTGGGGACTTTGTCCCTCTTGGTCACCGCGGTTTGGTGCATGAGCAAGCAGTTCCCGGAGGCCGGGAGTGTAAAACTCGAGACGAAGTCGAGGCTTTAGGTCCGAGAATCTTTCTCAATTCTCATTGTCGTCTACTAGGGTGTGTCAAACACGGTGGGAAAGTTCGAGAGGTGCAAAGTGCCGAAGCCGTGAGGCGAAGGATGCGTCTGACTTCGCTATGAAGTAGACGTACGAAACGAAGATCCGAGAGGGTTTATAGAGCCAACCTATGTAGCCTGTTGGCTCCGTTTCTTTCACTCAATGAAAGTCAGCATGCCCTTCATTCATGTATTAGTTATATTCACACTCATGAATACATCGAGTTGTTCCCTTGAGCGCTTTGTATTTCCTTCTCCGCCATTCGACTTCATCCGACTTCATTCGACTTTGAAGACTGGCCATTTCGAGGTAAAGACTGGCACATGATAGATCGAATGCAGCTTTTGTGCTCCACCTAAGTATACCCACAACCGTTGGTGCTCGCCTGTTAAGTGACACAACCGAGGGGGATGCTCACGAGTGGCACGAAGTCCTCGCAATCGCAGCATCTTAGGTCTTGGAAGTGGCTAGCGCAATTACTTGGCAAGCACACTGTCCTTCGATCGCCGCTCGTACAAAGATTGCCGGTTGCTCACTATGATCATATTTATCGATTTCGGATCTTGGTGTCGTGGTACATTATTACTCAAGCCTCAAAGGGGACTCATATCCCGTATTCTTTGTACACCTAACAAGTTGGTTCCGTCCGCGTCTCAGTGCTCTATATATTGTCAGCAATCTCCTTCTACTCGGAGAGACTGATTCAAGAGTTCTTCTCTCAGACAACGACGTTTGACCTGCGAAGCTCACCATGGCTCGGATATTTTCTTTCCCGATCATCATCCTAGCCCTCCTCATCACTTCTTCGACAGCAAGCGTATGCGGAACCACAGACTACGACCCCTCCAAAGTAATTCCTCCTTCCCTGCGTCCCTGCTCCCTCCTCCTTTGATCCTACTAAATACTCCAGTACGTCTGCTGGTACTCGTCCTTCCTCTGCCCCTACACCAACGGCTCCCCCCTCTCATACTGCAATGGAGCCTGCTACTCCCCCTTCATGTACCAGTAAGCCCATCCTCCCTTCACCCCTACCCCACGTCTCTAAACAAAAAACCAGCTGTACCAACGGCACCCTCTACCTCAACACCATCACCACCCTCCCCGTCTCCCTAACCATCTCCAACCCCACGATCCCCGAACTCAACGGCTATCCTGTGCGCGCCTGCAGCCAGAAATTCAATACAGGCTACTACGGCCAGACGTGCACATACTGCCCGAAAGACGTCGTGCCGAAGTGTCCCAACAGCACGACCACAGTCGTATACCCAGAAGGCGGCTTGGTACGTACACCGTCACCCCCATACCATTACCCCTCCTATCACTGTGTCATACGGACTAGCCGATGGCCTCGCTAACCCCCATCCCCAGGACGTCGTCGTCCCCGGCGGCCAGCGCTGGTACGTCGACCCCAGCGGCGCGTTGGGCTTCACCCAGGCGCACTCGGCGTACATCCCGCCTGGGTCTCAGGTGGACGGGTTCCAGGCCTACGAGTCTGGGGCGCTGGTGAATTTGAAGAGCCCTTGGGGGTGGGTCGCGTGTCTGGCGGGGCGGTCGGTGCCTGGGGTCGGGAACGGGTATGAGGTGTTTCAGCAACTGGGGCCGGAGCTGAAGGAGGGGTGTTTTGGGGTTGATATCTTGGTGGGGGCGCCGGAGGCGGGGTTTGCGGTGTGGGAGTATACGTAGAAAGCGGAAAGGGGGGTGGTGTCGAAGTGATGGACGTGAAGGGCGACAAGGGGAGTGTTGTCGATGTGATGGGAGGTGTAGTATATGAAGAGCCTGGAATGAATTCCACGATTTGCGCTGATAGTTTGGAAGTAGTAGTAGAGATCGTAGGAGGGAGTGATACGTCAGCTTTCAACCGGGACACTCGCTGTGATTTCTTGGGGTTGGGAGTATTTGGTAGGAAAGGGAGGGTTTGACCAATTGCATCAAAATTTTGACGTTATGGTGATGGCTGGCCTTGATGAAAGGCGACGAAAAGATTTCATGACTCCCATTGTGCCGCTATTTAACACCTTTAAGCGCCCCATAGACTCTAGGCCGAACTCCGATTAAGGGAAAGTAGGATGTTAAATCCCATAAAGGAACGTGTGGTTGTGAAGAACATCTAGTCTTGTGGAAACAAAGGCCAGATTGTGGGATGATTCAGTTGACTTCGGGCTCAATGCACTGAAAAACCTCGGCTAGGCGATCGTTTGAAACTCTCGAGTCTAGACCGATAGTTTCTCCTTGACAAAATCAGCCGCTTCAGGTGTAACGTCATCGTAAGAAGTATGAGCTCCCGGCATTATAATGCTGGGCTGTCCACAGAGGACGTCGCCAAAGGCGCAAAACGATTTGACTGCCGATGCGTGAACATTTGCGATAGGTTGTCCATTCATTAAATCACCGAAGACGACCTATCGTTGAATTAGTGGAGCCGTTCAGTCATGCGAAACGACGAGACAAATTAGGGAGGCCTCAGAAGTTGATAGAAATCGAGGGATTGAGCTAGCTTACGACGGCCTTGATGCTTGAAGTTACGTTGCTTAGATTCTGGCCGGCGCGATGAATGATCTCTGCTCCTTCGCTATGAAGACTGGTATTAGAAACCCTCTTGTTGCTTGATGGGAAGATCCAGAGTGAACATACCTGTACCCGGACAACACGATTTGCGAACCGGGACATTTTGATGCAGCTAAATTGGCAAGACTAGCTACGGTCGCTGCCCCGTATGTAGAACCTCCTAGTAGTGCGGCTAAGTCTGTGGCAGCGTAGTCCACTCCTTGAACGGCAATGTTCGCAGAGCTGATGATAGCAGCGACGGCACTGAAGAAAGAAGGTCCGACGAGTAATCCCACATTTCCTGGCTGCGTAGCACCTCGACCGAATATGATTGTTACCTTTTTGCAAGGTCCATCGATGAGTTCGTTTCGTACAGTCTGTAAAGGTGGGAAAACATTGATACCTGTCGGAAGGACGGTGTTATTGGTCCGGGTCCCAAGGTACCGTGCAGTAGATAGTGAAACGAGAGACAGAAGGAAAAGTGCGGACTTCATAGCCGCCGAATCATACAATAACAACGGTTGAACACAGTAGCGACGGTGAGGTTTCAACGGAGAGAAACTAGGTCTAACGAACGAGTATGGCTTTGCCAGGAAGCCTTTGGTAAATAGTCCCCTTCACTTTTCATGTGTATCTACCCTGAATCCTCCATGCGCCGTATTCCGTCGCGTTGGCTCCCGAACCCCACAAACTTTGGAAGATGATCTACCATGTGAATGGACCAACCCCTTTCGTGGATCTCGAATAGGTAGAAAGCCTTCTCAAAGTAGACAATGGGGCTAAATTCTGTCATGCATGGTCTCGAACCCAGCAGTGATCAGCGATACCTTTCCTCAAGAACTTTAGCAAGGCGTCTACGAGACTGCAGGTATATCGGTTAGCACGAGTAGATAGGTGAGATATTTCTTCGAAATATCGACTTCGTAGAAGCTTTGTTCGGGTTTTTCGATCCGCGCCACTTGCCCGAGTATGCACTGATTTGTTGGAGCTCCAGTCACCGGCCTCTAGTAGCTGTTGCCCATGGTATCTCTCAACGGCAGTGAAATGTGGCCACCACCGTGGTGGTGAGGAGATCTGAACACAGGGTTCATCTGCCTAGCTTGCGTGCTATTCTGATTTGCAATAGCGAATCACTATGATCTGAATCAGAGGTATTCTTGCGGTCCCGTAAAGCGCCGAGGATCGCCTTCCACCCGACTGTCAAGTCAACATGCACGTGATAGATGCGATTGTCTTCATGTACCTTGAAATATCAGGAAAATGCTTACTCTCCAATCTCCATCTGTCTTAGAGACGCAAACCGATCACAGGGGTTACTAGTGCAAGATGAAGATTGGGCGAAAGCTAGGAAAAGCAACGAGAATCGAACTTCTCATTGAAGGAATTGGTACCGCCTTCAGGGGAGGACTGCTCCAGCACAAATATTTCTAGAGCGGGCGGGGGTTGACACGCTCTTCACGTCGAGACCAGTGTTCAAGCTCAGAGTATCCTTCTTTCTTAAAATCGAGCCTTGAATACAAGCATCTTTGCCGCGGGTCGGCTGGAAAAAAACAAACACTGCCCCTTCGACCGCAATTGAGTTGGAGGTCGCATCTTTCACCAGGCGGGACGCCGGAGAGGGCGGATATGAGCCAAAAGACCCGAATCGCTGATGGCTTCTCGCATTGGAAGCCATATTGGCAAAGTTTACTAGCAGGGGTCTAATTCCATCGCTGGCGGATCGCGAGTGGCTATCTCAGTTTCAAGGGTGACTTGATGATCCCATTGGGAATCCAGTTAAGATCTATAGAGATCATCGAGATCCTACCTTTTATTTTCTGGCTTGTCCGTGTAGTGGTAGGGGACGGGAGTGTTCGTTGTAGTCGAATCTGAAATAAATACTATGTTGAATCCCGAGCGTGAAGCTACTGGGCGAACTGGGCATCGTGTGTGGTATACTGCAGTGATGGGATGGTGTTGGTGTTGATGCATAAGTCTTGAGACAGTCGTTGCGGTTGACGCCTCGGAGAAGGACTCGGAGAACGCGGCTTGGCAGTCCATCTCCGCTAGAGCACTCAATTACATTCCTTCACTTTTCACGTTCACTGTTCCATCATCATCGATCCCATTTACCGGTCATTTAAAATGGAACGTCCCATTCGTATTCGTGGAATTGTACTAATAGCCGCCCTCGCATTGACCAACCAAGCCCGTCCAACTACCCATTAAACTCATAACTCATAACTCATACAACCCATCCCCAACCCCAACCCCACCGCCCCTCCCTCTCCCTATACTATCCCTAATCCACTAAACCCCCTTCATTCCCCTACTTCCACACCTTCCCCAGATAAACACTCGTGTCAAATCGCGGCTTCTCCTTCGTGCTCGCATAGATCTTCCCAATCTCCCCAATACTCAGATTCCACGCCGCCGCATTCCGATGCGAATCAAACTCAAACGCCACATCGCCGCCCCGCGCAGTGCGCACGCGCTGCAGCCCGGCGGGGAGCGGGAGGTAGACCCAGCGGCCGGACTGGGCGGCCACGATGCGGCCTTGGCGGCAGCGCGATTGGAAGCTTTCGGCGTCGGTGCTTGAGCCGAAGACGAGGACGGGCTCGATGGGCGCCAAGGACATGAACGCGGAGAGGGGAGTTGGGGCGGGCATGGTGGGTGGGTGGGGGCGGGTCTGTGGGAGGTTGACAGTTCCTGGGGGTTGGTTGGGGCGATGAGGTTTGGTAGAGTTGCGATGAGGAGAACTAGATGTTGGATGGATGGCCTTGCGAAGTAGAAGGTTTTGAGGAGAGTGGCTTGATATAAGTGGGAGGTAGTTCGAGAGAAGATATAGGAAGCTTAGTGTAGCTATCTTTATGGCGACGGGCTGTGTTGGTAGAGGCTGTGTTAGTCAATTGATCTAGCGAGGCCATTTTCAGCATTTGCAGCTCTCCGCCCCTCAATTGTGTGCTTTGGCGTAGGACGGGAGTAGTTGAGTGGTGAAGAGGCGGTGAGACTGCGGAGAAGCGCAAGGGTCGCCTTGCTGAGCGAGGGGCAGTGCAACACCAACCTGCACCCAATTCGCCCTCTGAGCCCAACTCGATCTTAAACCCTACCTACTGTAACAGATATCCTGGGTATTTGGGTCGGAACCGGCTAGCTGATGGTTCTGCGCCTCTGCGGCGTCTTCTCCTCCGATGCAGACTATTGTCCTTCAATGAGGGCGTGATAGTGACACCACTGACCAACAGCGGGTCTACTGACGCACTCCCGATGAGAGGTAGCTGACCTTGTTAGGTTTGCTGATATCATAGGTCTGCCGCAATGTGCCGAAGAGCTACACTTCTGCGAAATCGGTAAAATCGAGGTGTCTGACGAGCACTAGTTCGAACAACCATGGAAAGAGGCTCTTCAAAGCTATCTCGCTGGCTGAAGACTAGAAAATTAAGTGTAAGTGAAGAAGTTGAAGAGTGAAGAGGAGCTATACAACCTGCTGGAAACGGACTGTTCGATTGTCTGCTGCCATCTACTACAAGGCAGCAACATGTATCATGCCGGTAGCCTATTTGCTGCTATGAACGTTGTTTTGGGTGCTGTCCTATTTTCAATCAAGGCTGCTGACGGAGTTTCTGAAGGTTGCGACTGGATCGAGGAGCGTTTTGACAATTGATGGATTTCACATACTGGCTGGAAGGATATCATGATGGCGGTATAATCAACCACCCGTAGCACAAGGTGGTTCGAAACGGCAATATCGACGTCGCCAATGAGACCTTCACGTGGGTAGCACTTTCTGACCGTCTTTTGGCAATTGCTGAGCTCTATGCGATATCGAAACTGAAGATTGGCTAAGGATACAACGCCCTTGAACGGCGACTGGGAGCAAATTCGCGTCCTTTTTGGTGAAATAGCTCTGGTCTTAAAGAAGCTGACTCGAGCGTCCGCAAACAGCTTTTTAACTCACCGTAATCCAAACAACCAGGCATGTTTTCCCATTGTTCAAAGATCAGAAATGCAGCCCCAAGCACCCTTTCATCCATATCCAGTCCTGGAACGAACAAAGCGTGCCGCTGCAAAGTTCGTCCACGAGAAGATGATCTTGCAGAAGGGATCGTTCGAAAGGCTGAAAAAGAATCCGAGAATGTCTCAGGCGTTATTGGAGTCTGACACCGGTGGCTTGGTGCGTGGGCTCGGTTCCAGGCCTCTTGTCAGCGGGGATTCGGCAATGGGCATAGGTAACGAGTGACGGCTGACGCGCACCTAGCGGCTGGAATCTTCGGCTTATATTTCTCGGGATTGATTGGTCAAGCCGCCCAGTGCCCTCTCAAAACGGTGAAAGGCCTAAGCTCTCGTATTCTATATACGTGGCCTAAAAAGCTTTGGATGCATGCTGTCTCCTTCGTGTTCCTTTTGACCAAGGGACGTTGAACGACAACACGCAGCAATACCACTGTCATGATCTAGACCTTGACTACATTTCGCGCTATTTAGAGGCACAGATCTTCGTGTGTATCATTACGTAGACTTTTCAAGCGCGAGATCGTTGCACAGCGATTTCTAGATGCGGTTAGGGGCACACTTCCCTCCCGCATGGACCGGCCTCTGCCGACGTGTGTGACCTAGCGCCACGAGGCTGAAATGAGCTAGGGGATCTGTGCAGATGGCCCCCAAAGACGGCCTGTCAGTGCGAAGTTTTTGTCGCGCGCAAAGAATCCACCAGTCTTTCGCTGGGTGGCGGAGGCACCAGGAATTCCGAGTTCTACCCTCCGTGTTAAGGCCCCCATCGCACCACTCTCCTGCTACTTCGTATTGCCTGACACGCCGTCAATCCCTCCGTTCAGCTTCAGGAGAAGATGACCCAAATCTTGGTAGTTAGTGCTGCTGACTTTCACCGGTGTTCTTAGCGCCAAGACGGTTGTCTCTGTCGAGGCCTTTTTACGTCAAGGGCGCCTCCGAGGCTTTTCCGTAGCTTTACGCTTGACGCTACCCCCTTGCTAAGAAGCTTCAGCCATAACGATGTGGCTGCATCATGGCATTTCCCCAGAGTCCACACTTTGACTGTGGAAGAAGGCGTCCTTTGCTTAGCGCCTCACGTTGGTTTCTGTCCGATCCACGGCCAGCATCCGCCCTGTGGCGCTGCGAGTGCGCTCATCCTCCCATCCGCCTTGGAGGATGCAGAACGACGCAGACGACGGTTTAGCGGTCGCGCCGCCAGGGCCAGAGGGGCATGGCGGGATGCAAGGCCCAGGGGACGGTCCCTTGGTGGCCCCCTAAAGCGGGTGTGCCCCTGAGCGTGCCGTCTCCCATCACGGCCCGTGCTGCAAAGCTTGGCTACCTTATTCGCACACCGGCCGGTCTGCCGCCATCCCACAACACCACGGCCGCACGTCCCCTCGGCTCCCCTCACGGCACAGACGCGACGACAAAACTTTGCCTTCCCCTTCCTGACGAGCCCTGTCTGTCCTGTCTGAAGAGGACTTTCGCGCCGCTCCTGTTTAGCGCTGACCCGTCCTCGACTCGCTCTGCTGCCTGCACCCGTCCGGCCAACGCTTCGTCATGCCTGCGCTATCGTTCTCACTACGGCTGCTAGGGGCTCCGAAGAGAGAGGCATGAGGCGTAAGAGGAGGAATGTGACGAGAGACTGTCACCGTGGGAGTCGCCGTCTCCAAGAACGATTTCTGCACCCCAAGAGTTTCCGCGGGCTCATGGCTGCAGGAGTCAAAGTCATGTCTATCAGCCCAAGTCTATCAGCCCAGGCTCCCATCACCCAACGACGATGCACAGCTCAGCCGATCGCCCGCACGATCAGATGGAAGCGGGCTGCTCAACGGCGGTGGCTGACCAGCCCAAATTTCCCCACCGCCCCTTTACGAGTGTGTTGACGCCAACATTCTCGGCGCTGTCAGCGACTGGTGCACGCTCATGTCGCCCGTTTCAGCGTCCTGCGCGGCATCGCGCTCGCGAGAGCGCTCCCGCTTCCGTCTGGGGAACGTCCAATTGCGAGCGGCCGGTGCCCTGGATCCGTCTGGGGCCTACCACCCACGCCCTGCCTCATGCGGGATGCCTTGACTAGGCTAATGCAGGAACCAGAATACGGGCTGATTCAGAAATGTGGACAGTGCCAGCACTGCCGATCCGGTGATAATCAAGCACTCTCTTAAAACCTGCGCATTCCTGCTCGTCGTCTCCGCACATGTTGATTCTTCCCTTGTGAAGCCCTACACTCGTTTACCGTGCTTTAGTTTTTGTTTCTCCTATCCTAATTGGTCCACATTTTTTAATCCCCCCAACCCATCATGGTGGCTGCCGCTCCTTACTACGCGGCTGCGTACTCAGCTGCTGTCACTGTCACTTCGATCGTGAAGCATGCTCCGACTTCAGTTGCTTCCAGCGGAGCTCCTGTTCCTTACCATAATTCTACCGGCATCTATGGCACCATCTCTGCCACCACTCAGTGGGTGTACGAGACCGTTACGGTGTGCCCTTGCACCGATTCACTAGCCTCGCTCCCGACGCCTGTCTGCACGAACCCCAACGGACCCTACGACAACCCGTACGACACCTCTTCCTTGCCATTTTCATGGCCGGGCCTGCCGACCGCTGGGCAAACCACTCCAGGACCAAAGCCGACTCCTCCATACCCTTATGGAGGTAAGAATGGGAACTCCTACGTAGCTCCCGCTTGGGTTCCCAAGGGTTGCTCTTCTCTAGTCCCATCACTCCCGCAATCCGACACCAACGGCGATTCTCCGTGGGGTTTAATCGGTTACCCACATCTGTCTATCAGCCTGCCATGCACCGGCGAGGTCTCCCCCACTCTTCCACCATTTCCCACTGGTACTGCCACCGTCACCGGCAGCGCCACAGGCACTGGATCCATCTTTACGGGCACTGGAGCCATCTCTACGGGCACTGGGTCTATCTCTGCGGGCACTTCTGCCACCGCATCGGCTACGTCAGCTTCTGCCTGTGGTAAAATCCCGGATACTGGTGTAACGCGATCCTACGATTTTCACGTTTCTTACCAGACCATTGCGCCCGATGGTGTGAAGAAGAACGGTCTCGTTGTCAACGGCCAATTCCCTGGTCCTCTTGTTGAGGCTAACTGGGGTGATACGTGAGTATTAGGTATTTTCGTATCTGATTCGGCGCATAGACTGACAATTACTCAGGATTGAGATTAAGGTTACCAACGACCTCCCCAACGAAGGAACCGCTATCCATTTCCACGGCTTCACCCAAAAGGGTACCCCATGGTATGACGGTGTCCCAGCTGTTGCTCAGTGCCCTGTTGCTCCCACCAAGGAGTTCACCTTGACTTTCCGTGCGGACCGTTACGGTTCTTCGTGGTACCACAGTCATTACAGCGCTCAGTACGCTGGCGGTGCTCTTGGTCCTGTTGTCGTTCATGGTCCCAGGACCGCGGAGTATGACATTGATATCGGCCCAGTCCTTGTCTCTGATCATTTCCACCAGGATTACTACACGCTCATCAACCAGACCATGCAGGCTAACTTCCCGCCGTCCAACAACAACTTGATCAACGGAAAGATGAACTACCCTTGCGAAAACACCACGCTTCCTTGCACACCGAATGCTGGTATCTCCAAGTTCAGGTTCCAGTCTGGCAAGAAGCATCTCCTCCGTATCATCAATACCTCTGCTGAGGGTACCGAGAAGTTCAGCATTGACAACCACACTCTGACCGTTATCGCCAACGACTTCGTCCCCTGCAAGCCGTACACCACCAACGTGGTCACTCTCGGTGTTGCGCAGCGTGCTGATATCATCGTCGAAGCTATTGGAAAGCCAACCGACGTCTACTGGATGCGCGCTCAGCTCGGAACCAACCGCTGCACCCTGAACGACGGTGTCTCCCCCAACGCTGTCGCTGCGGTCTACTACGAGGATGCCGATGACACCACTCTTCCCGACACCAAGTCGGACGTCACTGCCGACCAACTTGCTGTCTGCAAGAACGACGCTCTCAACACCACCGAGCCCTACTGCCCGGTCGGCATCGCTGCCACCCCGGCAACGACCGAGCAAGTCGACATCACCTTTGCGTCCAACGGCACCAACTTTGTCTGGTTCTTGAACAACGTCACTTTCCGCGGCGACTACAACGCGCCCGTGCTTCTACAGGTCAACCAGGGCAACGAAACTTTCGAACATGACTGGAACGTTCACAACTTCGGCTCCAACTCCTCAGTCCGCGTGATCTTCAAGAATCACGCCCTTCTCGGTGGCCACCCCATGCATCTTCACGGTCACGACTTCCAGGTTCTCGCTGAGGGCTTCGGCGACTGGGACGGCAAGATCGTTAACCAGGCTAACCCCACCCGCCGTGACACGCACATCCTCCAGAACGCACAGGACGCTGACACGCCTTCTTACGCCGTCTTCCAGTGGGAGAATGACAACCCGGGTGTGTGGCCGTTCCATTGCCATCTTGCGTGGCATGTGTCTGGTGGCTTGTACATGAACGTGTTGGAGCAGCCTGAGGAGATCAAGGCGTTGAAGTTGGACGATGACAACTTTGAGGGCTGTAAGACCTGGGACGCCTTTACGAACAAGAACATCCCAGATCAGATTGATTCCGGTTTGTAAGCGTTGCGCATCGCATTGGATGGGTAGAAGAAAGAGTAGGCAGTAGTTGCGGGCGGGTTTCTGGCTTACGCGTTTCATGAGTAACTGAGTTGCTTCAGGGAAATTTAGGGGCACGGTATTCTTATAGGAAGCTTGTCGACTTGTTCGTTTGGTAAAACCCAAGTTGGAGAGTTTGTACAGCAACTGCGAAGATCTCTACATAAATCTAATCAGCCGGCCATGCGGGGCTGGTGGCTATCTAAAATGGGGATGCTGAATGATATTCCCACGGCCGTTTTATTTGGTGCTGTCCATACCTGCGGCTTGCTCCTCCGTCCACCGCGTCTTTGAGCTCATCCTTCGCTTCACTTGCTCCAACGACCCTCCCATCATTTTTTGAATTACCATTCTGATCCTCCTTCCCCAAATTACCACCACTCACGAGCCTGTATACCAGGTTATCTCCCTTATCCCCCACAGATTAGATCACCCCCTTCCGTGACCATCTTTCAAACCTTTGGACCCCTTCGCTAGCGCATGCTTATTTTTGGCACCCTCATCTTGGAAGCGATGCTGATCGCTCGCGTACTGGAGGGATGCCGCTCCTGCCAATCGTGAAAGAGTGGGATTGCGACAGGGGCGGTCCTTGCTGCTGGGCCGTATTCCGAGACGGGGACGCTAGAGGGGATGGGGCTTAGGCGGGGTTTCTCAACCTCGAGTCGTCGTTTGTTCGAGCCTTTGTTGTCCTAGCTATCTTCGTACACTCTGGCTTTGGGGTTGTGTTATTTGAGGTAGAGGTCATGTGGATTGTTTGGGTGGACAGGGTACTCTTGATGAGGTGCGGGCGGTATGGCGTTGATGTGGGTGGAGAGGAGGACTTTCACGGTGATGAGGATGCCTTCCGCTTTTTGCTGAAGGGTGCGAGAGATGCCCCCGCTTCTACTAGCGGCTCTGCGCTACTATCTATGTCTCTAGTCTGTCAGCGATGAAATAAGTGGATTGAATAACACTAAATAACTTACTGTAAGAAGAGTCTAGGGTGGCTATTTTCGCTCTAAGACGTTGAGATTCAGCGCTGAATGGCCCTGTGATACTCTGAAGGCCAACAAGAGCTCTTGAATATGTTTCTTGAGCCTTCGCAAACTCTCCTCGCTTTGCGTACAAATTTCCCATGTTCTCTATCGTGTTGAGCGCTGGCTTGTGTTTTTCCACGTTTTCGTGGCCAAGTGCCTCCTCGTAGCCTTGCAGCGCTCGCTTGTACATCTGCTCCGCCTCGGCCAGCTTGCCTTGGCCCGCGTAGAGAAGGCCCAGGTTGTTAACTGTGTTGAGCGTTGACGTATGCTTAGGACCAAGTGCCTCCTCGTAGCCTTGCAGCGCCCGCTCGTACATCTGCTCTGCCTCAGCCAGCTTGCCTTGGTCCGTGTAGAGAAGGCCCAGGTTGTTAACTGTGTCGAGTTTTGACGTGTGCTTAGGACCAAGTGCCTCTTCCGTCTCTTGCAGCGCCCGCTCGTACATCTGCTCCGCCTTAGCCAGCTTGCCTTGGATCTTATAGAGATTGCCCAGGTTGTTAACTGTGTTGAGCGTTGACGTATGCTTAGGACCAAGTGCCTCCTCGCGGCCTTGCAGCGCCCGCTTGTACAT